>NC_139973.1:11456221-11943221 GCF_963993115.1 Abramis brama | reverse complement strand
TTTGCTTTAAAAGTAAAAAAAATAATAATAAAAAAACACATGTAATGCATTATTTTGAGTGATTTCTTTTATGTATATTTTTCATAGATCTTTGATGTATTATTATATTTCAAGCTCTCTTTTTTTAGTGTAACAGCAGATACTGTTTTTTTACTCCACCAGATCAAACCCCAGTGTCGCTCTGTTTCTGTTCTTGAACCACCTGACCACTCCCCGATAACTCATCTTTAACAGATACTGCTGCATCCTCTTGAGAATGGCTCAGAAAGCACATCCTAGTGTTTCAGAGCTCTGCTTGTAAAAGAGTAGTGGTGATTGGGATGCGAGTGTGTGCTACTATCAGCACGAACTGCCCTCTTTTACTCATTAAAGCAGCCACGGACAAATGATGAAAACAAAATATGCTCTCATGATGCAAAAAAGTATTGAATTTGAAGAGTTGTTTATAAAAAGAGCACTTCTGCAGCACTGCGCATGATAGACTGAGCTAGAGAACACTATGATTAACCATGTTGAACTGTTGACCTTGTTGTCAGTTTGAAACTAATGTCCTTGATGTCACAGATATCTATATTATAGAGATTTTTTTTTTGTCTTTTTCACATTGTCAGCTGAAAAAAAAAACATAATTTCTCAAGGGACACGTCTGCTTTATGTGTGTGTTGTTCAAGTTTTGCTCACATTTGAGACCAAATGTTCCCTTAAGAACAGTAAAACCTGGAATCACCTACACTGTGGGGGCAGAAATGGTTCCCACAAGGAAAACCGCATTAGTGAACATAAGGGATAGTTCACCAAAAAATGAAAATTACCCCATGATTCACTCGCCTTCAAGCCATGCAGACGAATATGATTATCTTAAAAAATGTCCTGGTTTCACTTTATTTTGATGGTCCCTTTAACACGTTCTGTTGACTATAAGGAACGCTGCACCTACATGTCTACTAACTCTCATTAGAGTGTTAGTTAAGTATTAGTAGACTGGTAGGGTTAGGGTTAGATTAAGTTGACATGTAGTTGCAAAATTACTTATAGTCAGTAGAGTGTCTGTTGGAGGACCATCACAATAAAGTATTTGCAGATATTAAGCAGACAGTCTACTTATACTCCAATGAAAGTTAGTTGACATATAGTTGCAAAGTTACTTATAGTCAACAGCACGTTCAAAAGGGACCATCGAAATAAAGTGTTACCAATGTCCTGGCTCTTCCCAGCTTTATAATGGCAGTGAATGGGTGTTTATATTTTGAAGCCCAAAAAAGGGTATCCATCCATCATAAAAGTAATCCATATGGCTCCAGGGGGTTAATAAAGGGCTTCTGAAGCAAAGCGATGCGTTTGTGTAAGAAAAATATGCATATTTAAAACTTTATAAACTAAAATAACTAACTTCCTTGTCATTGGATAATAATGACAATAACTAGTCATTGGTGAATCGATAGCAGCTGGTTCAAAATGCCGCTGCTAGACTATTGACTGGTATGAGAAAGAGGGACAGAATCACCCCAATTCTAACATACCTTCAATGGCTATCTATCAGATTTCGGATCGACTTCAAGGCCCTATTAATAATTTTTAACATTTTAAATGATTTTGCGCCCTCCTATCTGTAAGATCTTATTATTTCACAACAGCCAGTAAAGAATCTGAGATCGGCAGATAAATCATTGCTCCAGGTACCGCGGTCCCGACTCGAGCGAAAAGGTGATTGCTCTTTCTCGATAGTCGGTCCTAGGTTATAGAATAACTTGCCGCTCTGTCCCCACTTTGCCCTCTTTTAAAATGGCTTTGAAGAAGCACTTTTATAGCTTGCCGTTTGACTCTGACCCAGGAGAGAACTAAATATAAATGTTATGTTGTTGTGTTTTGTATTCTCTGTGTTTGGTTTTATCGATGTCTTTGCACAGCACTTTGGGCTGCACTTGAGGCAGTAGAAATGTGCTTTATATAAAACTAAACCAAACTTCCGACAGATGGTTGTACGCATCGATTTACGGCGAAAGAGTAACCCCTGACCTGACGCATGACATACTTACGAACGCGGAAGCGCAGAGCATAGAGCAAATCAAAACACCAGTCACGAATTAGAAGTCTAAAATAAGAATTTTTAAAGAGAAATGTCGGAGGAGCTTGAGTTTGTTGCCCAGCCCAATTTGTTTGAACCGCGAGAGGCGTCAAAGCTTACGCTCCTAAATCCGAAGTCATACATCGCTTCAGACGTTACTCTCTTGGCATAAGTCGACTTGCGTAGGCTGTCTGCCAAACGCTAGTTATTTCAGTTTATAAAGTTTTAGATACGGATATTTTTCTTACACAAATGCATCGATTCACTTCAGAAGCCCTTTATTAACCCCCTGGAGCCGTATGGATTACTTTTATGATGGATGAATGGATGCACTTTTTTGGGCTTCAAAATATCAAAACCCATTCACTCATTTTTCAATATAACTAACTGTATTATTTAAGATTGTATTTGTCTGAAAGAAAAAAAGTCATATACACCTAGGATGGCTTGAGGGTGAGTAAATCATGGGGTAATTTTATTTTTGGATAAACTATCTGTGAGATTAAGGTTTAGAGTTAGGAGATATAAAATATGATTAGCTCATACAAACATCAAAAGTCAATGGATGGAAAGTCCCCACCAAAACTGTAAAATATTGAACATGGCATTTCTTTAGTGGCATTAAATTCAATTATGGAAAGTGTGAAATAGACTGCTTTTTTAACCACTTTTTCTCCAGTTGAGTGATTAGTCACACGAAAAATGTTCCTGGAACGGAGCACCTATGTGCAAAGATGACAGCATCCATTCGCACACTTCCGAGGGGCCCTGCGCCAGCCAAGAAGCTGACATTAAAGATGAATGAGAACGTGAAGACTTCTCTAAGTACTACATTTAATGAGTGCACCTGGATAGGTCACCCAAAAATGAAAATTCTCTAAATTACTCATCCTCATGTACCTCACATTTGTATTTAGCAGAATTTTTAGTCTAAAAAGTGAATAGTGACTAAACTCCAAAAATGACAAAAAGCACTAAAAGTAGTTCTCTAGTTGGTCTAGCCTAGGCTGAGTAAATGATTAGAGAATGATCATTTTTGAGTGAACTATCCCTTTAAGTTTACCAGAAGTTGAAGTTTTGAGATTGTGCGCATTGTTTTATTTGCTGAAAGGGCAAAATTTGACATGCAGGACGAAAAAAGAAAAATGAAAACCACTGTCTACTGCAGATTCATTACTTGTGCTTAGAATGTGAGCTGTACGAAAGACCAAAATAGAGCTGAATAATATGTGCAAAGCAATTTTTTGAAGTTGTGCTATATGCGCAATAATGCACCAGAGGACAGGACCTTTGTCTCGCCAGCACTTTTGTGTTTGGAACTCATCACAATGCCATCTGCTCCTTTTCACATAGACCTAAATGTCACCAAAACAATAATAAAACCGGAAATGACCTATTGTGACTTCAACAGTCCTCACATGAGAAACATTATAACAAACATACTAAATGCCTTAATGTCCATTACTTCTGTTCTGAGTATATCAAAGTTCAACCAACTCATTGATCTTTACAGCAGAATACTGCAAAGCTTCAAATGCATTCTGGTGTGAAACGTGGAGATATTCGAACCACTTACACAAATTGCATGGCTCACTGGTTCATTGTAATGGCTTATAGTATTAAAAAGCAAATTATGATGGATAAAATTTCAGATGTGAATGACATTATGTGTTGACAGGTTGGAGAATTGCCTAAATATAATGGTGGTTAATTTCAAGTAAAATTGTATACTTAGTAAATTGGGTGTGAATGAACAAGTCTACAGTACAGCAAGCGGATTTTTTTCAACTTTGATAATGTTAAATTCTATTTTTGGGAATTGGGAATTCCCAAACTGTTAAATTCTTCCCTAATGAATAAGATAGGGTCTAAATAATACTAATAATCTGTAAAGATTATATTTTATCTTAAACAATATTACCCTTAACATCAATCATCACTGTTATGGAGATGCATTTAGTTATGATTGCATTCCTCCGCTGTGATTAGATGACTCAAATGAATCACTTTAATTACCCTGTGCTCATACGGTTGATAAATGATGTTATAATTTGTTAACATGCGTGATGTGTAAAACAAAGAAATGAATGATAAGTGTTACAAATATTTTCCATTGATGACACCACAAGTTACCAGCACATAAGTATAATATAGACTGTAAAAAATGACAACAGCTGTGCCACAAGAGGGCAGCTTTTTCAGACACAACCCCATAACAACATCAACGCCTAAATGTTCTAATGCAAGATTCATTCGATCTGTTAAATGACAATAATAAATCCACTTGCTAAGCACAATGATGTAGAGGAGCAAAACAGTGGCGAATGCTGAATCAGGTTTTAAAGCCAGCCACTCTCCAGGTTTATTGGAAGTGGAGGGTGCATCTATCCAAAGCTCCAGATCTCAGCAGATTTGCAAGTGCTGGGTCATTTAGCCGTGAGCGCACGGGGCAGAGGGAGATCAATCAGAGCCCTATCCAACCCACTGTCACCCTTGATTTGCAGTACTAGTGTCCAGCTGTTGGGTTTGGGAAAAAATAATGGCTGATTGACTCTGTGGCATCTTGGCATTGGGGAACAATTCAATTTCCCAGTGATGGATGGTCAAAGAGTGCTGGTCCTGAGACACTGCAGCATGCTGCTACAGACCCAACGCAGAACTGAAAAACAGTAGCGAGACAGGGAGAGTTTCCAGTCATTCGAGCTGACTGCCAGAAAGCCACTGCAATGATGAAAAAAATGAAAATGAAAATGAAAAAAGCCATGTGGTCTGGGGAAAGACTTACAGGGATTGATCTGATTTCCTTTTCTTCTGAACAAGCTTTTCAAAAAACTGTGACAAAATTGACTGTGTAGTGATAAAGAAATAAACCATTTCACATAGACTAAAGAATCTCTATCCAAAGCTAATTTCACATGACTATTCTGAATGAAGCATAATGATGAAAAAAGTAGTGACCTATGCTCAGCATTTTCATAAAAGAACAGTTACTAATGTATTTGTCTCTGCTGATGTCAAAATGTGTTTTTCCATTTGATCAATATCGATATCAGCTGTTTTATCTATTTAAAACTAGATCTTACCTCATTGTCATGATTTATCACTTAGATTTTATAGATAACTAGAAATTCAACAGCTGGTATATGCCGCATACAGATGTCAGAGCACAGAGACAACTAGCTTTGTTTCCTTCTCTGTTCAGTAATAGAAAAAAAAAGAAGAAATAGCCTATCCTGAATGGAATTCGAACCAGTTCTTCCCGTTCATTGTGCAAATCTTGTACCATTAACCCATACATAGATGCCACATTAGCGGCTGTTTCTATGGGCTGCTATGCAAAAACTGTCTGCCATATTGGAATGGCCAAAGCCGGTCCATCATCACTTGGCTGTGCAACTGCAACCTTAGTTATATGCATGTACTGTATGAATAATTAAATCTGCAATAGACAGAGGCGGACAGAGTACACAGCTACATTACTTGAGTAAAAGTACAGATACCCCTTGCTAAATTTTACTCAAGTACAAGTAAAAGTACTACAGTCAGATGTCTACTTAAGTAAAAGTACTAAAGTACTTGTTTTTAAAAGTACTTGAGTATCAAGAGTACAAGAGTACATTTTCTAAATATTGCATTACTACTGCCACAGTGCTTACATTGGTAAACACAGCAAACACTTGAAGCGAAAACTATCATTAACTTGTTCAGAAAATTGAAATAGTCTGGCGAGGTGGGGCCACGGGTTGGCACATTCCCGGGATGCGATATTTTTTTTCCCAGGATGGTAGGGGAAGACTCATGAATATTCATTTGGGAAGTCATCCCTGATTGGTCTGGTGACCTACCCTTAACCCCACCCCTAAACCTACCAGTCACTGGGGGTCTTATGACCTCCATAACCCCGCCCCTAAACCTACCCGTCACTGGGGTTAAGACCAATCAGGGATGTCTTCCCCTACCATCCTGGAAAAAAAATATTGCTCCCGGGATGGACCTGCTGCGTCTTTATACATTGTTTCGTCCATGGTTTCTTATCTAAATCTGACCATGGAGTTGACTTTGGCGGAAAGCTGAAGGTGATTGCTGATAGGCTGTTCCAATCAGTGGCGCCTGCACAATCCAATCACATTTGAGAGGGTTTCCAAGATGTTTCTTTTTTCCTTTTTTTTTTTTTTTTTTTTAGAAGAAGTAACGGGTACTCACAGTTATGGATAGAAATGTAGTGGAGTAAAGAGTACAATATTTGCCTCTCAAATGTACTTGAGTAAAGTCATGAGTACTCCCCAAAAATGATACTCGAGTAAAGTACAGATCCCTCAAAATTGTACTTAAGTACTGTACTCAAGTAAATGTACTCAGTTACTGTCCGGCTCTGGCAATAGACTTCAGCATGTGAGTTTGATAAACTTACACAATACAACAAAACGAAGGCATTAGCTAACACGACATTAAAATGTTCCTATAGTTTAAAAGCCTGTAATATTGAGTTGATACATATAAAAACACAAAGCAATACACTCTCGCTGCACAATGTTGACCGTTCCAAGATGGCGGACGCGTCAACGTGTCTTGATTGGTCGAATGTGAAATTTAACCATACATATATCTATGACATTAACCCACCTATTTCTGTAATCAAACTATGCCAACTTCATATCTGTTTACACAACTGCAACAATGGCAACTGTATATACTAACTTGAAACAGCTATAATAATCCTCAGATTACTGTCTGTTATGCGATGGACAACAAACATGTTTTCATTTCAGTCCTCAAGGTAACATACAGAGTTACTGCAAAGTTGTTTTTTTGTATTCTTAAGACAGATGGTTTTATTCAATCAGAAGATAACAAGGAAGAGACATATCAAAGAGTTTATTAAACTGCACTAGGCGGCACGTTTGCTTTCGTCTCATTACAGGGCCCTGAGTCACAGAGAAGCTGATTAACTTGTTTGTGGAGATAATATAAACATAACGAATCGTTAATAGTTTCTTGGCTAAAGGAATCTCCACCAAACAAGGGCGTAGATTTGGCGTGACCACAATGTCATGAAACGTTCATGTGCTATTTTTAATTGCACTGAAATATCCACATTTTTGGTGTGGTCTGTTTAATAGTCCTGTGGGGAGGCAACCATCATAAAACCTACTCTACTACATACTAAATAATGTCCAGTAGTAAACATTATATAAATCCCTCTATTTTGAGTAAATTTTTTTCAACCCACATTAACAACCGTTGCCAATTTGTTAGCCTAATAATTAATATAATTAATATAATTACTTAATTTCTTAATTTGAACAATTACGTTTGTTATCTATAAACTAACAAAAGCACAAGAGTAACTGTGAGTATATCATACAGTCACACAAACAGAACACACTTGAAATAATTTTGTCTGGTTCCTGAGGTTCAATTTGTGCCAAAAAGTAACTGTTTTGTACAATACATTTACCCAGATAAATTATTATATGTTGATGTGTATGTTCTTTGTTTATATCGTAATGCTTCGCCTTGTTCTGTCATTTGTGGAAGGTTTTTTCTAAAAACTATTCCGTTCCGTCTGTGCCAAAAAAAAGTCTTGACTGCTTTGCACATACATTTGTCAGTCTACTGTTATTGCTGTTGTTTTATTTGTGTTGTCCTGCCTGTCGTCTGTTTGTGTTGTCTGCTTGTGTTATCCTCCCTATCGTGCGTTCAGCTCAATTTTATATTTTGTACGTTTAGATATCCAGGTAAAAATATGATGTTGTTTTCTTTATCTTTATGACTCTATAGTCCTGAAGTTTCCTTCTTTGTGCTTTGACATAATATTCTGAGTTCAAGGAAGATGGTGAGAGACTCACTATTGAAAAAAATAGACGACAAGGAGGACGACACAAATTAAACAAAGGCAATAACTGTAGACATAAACACACAGTCAACATATTTTTTTTGCCAACAGATTGCCATATGTTAGGTTCCACAGCTCTCTATTGTCAGTAGTAGTTTTATGTAGTCTCGGTTTCAAGTTGTTGGGAATGTTTTAAGATCTTGAAAGTGAAGAGTGACTGAGGTCATTCTTACAGAATTTTTTCTTTTTTTGCGAACTATGCATTTTTCAAGTATGCATTTTTGAACTACTACTACAGATTAGATGCAACCGCCGTATTTCGGTGTATTCTAGCAAAAACTGTATTTATGCTAACGTCTTCCATTGGAATCGCTTTTTCTCAATGGTAACGCGTGGCACTTTCAGTTAAGATGTTTCATTTGTAAGTGGGCGGGGCTACGTATGCGTCAGCGGTGACGTTCCTTTTGTACCTCCAGTGATTGGCTTGTTTTTTCAACACGGTCTGCGTAAAACCCCGCATCTACAATCATATGGATGGACTTTAAGTAGCAATACTGACCTGTAGGTTTATCCTAATGATTTATGTTACTAAAATGTGTAACAGCGCGTACGTATAATCACTCGGCCCTGCCTTAAAGCATCTTCATCTACTGAGGGGAAAAAAAGATGCCGCTGTAAAACTTTTCAGTATTAACGAGAGAAAGGGAGAGAATTGACGCGATGGCTGAGGACGATAAAACAAAGTGAAGAGCATTTCATACTGTCCTACATCATCAAGGAGGATCAGCATGATTACATAGATACCATCTTTTATTTGTTCAAGGAAAAGAGACAAAAGTTTTGGGCGAAGTATGGCGCGAGAGACTGGAGAGTCTGGAGACACGAAAAGTACCAAAGTGAAAAAGCATAAAAGGAGGAAAAGCAAAAAGGAGAGTAAAACAAGGATTGTACACGCCAACATTTTGTATGACCATACCAAAGGAGGGGATAACCCCAACAGACACTATGCAAACAATAAGATCAAAACCACAAAATACACTCTGCTTTCTTTCCTACCGAAGAACCTCTTCGAGCAATTCCACCGGTTTGCCAACGTGTATTTTGTTTTCATAGCCTTGCTGAATTTTGTGCCTGTGGTCAATGCTTTTCAACCAGAGTTGGCTCTTGCCCCTGTGGTTTTTATTTTGTCCGTTACCGCTATCAAGGATTTATGGGAGGATTACAGGCGACACCGCTCGGATAAAGAAATAAATCATATGGACTGTCTCGTTTACTGCAGGTAAGCACGTGCTTGAAAACTGACCCAATACAAACTGCCATAAAGCTGTGTGTATTTGTTTAGTTTTACTAGTCGACAATACACAACTGTTATGATTTTGCCTTGCTTCTGGACCTGTGGGCCTGCCTACCTGTTGACCGAGGAGTCTCAGGATGTGGATCATATCTGCATTTTGGACGCGCACCTGTTGTTTGTTTGTTTGTTTGTTTTTTACAATTGAAAGTTTTAACCCTGGGTCAATGTAATCCTGGGTTACCTTGTTCCATGTTTCATACTGTCCATACTTTATCCTGGGTTGTTATTGAGGTGCTGCTGAGATATCACACAGTACATTCGGAAACGCTGTGTTAGAGTTATTTGAGGTTAGTAATACCGACTGAACAAATACAGCACGCAACCACCTGTCTATTACATGCTATCCAGTTGTCGCCATATAAATGTCCTCTGGTTGTCGTAATCTTTAGAAATATAACGTTACCTTTAAAACTCAAACACGTTTGACATTTTAACGTTTTCCACATACCTTAAACGCAACACATTAAAACCTTTCTCTACAAAAGGGAATGAATAAAGTCACCATGAAATCGCAATTGACCATTATTATTTTTATTTATTATAAATAATTTATCCGTGCACATCATTTCAGAAAAGAAAAAGATGTGCCCTATATTCTTTAAAGTCCCACAATACATTTTTTTTTTCTGGTTCCAGAAGATGTTTCACTCGGATATCCGAAAATAATATCACAACTTTGATTAAATGCTTGCCCCATTGATGTCAGCCTGAAACAGTTTTAAAATCGGTTGTCTGTTACCAAAAAAAAAAAAAAAAAGTGTTACTTTTTATCATTTCATTTTACCTGCTGTCACACATACCTTTGGCTCCACAACCCTTGGAACAGGGTTTCATAACCCAAGGTTAAAAAGTGATCCTCGTCCTCAAGTACAAGTAAAACTGAAACGTTTTACATAGGGTTAAACATGACTTTAACCCAGGGTTAAATGGATGGGTCACCCAAAAATGAAAATTCTTTCATTAATTACTCACCCTTATGTAATTTCAAACCTGTAAGATTTTCTTTCATCTTCGGAACACAAATGAAGGTCTTTTTAATGAAATTGGAGACCATCCTGTCCCTCTGTTGACAGCTACCCAACTACTTCGTTGACACTTCAGAAAGTTTTGAAGCATCAATGTGGTAGTTGGGTAGCTGTCAATGGAGAGTACCGAAAGCTCTCAGATTTCATCCAAAAATCTTTATTTGTGTTCCGAAGATGAATGAAAGTCTTACAGGTTTGAAACGACATGAGGGTGAGGAAATAGTGACACAATTTTCATTTTTGGGCGAACTATCCTTTAAATGCAGTATGAAAAGTCTCAAATGATTACGGGCAACTCACTAGCTTTTTGAGACTCATGTTGGGAAGCTTGGGTGGTGGTGTTAGTTTGCTGCCTTTATTTTATATTTCTGGTACATTTTGTTATTTGAAATGCCTCATACCACATGGCACCCATAAAGACATACTGTTGTACTGATGTAGGCAAAGAAGGAACTTTGGTTGAAGTATCTCACTGTGGGTAAATGAGTACTGTCACAGTGGTGGGTATGATCATTCTTGTATATTAACACTGAATTTCAATGAGTTTAATAACTATTAATTTCTGTTTGTGTCTAAAATATTTGTAATGTACATCTAGTATATGGTTATTAGTATTATGCAATTGTAGCTGATCACCTTAGATAATGTCTTTATTCTCAAACACACAACATTTTTAAAATAAAATAAAAAATAAATAAACTAATTCAAAATATTAATAAGAACTATAATAGTATAATGACACTGAAATAACACTGCTCATTCATTTCATTAAGTGAAATGAAAAGCTCTTCAAACTTTAAAAACTGGAGTGAATGGCATTCAGCTCCTTTCTCATTCTTGACGTTATGTGGCAAACACATTACCCCTAGTTGTGAAAGTGTGTCAGATAATCAAGTTAGGCACTCTTTTGCGTGCTGTTTAACTTCAGTTTTGTCCTTGGTTATTAACACAATGTACTTACAGTGTGAACTTGCTGGAACAAAATATAAACCTCCATCCACTTGAAGCTACAGGTCCTTTAGCAGATAAGACTTGTCAAGAAATTTCACTTTGTACAGAAATGAAGGACGTTGGATTGCTGGTGAAAAATCTGCCTTGTTTGGAGATCTTCCTGTCTCTCATCTGCACTTTTGAAGGCTTCCACTTGTTTATTTCTCAGAGCCAGAGAGTCAGACTGTATTTCTTGATGAAAAGCGGCACTGTCGGCCATGTTAAGGCCATGTATCAACTCTGTGAAAAGCCACAGTGTTTCTCAAACTCCACAATCTGGGCTTGTGCTGTGCCAGTGTTGCTCTCAAGGCTGGGTTTGATTGAATTTTCTCAAGCAAATGACTCTATTTTGAAAACTGTTCCCATTGCTAACAAAACAGCACTGAAACAGATCAAATCTGTGGTATGATGTCATCCCAGATGAACCTGATTTGACCTTTAATATGATTGCAAATTTTGTCATGGAATCTCACATTTGAATTTCTAGCCACTGGTTGGACTGTAAAGGACACATTTCCATTTAGTCTTAATGAGTACAACGTTTTGAAGAATGCAAGTGTGATTTGTTCGATGGGACCGTGCATTTTTCTTAGCTCTTCTCTCTAGCAATTCCATTGGGTTTCACAGGATGTTTTTGTATCTGAAAAATGTTTTCCACGTGTGCATGGCACCCCAGCAGTACAGTATAACTACAGACATCTGTTGAAAGTGTCATGTTGCCTGATGTTATTGAAATAACAAAGTGATTTAATGGCTTAATGTTTAAGGAGAGGCTTTATATACTTTCTGTGCATAAAACACAGTTTGTTGTTGAACACTAACTGCAGCACTGTGTAATTAGCCAACTTTTTTCTATTTTGTATTGCGTTATTGCACAATGATGTAAAAGTGGATAGAATTATAAAGGATAGTGCATATTGTAGATTTTCTTCTCTTTCATCATCCATTGCATCTTGCCTCATCCATGGATTACGTGTTTGCCTGCGCACAAACTTCAAAACAGCTGGAAGTTCTAGAAGTCATTTATTCAAAACTTTTAAATACAGTATTTTAAAATGTACTTTATTCCTGTGATTTTTAAAACTGAATTTTCAGCATCATTACTCCAGTCTTAAGTGTCACATGATCGATCAGAAATCATTCTATCATTCTCATCACTTGAAAGTAGGCCTAATTGATTTACTGTTTATTTTTATCTGCCATCAGACTATCTACGACATCGTTGGCATAATACTTCGGTATGGGTTGTGTCTTGATTTGGACTGGCATTCTGACACCGCAAGCTTCATGCTTTTTAACCTTATCTCCACTTCTTTTTTTATTTGATTTTCTTTGCAGTTATTCTGCTTATTGTACATAATATACAAGTTTATATCAGTAGTCCCAAATTCATAATTGTGCCCACACAGTCTGTTTACAATGTCTACCATTGTTACGTCTACCTATATGAAAAAGTTAAGAGACCACTGCAAAACTAGCAGTTTCTCTATTTACTATTCATATGTATGTGTTTGAGTAAAATTAACTTTTGTTTTATTCTATAAACTACTGACAACATTTCAAATTTAAAGTAAAAACTCGGTCATACAACATGCAGTGTTTTCAGACCTTGAATAATGTAAAGAAAACAAGTTTATATAATTTTTTTTAACAACACAATACTAATGTTTTAACTTCAGAAGAGTTCAGCAATCAGTATTTGGTGGAATAACCCTTATTTCCAATCACAGCTTTCATGTGTCTTGGCGTGCTCTCTACCAATCAGTCACATTGCTGTTGGGTGAATGTATGCCACTCCTGGTGCAAAAATTCAAGAAGCTCTGCTTTGTTTGATGGCTTGTGACCTTGTGTCCTTCGTCTCGATCCCGTTCCAGAGGTTTTCAATGGGGTTCAGGTCTGAAGTTTGGGCTGGCCTTGACAGGGTCTTGATCTGGTGGTCCTCCATCCACACCTTTATTGGCCTGGCTGTGTAGTAGCATGGAATATTGTCCTGTGGGGATAAACAATCCTTGGAGTTGGGGAACATTGTCAGAGTGGAAGGAGGCAAGTTTTCTTCCAGGATAACATGTACATGGCTTGCGTCACACATATGGGCAGATACTCAATATTTAGTGTCTCTGATCGGATAGGAGGCACAAAAAACTTGATCATGACTTCCCTGTTATAAAATATTTTGGTGCCATTTCTTGCAAGTGTTGATTAAGAAGGCAGAGTGTCACTGAATTTGTTCTCTGGTAGCAATTTTTTTTTTTTTTTTTTTTTTTTTAGGTTTAGACTTGCCTCTGAGGGCCTTGACATTTTAAGGTACTGAGAAACACAGAAGGCTGTTTAATTAGTTGGACTAAATTAATTCCTCTACCCTCTTAAAAATAAAGGCTCTTTATTTTAAATGATGGTTCCATGAAGAAGCTTTAACATCCATGGAACCTTTCCATTGTACAAAAGATTCTTTATAATGGAAAAGGGTTCTTTAGATTTTTAAATAGTTCTTCACGCTAAGAAAAAATGGTTCTGAAAATGGTTCTTCTGTGACATCACTGCAAAAAAAAAAAAAAACTTTTCGAACCCTTATTTTTTTAAGACTGTAGGATCGCAAAAAGCCGTCTGTACATGGTAGGATATGTATTGAATGGTACAATCAATATCTCACAGTGTATGTGTGTGCGTGTGTGTGTCCATGTGTGCGTGCGTGTGTGTGTGCGCATGTGCGTGTGTGTGTGTGCGGGACCCTGACCCTGACCCTGACCTTAGACATATTTATAAGGTGCAGAGGATGCAGGCTCTGTCTGTGGCTTCTTGTTATGAGTTGCTCTTCTGTTTTGTTTAGTTTATGTTCATATTTTCACCATCTTAAATATAAATTGAAGGTTTGTCTGCCAAGCCATAACATTTCTTTTTTTGCTGATCGACTGTGCGCATGAAGGAACGCATTTTATTTGCAGGGTCATCCTGTTCAAACAGAGAGGACTATTTTTGGGGAAACCTACACAAATTGAGTTCTTGTTTAGCTTCAGGGTAAACACAACTTGGAGACATATCAATGATTTGTTAACACTGCAGGGTCTCCGAGATGTCAGCACTCAAGGCAGATGCTCATGTTGGACGACAGGGTTATGCAAGATAAAAATGATTTTATTATGTAGCAGCAAAGTCCGTTTGTGAGCACTGTGATAGGAGCATCTCGAGTCAGTGTGGTTTTTCTTTTTTTACTATTCAGGAAAATTTCTAAAACCTTCATAGCCCGCCTCTCCGACAGTTTCACATGGCCTATTGTTTGTGTTTGAGAGCAGTATCAAGTGTAACTCGTAAAATAATGCAAGTAATTTTTCATGAGAGACAGCGGGATCAGAAAAACAATAGAAATGTCTAGAAAGCGAGCGTGTCCCCTCCTTTCCTGTGTTCCGTGAGCAGCGGCGAGATCAAAAGACTTTTTCTATTGTGTTTCTTGCTGCTCTTTTCAAATGCTTACAACAAAAATATCGCACAGTTCTTATGAAAATCTGTTTATAGTGTGACAAGGTGTCCTGGGGGATTTTCATATCAACACTTCTTCTCTTCGAGAGTTGAGAGAGGACAGGAGGCAGGAATTCAAGGA
This sequence comes from Abramis brama, assembly GCF_963993115.1. Classification (NCBI taxonomy): domain Eukaryota; kingdom Metazoa; phylum Chordata; class Actinopteri; order Cypriniformes; family Leuciscidae; genus Abramis; species Abramis brama. The sequence continues at coordinate 11,928,356 of NC_139973.1, read as the reverse complement.
ATTTTGAGCTTTTGCAGGGTGAGATAGTTCACGCTATTTCAAACGGTTCAGGTTCACCTCAGATCATTGTAAATCACTGGCACAGTTCTAAAATGGATATCTATATCATGGTAACCCTCAACAGAGGCCCTGACTGTAGTCAATTTTTTATTTTTTTTTGTCATGGTAATCCATTAATGTTGTAATAAAGCAGGCTTTATTAAGTGATTACTTGTCCTAATTATTTACTATTTGTCTTAATTTGTGAATGTTTACACACATGTGCTTTATTCAGCAAGAACGCATTGAATTCGTCAAAAGTGACAAAGACGTGTTACAAATATTTCTATTTCAAATAAATGTTGTTCTTTTAACTTTGTTCATCAAGAATCCTAAACAAAAATGTATCACAGTTTTCACAAAAATATGAAGCAATTTCAACCTTGATGATGATAATAATAAGAAATGTTACTTGGGCACCAAATTCTAATGATTTCTGAAAGATCTTGAAAGACTTGGGTAATGGCTGCTGAAAATTCAACTTTGCCATCACAGAAATAAATAACATTTTAAAATATATTAAAATAAAAAACATTTGTTTTTAAATTGTAATATTACTGTTTTTACTGTATTTGTTGATCAAATGAATTCAGCCTTGGTGAGCATAACTGTTTAGGATGTTGTCTATGTAGATTCATGACTTTCTAAAACATCCAGGTTATGAAATGTTCAAACAAACTCTTTATTTAAAAATCACTGGATTAGATAAAAATGAAACAAGACGTTTTGGTTTTCACACAAATACCATCTTCAGTTGGTTCAAAACAGTATATTTGCGAGAGTTACTTCTTGTGTTTTTACAACTGAAGATGGTGTTTGGGTTCTTTTAATGTAGTACAGTAAAGTGATTTTTAAATAAAGAGCTTATTTAAACTTGTTTAGGACATTAAATTGCTTATAAATGAAAGTTTATTACATTAATTCTAAACTGTGTGTGGTAGCTGTTCATTTAATTTTGCATATTTAAAAGCTCAGGTTGTATTTTATGTTGATGAACCTTTTATACAATTTTCATAAACAAAGTCTTTGATCAGTTTGATCTTGCTACAGTTTGACATGCTTATGTTTTGAGTAATTATCGTTCACCAAAATTGAGAAGTAACATTCTGCTCCCATGACACTTCTGTCCCACTCAGTTTTTCCATGCACACTAGTTTCTGTCTGTGGTTAGAAGGCTTGCTTTGGGTGGTCGTTTCAGTTATTTTCTTTCTTTTATACTGTATCTTTGGAAGCTTTAGCAGTGATGCGTTATTGGCTATGTGGGACCATTTGGATTTGTAGGAATTGTGTAGAGAAAGAGCCAATCTGCTTTTCAGAGAACAACCTTCGTTTCTGTTGACTAGATACACCCATAAGCCTTTATTCTGCTGAGCTGCTTGTTTTCTCTCGGAAGTCTTGTTGGTGGACCATTTCCACATTTGTGTCGCTGGAGGAAATGACCTTAAAGAAAGTTCAGTTCAGTGGTCTTTTCTATGTAGGTCTGTGCTTGAATATCCACACGTCCCCGTTCATTTGCATTTCTTTGCACATTTCTTCCTAAATGAACTGGTTCATGATTTTATATATTCTTCATTGTGGTAATGTGCTGCTCTTCAAATAATGCAATGTTTGTTATTGCTCATAACAGCAATTGGAACTATTGGATATTTGCAAAAATGACCACAGATAATAGCTGATTTTTTCCCCCTCACTTTAAAGAATCTAGAGTATGACCTCGACCTACAGAGGTGAAATAAAAACAATCACTGATTCTTCATAGGGGTTTGTTGTTAGTGACACATGACTGCACCCCACTCAGCATACCCGACACTTAAATTTAGAACACTCAGTGATTATCTTTGAGTGAGAGAATGCCAAGAAAATTGCCTAAGGAAGCACACCCTGTCTGCACATACATTGTGTCTCCATCTGGTGAAAGCTTACATTGTAGCAGAGCTAAATCTCAATCACTGTTTATGGACTAATACTATTAGTATTGACTTATTATTAATACATAATGGTATTAAAGACATATGGATCATAGACCTTTATTGAAAGAGTTTTAGTTTAGCATTATTGATTGTTGAGTTGCCTGTCAATGTTTTGATTTGACTTAGACTGACAAGGACCCAAGAGAAAAGGGAAAAATGTCTGCTCTGTTAATTTAATAACAGTTTACAGTGTAAGTGACTGGTAATGATTTACTGTTGATAATTGTTACATGGCTATTTTACATTTATAGTGTTTATATTTTAATTTGTTGAATATGATTGAAAGCGCACATTTTCCCTCCTTACTGTTTTGTGAGCCATTGGGGACATAGACAAGTGTAAATACTAATTTTATGTATGCACTACTGCTCAAAGGTTTGGCAAATAAATGCTGTTCTTTTGAACTTTCTATTCATCAAAAAAAAAAAAAAAAATCCTGAAAAATTATCAAGGTCTCCACAAAAACATTTGTAATAACTTAATTTGTAATAAATATAAATAACTGTTATAATTCAATCATAAAAAATAAGAGTTGTTGTTGTTGTTGCCACGAATTCTTTGATTGCACGTGCTGAATTAGTGATTTAAAAGCGAGGGGAAAAAAATACCAAACACTACACATATAAAATTAGGCTTTTTAGAGGAGGAAAAAAAAACATAACTTGCATTTTATTATTAATTAAAGGGCACCTATTATGCAAAATTTACTTTTACATAGTGAACATAAATGTGTGTTGGCAGTGTGTGTACACTAGAGTTCTCAACGGGCCTGAAAATTACAACCCGACCCGACCCGGCCCGTGGCTTTTAAAGCCCGGACCCGATCTAACCCGACACATCAACATAATTATCTGCCCGAACCCGGCCCGCGGCCCGACGCGCGTCGGATTTTTTTTTTTCTCATACACGTATTATCATGACCAGCAGACGGGAATTCAAACCAACCTTTAATGTTCACGCCTTTTAATAATACAAACAATACAAACAACTGAAACAATAAACTTTAAAATATCTAAATAGGCTGTAGTAGCGACGGTGAATTCACCTGCGGCAAGTTTACTTTTCACCAACTCCATCTTCTTCTCTCCAGGCTAAAGGCGTGCACGCAGCGGCGTCAGGTCTGCCCCCGCCCCTCTCCATAATGCACGTTGCACGCAGCAGCCAGACTTTCTTTACGGTGAACAGCAGCGACGATTAATAAATGTTTTTTGTTTTTTTTCACTGAGCGGAAAAGATTAAGCCCGAGGTCCGACCCGAGTCATTTGATTATATTTTCGACCCGAACCCGCGGGTCCCGTCGGGTTTGTCGGGCCGACCCGACCCGTTGAGAACTCTAGTGTACACAACCACCCTATAATGATAACCCGCCCTGAACGCCCCGATACTGGTCACGGCAGTAATGAAAGGGAGAGCACACACTTTATTACAGTTCATCAGAGAAAGTTCAGATTACAGTTCACCTTTCATCAGGTTTAAGCACCTCTCGAAAAGGCATAAGGTCTGTGTTTACTGTTAGTTGTAATGAGTGTTTTTGTGTAATTCGCTGTGTATGTTTATGATAACGCAAGGGAGAGAGAGGGAGTTTACGGATTCGATTTTAATGCGCACTTGTACTGTTTTATTCAACTCTTACAGTGATTTTCTGGAGTAAAAACGCACGCTTCATCTTTTGTGTGATGTACAATAAACAATAAACTTTTGGCCATCATCCAGACCGGGTCTGCTACAACAGGCTTGTACTAATAATGGATAAAAGCAAGATGACAACATAAGTTATAACTGTAATTAATAGGGGTTTAACAATATATCGTGTCTCAATATATCACAATACAAAAATGCAACAATATGTAGCCTATCGTGGATAGTTCACTCTGATGACATGTTTACTGAGGGCGGGACAACCTGTCAGTCACATGGGATCAGAACAGTAGCAAATCACAGCAATCCTACGATCCAATCAATTCCCGATGGACGAAATCATGTTCCGCCCTACATTTTCTTTTTCTTGTTCGAGAAGCAGCCGTTTCACAGGTGTCACTACACATGTAAACGACAAGAAACTAGTGCAGATGCAATTACATTGATGAAATGACAAAATGTTTCATGAAGTGATATAAAATAATTTAAAATTCTTTAATACCTGTAGCTTTGACTTAATTTAAGATCTACTCTGAAACTGAATTAGTGAATTGTGTGCTCATGGTCATCCTTTCACTTATCACATTTCCTCACAATTTTCTCTTTCTTACTCTCTCTGGCTGATCTTTTTGTTCATTCATGTATAAATCGCCCAGGATGTTCAAAAGCTTATCCCCCAAATTCTTAGTTTTAAGCGTTTACAGTGACCAGAATTATTTATAAAATAAGCTAGATTGTGAATTGCTTTCTCAGTGTAACATCCTCATGACCACCCTAATCTGTCTCTGCTTCCTTTCAATGACATGTTTATCTACTTACAACTGGACACTGTCTGGCACTGCTGACCCTCAAAGTCATGTGCCTGTAATCAGTAATAGAGTTAAACATAGGTTCAGAGTTGATTTGAAGGTAAAGTGTGTATTTTACACTCCTGGGTATGGCGGGCCAAGTCAAAAGTTGGCAAACGTTTTGTGGTCTTTTAAATGCTTATCCATTTTAATCACAAATCACTGGTCAGGAGTTTATCAAGAATTACACAAATACAGATGCAGACAGCTTTTTACAGGAGGAAGAGTTAGTGTTGTTCTACTCAATGTTGATGGCTTCAAACAGTTCATGAGTAGTTGAAAAATGTCTCCCAGTTTGTTTGAGTTTAATATGAGACCAAATATTCACTATAGGGTTCAAATCTGGACTCTGACCAGGCCAAAACATGAGCCTGATGGACTTGTTCTCAAGCCAATTCTTGGTTGTCTTTGCAATTTGGCCAGAAGCATAGTTGAAAAATAACATCTGCTCATTCCTCTTTAGATTACAACTTTTCATTTGTGGGAAGAAAGCCATCCTGCAATATTCTCCTGTACTCCAAAGTTGTTGTTTTTACAGTGAAGTAGCTCACCAGTACCAGCAGCTAAAAAGGCTTCCCACACAATGACACCTCTTCCTCCATGCTTCACTGTGGTAGAGAAGCATTTATTATTATATTTCCCACCAGGTTTTCGAAGACACCGCTCTGGAGCATCACCATGCAACTCGTGTTTCATTGTGATTCATCACTCCACATACAATTTCCATATTCTGCCAAACTTCATTCTGTCCTTGATGTTTTTCTGAGAAAGCAATTTTAAGTACTACATTTGCTTAAATATTTCTAATTTCCTGACCAATAAATTGTGGTGAAGACAATTAAAAGCTTAGTGTTTAGCCATTTTGGGCTTGGCCCTTTTTTTCTTTTCTTTTTTTGCCCATGAATCTATGTGCCTCCAAACTGCATTGCCAAAATAACAGGTGAAAATGTGAGTGATTTTTAATGTAGTCATTTATGTGACAAAAGATATTATCTGTCAAGAGACTTGAAGAAACCTTCCCGGTGGCCACTTTTCCTTTTTTGCCAACAGGTGACTCCTCTTCCTTCCCTCTTAAACCATGGAGAATTAGTTCTTCCTCTACTTTGTACACAACTATACAAGCTGAATTTGTGTAAGAGGTCACACTACGGTTCTGTGTTGCAGTAAAAGACCACTCTTATGTGTAGAAGGGCGGGAAAAGAAACAGAAGGAAGTTTTGTTTAGCAGCAGCTCTCAGAGAGCCAGAGTCCCTGCCTGCAGCCATGTTTGCCAAAGCCCTGTAATATTATTTTTGTCCTCCTGAAATAGGCGTCATGTTGTCCATCATGTTAGGCCTTCACCATGATGAACACTACTCTCCCAGTTTTGAACACGGCACAGATGTGGTTTGTTTATTGTTCAGTTCCGTGTGGAGTTTGTTTGGTCTGGTTGTTTTTCCACTTTCAGTGCTTATGGATATGTTCTCTGTTAATGCAGAAGCATCAGAGGCAAATGTCAAATAAGTTTATGGTAAAGCAAATTGTGAAAATTGAACGCCTTGTCTTTAGAGTTTCTAGATGGTTATTTGTAAGAGCACAGTTCTCTGATGGGAGACAAAGACAGATTCATGTACATTGTTTTATTTTTTACCAACATTTGGGTCTCATATTTCTGTGCTATTATCACAATCAAGGCTTTCTTGAATTACAAAAAAAAAAAATTCTACCTTCATATTAGTAATACTAATATGTATACTAGTAATATTAGTATTAGTCATGCTTGCTAAGGCTATTCAAAACCCCTAACCTTAAACTTTGGTGTGTACCTTACATGGCTCCATGTGATTAGAATTGGAATTATTCACCCGGCAGATCCAGAGACTTCATTGCAACTAATGTCTGGTGCACTGTTTATTTGTTTGCAAACATTAGATACACCATCATAGTTCGAATTACAGAAAGGGACAGAAATATCAGTTTTGGGGGGTCAGATAATTTTTCTGATATTGTGAAAAAAATATAATTACAGTTACAATACAAGTCAACTCCTATTTTCACTGTAGGAACATTTTAATGTAAAGCAATTTCAGACACCCCTGTTGTGGACCGTACCATTTTTAACCACCGTGGCTAGAAGCAACGGAGATAGAGAACGACTTCAACTTCTCAAGCAAGTGTCAATGTTGAATGACAAAACGCTAGTTTCATAAAATATCATTCTTTTCAACATTCCTTATTTGTATATTCAAAATATTTAAAATAATCTAATTTAATACAGTTATAATTTTTCAATGTAAATTATTTTATTTTATTGGTAACAGCCTAGTGTCTAATTATTTTAATTGAATATATTTATCAAATTTAAGAATTTGAAATGAAAAATGGAGCATACATTTAATAAAATTAGGGGAAAATGCCCTTTATAAAGGTACAAAAAATTATTCTGAGTGTTTTCAAACAGTGATGTAATGAAACATTGTCAATTTAAGCTTGAAGGGAGTAAAGCCTCTGTTTAGGCTATTAAGGAAATGTAATTTTGCCAAAAGAAGAACTATTATTTTAAATAAATGTTCATTTTAAATCAGCCTACTTCAGTGTGATATGTTACCATATGCTTAATACTGAGAATTTGAATAATTGTAATGTGATGATCAGATGCAGATAGCTAAATCAAAGAATACAGGCGGTTTGTGGGTGGATTATTTATTTTTAATAGTGGATTCGGGTGACTCAAAGTGCACCAGATTAATGAATTTATTTTTAAAATTTACACAATTTTCTTCCGGGGGGGCATGCCCCCCGATCCCCCTAGAGATACCGAGCTCCACCAACAAAAAAATGTGGGCATTAGGCTTTATGATGATCTACAAAAAAAATACACATTTAATTATCTTATTATTAAAATACATTATTATGATTTTACCACCTCCGCCTCATTTTGAGCCAGGAAAAACCCTGAAATAGGCAATAGGCTTCTTGTAAAGGTATTACTTTTACTAGTAATTAGAATGGTATTTCAGTGCACTTAACTTCTAACTTTTGGGAGTTGATCAAAACAGTTTTCTTTTGGATATATAATAACAATGAGATATTCTGTAGCCTACTGATTATCAGTTTGTCGCATGTTTAGACCTTGTATGTGTGTTACACAACACATGTTGCACTTGACGATCACGGTGGGGATTGATATGGTAGTGAACCATGATGGTCATAGAAGAAGTGAAGGAGCAGTACCCCCCCATTATGGTGGGGTAATTCGCACTCTGTACACCATTAGCATAGTGAGATCCTATGCTTGTCAAACTGTACAATATACTTGCTAGGTAAGATTTACATTGTAATGATAATATTTAGAGTAATTCTAATGTTAATCGTAATTAACATTAGAGTCTCTGACCCCAAACATAGAAATGGTAAGGTCAATCTCAACTTAACTTGAGGATTAACTTTTGTGATTTGAGTATTCAATATTGAAAGGCATGTATGCGTATGGAAAACATTGGTGTCTGTGAGATAACAAAGCCTCTTTGCTTGGCTACATCAATATGGGTAAATTACATGTACAGATACGTTTTCTTGTGCCCTTTGTAGGAGTGAGAAACGGTATGTGGAGAAATACTGGAAGGAGATACGGGTCGGAGACTTCATTCGTCTGCGCTGCAACGAGATTCTGCCGGCGGACGTTCTTCTGCTTAGCAGCAGCGACCCGGACCGCCTCTGTCACATCGAGACAGCCACACTGGACGGCGAAACCAACCTCAAACAGAGGCAGGTGGTGCGCAGCTTTATCGACCTGGTGAGTGTTAAGGACTGTGGAGTGTTTGCTGTGAAAGTTGAGTAAAGAACTGAATAGAAGCATCCTGGTGTCAAGAACAGTTAATGTGATGCTGTGTGTATTCAGCTGGTCTGCGTTTGCCCACTGAGATAACTTTAGTCAATTCACACCAAAGTCAAATATTAATTTACCTTGGCACTGCTCAACCTGTTTGTTTTACGTTCTAAGATGTCAATAAGAGAGCTCTGAAAACAGTTTGGTAAAAAAAAACCGTGTATCAAAACCTAGTTCACCCCAGAAAATGACCTTAATCTAACAAAAATGTTCATGCTGCTATTGTTTCATGAAACAAAAGGGACAAAAAGTACCTTAAAAGTAGTCAATAAAGCCTGTGCCCCTATATATTATAAGTCTTCTAAAATCTTAAGATTTATGTGAGGAGCAGACTGAAATTTTGCAACACGAAGAGGAATTAGGTATGGCTCGATACCTCAAGCACACACACACACACACACACACACACATACAATAATGTATGACAAAAGTAACCCAAGTAACCTGACAAAATCTAGTCAATAGCTGTTTCCATCCAGTTGCGCTTTTATGCGCAAAATTTGAATATTATGTAAAACATTTGCGATTAAACCAGTGTTTCATATGTCAGCAAAATATCTAACTACCATAAAAATGGAAGTTGCTTCAATTGGGAAAGCCGCTGTGGGCGGCACATCATAAATTTAGGAAACGCTATAAACTGTCATGTTATCTTGCGTTCAGATGCCTGGTGTTTGGGAAGGCAATCATGTGAGAGAGTTCTGGGAGGTCATTATACCAAAACATTGTGAGGACAGACTTTGGCTTAGACATTTCAGAATGATTAAACCAAGGTTTGAGATGCTGTGCAATGAAATTGGTCTGCTGGTTAGTTCAGTTATCCAATCACATCCATTGTTAAGGCAAAGTCACAGGATGTTTCTTTTTTTGAGCATTTGAGTGTTTTATTCCGTAAATGTGTTTCCATCATAGTTTATGTTCATGTCTTCTTTTTGGCTTAAAAAAATTGTCCTCCTCGATTGAGTGTTTTTTTTATTTTTTATTTTTTATTTTTTTATGCATATTTTTAGAATTTATGCACATCTTGGTGTTTCTTTACAGGTTTTTTACCTGTAACTACCTGAGCGCAAGGAATTGTGGTAGCTAGATGTAAACAATGCAGCAATACACTTTCACAACATACTTATTGTTTCAGACACATAACATTGTAATACATAATCGTGTGTGTATTATTATTATTATCATTATTATTATATTATTATTAATTTGACTGCAATGTTATATTGTCCTAAAGTGTATTCTCACCGTGTACCGCCTGCAGAAACACTGCATCCGTAGGGGCTGCTATTGTTGTTTTGTATGGTTTCGCGGGCTATGTGACGTCAGAGCTCGTAACTGGGAGTACATCGATCTAGTACGAGTTCACGGGTGGGAAGTCACGTGTTTGACTGCCGTTCCAGTGCACTTTCACGGGTATAAGGTTGGAAAAACACGGGTTACAGGTTGCCTGGAACGCAGCATTACTGCTATCTGGTAAAATCTTGATTTTAAAAGCGGCATTTACAAATTACTATTTGTGTTAGAACTTAGAAGACAACCTTCTTAAAATCTTATAAACAGTACATTTGTGATAGTACTACATAAATATATGCACTATAAAAAGCATTTCTTTTGGAATCTATGCTGTATAGATTTTAAATAGGACTACAGACATTATAGATACGATTGAACAAATGAATTGGATAATAAATATATGAATTATTAGGGCTGGGTAAAAAAGATCGATTTCTCGATTTTATTCGATTCTCATTTTTACGAAACGATATCGATTCTTAAATCCCAAGAATCGATTAGTCATCCTGTTTTCAGTTGATGAATGAATGGAATATTGTTGCGCGCATCCCATCCAATAAATCACAATAATCTTTGTGCTTTGTTATTATTGATATGAAACGAAGTCTCAGATTTCAAATTACGTCCATTTTCTTACGAAATTCAAAAACATAATTACCGTTTTGGCGCTGTGGCGTGAGATCGCTCTGGCGCAGCTCAAGAGCAGCAGCAGCGCAGAGCGCACATTCCTTCTCTTCCGCCTTAATAATACCAGTTACAGCGCGAAATAAACATGAATGAGCATCTGAAAGTGTGTTAAAAGATAGAGTACAACTTATCGAAGTCCGTATCATGTCACATGGAATCGCTCAATCAGTGTTTCAACCGTGGAAAGACGTTAGTAAACAAATGTCATGTAACGTCACATTTACCTCAGAAAAAAATATCCAGTGACCATAAACTCGTTAGTCAGCTAGAAAAATTAACTCTAGAGAAGAGCATTTTGTTAAATATATGCACCATATTACATAGGCTATTCATTATAATTTTTTATGTTCTTCAATATTTAATGCATGTTTGAATAAATCTGGAAAGTTTTTTATGACAGCCACCATTTAAATTTTTATATAATTTCATATAACTTTATTATTATAAAAATAAATAAAAGTGTATTCTAAGTGTTTGTATACAAATCAGTTCATTTTTACCTTCAATATTATAGTAGGCTAATGAAGCCTATAGGCTACAACTGACTCCCATAGTTTACAATAATAGTTAAGAGATTTGTTTTCCTTGAGAAAATTTGCAATGTATTGTACCTGATATCCAAAATAATCGATATTGAATCGAATCGAATCGTAATCGAAATCGAATCGAATTGTAAGCTTGTGAATCGAAATTGAATTGAATTGTGAAATTTGTGTCAATACCCAGCCCTATGAATTATCTTTTATTACACAAATCTATCATAGTATGAAAGGCTGCAATACAGAGCAGCACAAAAGTGCCTGTGCAAATCCTGAATGCGTGATGATGAGCTTAAAGCAACATGGATTTACGGGCAACCCTCAGTCCACAATGAAAAATTCATAACAGTTGGAGAACAAAAATAATTGTGTGTGTGTGTGTGTGTGTGTGTGTGTGTGAAACTAAGAGTATTACATCTGTCCAAGAGTTTACTGAGTTTTATATTGCATTTACTGTGTGAATGAGGAGTTGTATTCAGTCCTCTACTCCAGTCCGCTCATCCAACAGCGAGTACCACACCATTCAGAATCACCAATAAACTCCAGCAAAATAGTCTTTTTAAACAAAAGCCCAGGACTTTGTTCAGATTATGCACAATACTCAGTACTGTGTATACTGATAATCAGATTGGTACATCCATAGGGTGAATAGATGATGACTATCCTTTGATCATTTATAAAAACTTTAACTCTTTTTATTCTGGTGATTTAGTGTTCACATCCCAAATTGCAAATATGTTTTTCATTTGCAGGACTGTGAGTTTGACCCATCAAAGTACAACAGCATTATTGAATGTGAGAAGCCCAACAATGACCTCAACAGATTTCGTGGATACATGTAAGTTAAATGCATTATTGCTTTTTAAAGGGCATTTACATTATTGCTTAATAATGTATTGTCCAACCTAATCCTTTGAAGAAAATTGCATTAATGATTTAACCCAACAGTCTTAATGTCATGGAAATGTCATGTCCATGTGCATGGTCTTTGTTACATAAGTGTATTGTGAATTAGTTTAGACCTAGCAATATGTACTTCATTATATTCAATGATTTTCTTATCCATAAGCCAATGGTCTCAAACTCATCTCCTGGATGGCCACTGTCCTGCAGTGTATAGCTCCAACATGTTCCAAAACACCTGCCTGGAAGTTTCTAGTAATCCTGAAGACCTTGATTGGCTAGTTCAGGTGTGTTTAATTAGGGTTGGCTCTAAACTCTGTAAGACAGTGGCCCTCCAGGAGCCGAGTTTGAGACCACAAGCCATTTAGATGACTCCGATCTTTCCATTGTTTTGTTTTGCTGGCAGTGATTAAAATTCCATTAGCTCTTGAGATTCAAATAACCAGATGAATGGTTATTTTGTGACCCACATAGATCCAGTTTAATATATTTGTAATGGATAGATGGTGTGTATTTCTCTTACTCCAGCATTATTCGGATGACTTTTCAACCCTGTTATTCTACCCAATTATTCTTCCTCTTACCAGCCGCATTCCCTTTTGGAGAACTGTAGGAATGGGTCACAAAGTCTTTTATTTGTTAGTGTGGTAGATGGATGGAGGCTATAAATAATGCTGCTGTTGAAGTATGTGAAATGTTTCCACCAGAATGTTTTTTGGTGCGTTTAGATCAGATGCATGCAAAAAATTATATTCTAAGAGTCATTCTACAAAACTGGTGCCATTTGTGACCCTCATTTATATTATCATATATCGTATTTATTGACTGTAACAACAGTTAATGCCAAATTTTACTAAGCGAGTAAGCGTTAATTTTTTTTTTACGTTTTTTTTTTTTTTTTTTTTGTCTTTCATTATGACAATGCCCTCTCATCAATATGCTTCTAACATCTCCTTGCTACATCTGTAAATACACATTTTGATGAGAACAAAAGTTTTTTTAGTCTTTGTCTCTATATATACTTGTATATTGTGTTATTAATAAGACTTAAAGTTGTGCCCCCAGGTTGTGCGTTTACACTGTTAGTCACATATTTCCCTTTTTTTATGTAGTATTCGATATTATTCTATAAAAAAAAAAAAAACTAAATTGAAGGATACAATCATTGTTTTCAAGAAGTGAGTTATTTAAGGATAAGTTTATCAATTTATCTTATGTTGTGTTATGATTTTGAGTAAAGTTAAAATGTCAACCCTGTTTCCATGATATTGGTCAATTACCATAGTAAATAATTGAAAATAGATATTTTTTAGAAATATCATCATTCAATTCTGAGAAGCCCCCTTATAGTTTCATGACTTTGAAGGCTTGTAATGCCAAATTCAATTGTAAACTTTATCAAACTGGAAAATGCACCCATTGCATAGAATGATCTATTCTACTATTCTATTTCACTTTTTAAAACAGTTTGTTAATCTGGTGTTTAGACTTTCAAGGTGTGGATTAAGATTATTCTCTGTTTATCTTGCAGTCTTAAAGTCTTAAATGATGGCTAAAGAATACAGGTCATAGGCTTAGGATTAGCATGCATAATATATTATATACAGTATAGGCAGACTGATGTAGCAGTAGTAAACCAAGAACTGTATCTCCTGTGTTTAGAAGAAAACCTGCTGCACATGGTATGGTAATGACAGCAGGGCCAAGTGAGTCAGCTGACAGGAACCAGAAGGATTATGACATTTATTTCCCTGGATGATGGAGAACAGATGCTTCTGATGTGCTGCCAGCTTTTTTGTCCAGTTACCACAAAGTGGCTTACCGTAGCAAAAGAGGGAACATGGTGCACGATGGGCGCCAAGGACTGTTCCTTGTTGGAGTGACAGCTTATTGCATTAAGAGACAGTATCGTCCCAGCTGGTGAATGTGCAGTGCGATCTAATGAGGTTAATACCTCGAGGGCATAGGCATGTCTGCAACCAAGTTGTTTTGAGCCAGTCACCTTAATGGTAAATTCCATGCAACTAATGTGCCCTTTAAGTGGAGTCAAAAGTATTATAATTATGAGTTCTGAGCACATGAATGGCCAAGAAAATTTGAATTTACAAGTGGAAAACTCGTAATTCTAGCTGATACACGAGTTGTGACAATGGAAGGGGCGTGTTGATTTGAAACAAAAGTAACAAATACTTGACAGACTCGGATGTATGAGTTTCCCGGGTGCACTTTAAAGGGTTAGTTCACCCAAAAATGAAAATTCTGTCAGTAATTACTCACCCTCATGTTGTTCCAACCCCGTAAGACCTTCGTTCATCTTCGGAACACAAATTAAGATATTTTTGATTAAATCTGAGAGCTGGATCACTCCTCCATAGGCTTCTAAAGACGTTATAACTTGCTGGCCCAGAAAATGCATTAAAGACATCGTTAATATAGTCCAAGTGACTACAGTGGCTCAATCTTAAGTTTATAAAGCGACGAGAATACTTTTTGTGCGCAAAAACCCCCAAAAATAACGACTTTATTCCACTATTCATTTCCTTCTCTCTGGGCCTCGAGTTTTTTCACGTAGTGTAACAGCGCAACGCTTCTGTGTTGTACGTCACCCGCATCACACACATGACCAGCGTCGGCCAATAGTGAGCCTACATGGTGACGTGCAACACAGACGCGCTGCGCTAAAACACTACGTGAAAAAACTCGAGGCCCAGAGAGAAGGAAATTAATTTTTGTTCATATTATGAAAGTCATTGCCCATAAAAATGGGCAATGACTTATGGAACAATGGGTTAAATGGACAGTTTTTCAGACAATTTTGATATATTTTGTGTATTTTTGTTTATATGAATATGTGTGTGTTTGTGTGTGTTTTGCAGAAAAAGAAAGTCTTACAGGTTTAGAATGACATGAGAGTAAGTAAATGATGTAATTTTAATTTTTGGGTAAATGCATGCATTTACGAGCCCTCCAAACAATTGTGCACTAGTAAAACATCTGCTAGAATATAATGAAATATTTGCAGTTTATATGTTGCTTGCAATATATTTTATTGTGTCAGAATACATAAATTACATTTTGAATGATCTTTAATGCTTCAGCTTTTTGCTGGCATATGATATGATAGTAGTCTTTTTTTTATTTTTTTTATTGGTATATGCAAGATGTACATAAATTGGGATCACAAACAGGGAAAACAAATAAACAAACAAACAAACAAACAAAACAAAACCAATACAGTCAGGAACTGACAGATGCGTGCGTTTGTGTGTGTGCGTGTGTGCGTGTGTGCATGTAAAGGTAACTGGGTGGACGTGTCACAGTACATACTTTGAAGAACAAGAGGTAGAGAAAAAAAAAAGGAAGATATATATATATATATATATATAGATAGATATATATCTTCCTTTTTTTTTCTCTACCTCTTGTTCTTCAAAGTATGTACTGTGACACGTCCACCCAGTTACCTTTATATATATATATATATACAAAAACAAATACAAATAAACATACATACATAAACATGTATAAGTCAGTATATGAAAACAAATAACAGATATAAATAAAACAGATATAAAGAAATCAATCCGTGGTAAGGAGTGACTACTAAAAATACTATAACGTCTACTACTACAACTACTACTTCAACAACCACAACTACTACTACAGTCTCTACTTCTACAATAACTGCTACAACTACAACCACAACTACTACTACAATCTCTACTATTACATTAACTGCAACTACTACTTCAACAACCACAACTACTACTAGGCCTACAGTCTCTACTTCTACAATGACTGCTACAACTACAACCACAACTACTACTACAATCTTTACTACTACATTAACTGCTACTACTACTACATCAGCAACTTGAATAATGACATGATAATAAGATAACAGAAGGACAAATCAGAATATGATAGTAGTCTGACATCTATCAGAAAGGGCCTAACTAGACCAAAATATTACCCCTTGACTAGCCAAAATTTGACCCCTTGGTGCAGGATAACAAAGAGACCAATGGCTCCGAACTAAGCCAGAACTGTGGTTGACAGCATGGGGCATGTAGACAGCTAATATATCAGGTCTGCCTTTAAACCAGAGCAAAGCTCAAAGATTAATGCACTACTAGGGGATAAAAAAACTTGCCAGAGGCCTTGTCAGATAATTGACAAAATGAAGAGTTCACAGATGTAATCCTGAATTTAGCAGTGGGATTAGTGCTTGCATTAAAGTTTATTGAGCTCCCACCACAGGTGTTTAGCATTCAGCGCTCATTCAGTGGGAGTTAATTTGCATTTGCTGCCATTTTTATCAGCAAGCTTAGCCCTGGGACCTCTTGAACTTTTTCCCGGTGTTGGAATCACACGCTTTCGGATCTGAGGTCTCGTTGGATTTAAGATTTCAATCCTCGCCTGCTCGCCACTCGTCCTCTCTCATTTATCCTGAGAATCTTTTCACTTTGCTCAGTTCTTCTATGACGTGGCTTTAGGGTTTTACAAAAAGTGCTGCATTGACTGAACGCGGGATCCAGATGGCCTCAGGGCTTTACCTGTGTGCAGAGCCATTTTAGTGAGGTCATGGCTTTACTATTGATTTTGTGCTGAGAAAGAGGGATCCTGGGGGAAACCCTGTGGACTGTCAAGGATGATGGATCGATGTGGTCAACATCAAGGGACGCAGAATTATGTGGATATCCCATGGCAATATCCACAACATATGGTTATAAAGGCCAGTGTTCTTAGCTTCCAATTGTAAAATTCTAGCAAATGAGGACCGAGGAATTCAGATTGGAACTAGATTATGTATAATGCTCACTGATATGTTGTGATATGATATGTAAGCCTGTGTGGTGTGTATGACAGAATCCATCGCAGTGGGAGGAGAGACGGGCTATACAAAGACAATCTGCTGCTTAGAGGCTGCACCATCCGCAACACAGAGGAGGCTGTAGGAATTGTCATCTATGCAGGTACGCTGCCTTCTATCCAAACCAGGACTGGAAACGTCCACTACTAATTTCCACCACATCTCAAATTATGAGTTGTTTAACAGCTCTCCTTTGTCCAACTAAGTTCATTTGGTAACACTTTACAATAACTTTAACATTAACTAATAATGAACTGCACTTATACAGCATTTGTTCATCTTTGTTAATGTTAATTTCAACATTTACTAATACTTTATTAAAATCTTGTTAACATTAGGTAATGCACTGTGAACTAACATGAACAAACAATGAACAGCTTTATTTTCATTAACTAACATTAACAAAGATTAACAAAAACAGTAGTAAATGTATTGCTCATTGTTAGTTCATGTTAGTTAATACATTTACTAATGTTTAATAAAGGAACCTTATTGTAAAGTGTTACCGTTCATTTTATTGCTGTCCCAAAAAATTAATATTTCCACACACTGCGTAACCGACAAATTATGCAGTTTTATTGGAAATGATGTACAATTTAAATATTTTGTTCAAAAGTGATATTTATATTGATTTTCTTTATTTTCTTCACGTCATGTGTTATTCACTGACAAATAAAAAAAAAAAAATAATTTTGATGAAACTTTATTAGTAGTAAAAATTATTGATTGTGAAGGAAATCTGTGTAAATAGTGTTAAATGGTTCATGATTATCATTAATATCTATTATAGTTTTTTAATGTATTATTTTTATCTTGGATTTTGGTATTTTAATATTTTAACTTTTTTCATTTTTTCATTATTTTCATTTTTTAATGTGTGACAATACAACAAAATCTTTGCATATGGCGTTTAAAAAGAAGCAAAAATAATGAAAGTTGTGGTAAATGTCTGCTATTAAGTCCATTAAAAGAACAGCTTTGTTAAAATGTGTATTTTACTGTTTCCTGTAATTTCATGTGTATATACAAATGCCAGAATTGTTAAATGATAGGTCATCTGACTTGTACAGCTCATATTATCTTTTTTTTTGTACCGATTCTCAGGTCATGAGACAAAAGCAATGTTGAACAACAACGGCCCTCGTTATAAACGCAGCAAACTTGAGCGGCAGATGAACGTAGACGTATTCTGGTGTGTCATTATCCTCCTTGTCATGTGCCTCTTTTCCGCCATTGGTATGTAACACTTTGCATCAATAGTTTTTCTAGAAAATATAGTATTGTAAGATATTAATGTTTTCATGTCTGAGATTTTTGAAGTTGTGTGTGTTTGTCGGCTATTTTAAAGGTGGCTCATCCCATCAGAACTATCACCAACTATCTGTATAATATTACTGTACTGTTAGTTACTGTTTTGAGTCTTACTGTTACATCATGTGAAGCTGCCAGATTCATCTGTCATGAATAATCTTTTGCTTCCATCAAGTCCCAAAATAAAAACAAAAACATTTTTAAACAAGATGAAGTATTCAGTTAAGCATGTGGTAATGTCTATTTTGGGACAATCTTGTTATTTAATATATAAACCTTTTTGTAACTGCAAGCAAAATTTGTAGACACTCCAAACCCGTAAGACTTTCATTCATCTTAATAAAATCTTAGACTTTCCTGTCCCTCCGTTGACAGCTACGCTACTGACACTTTGACGCTTCAAAAAGTTCATGAAGAGATCGTAAAACTAATCCATATGAATTGAGCAGTTTATTCCAAAATTTCTGAAGAGCCTTGATCGCTTTATATGATTAATGGATTTAATATAAGCTTTTATTCACATTTAAACATTGATCAGCGAACATAAACAGAAGCTTGAAGTGTGAGAATAAAACACATTGGTTCTTGCAGAAGCTCTCATGTGTCCTGCGTAACACGAAATTGAACCTCAACGGTTCTTGTGGAAGCTCAGACGTGCTGCATAACACGAGAATGAACCTCATCAGTTCTTGTGGAAGCTCAGACGTGCTGCGTAACACGAGAATAAACCTCATTGGTTCTCGCACGTCAAGCAAACCTGCTTGAGCTTCCGTTTACCAGATCTTATGTGTGAGTTGATGAATGTTTATATGTGAATAAAAGCCTAAATTCAATCTGTTCATCATATAAAGTGATTGTGTCACTTCAGAAAATTTGGACTAAACCGCTCAATTCATGTGGATTAGTTTTACAATCTCTTTATGAACTTTTTGAAGAATCAAAGTGTCAGTTGCGTAGCTGTCAACGGAAGGACAGAAAAGTCTCAGATTTCATCACGTTCATCTTCAGAACACAAATGAAGATCTTTTTAAGTCTTACGGGTTTGGAACGACATGAGGGTGAGTAATTAACAACAGAATTGTATATTGCAATGCCTGCTACCATGCGAAAAATACTCCTACAGCAGTTGATGAATGTATCTGATTGAGGAAGCATTGGAGAGGAAGTAGTGGTTTAACTGTTTTGGTTTCCTTAAACATTTTTAGATTGCTTTAACATCTTCAGTGTCTCTTGAATAACAATACCCATGATTCCATTTTACCTGCTTTATATAGTGAAGTGTTTTTCTTTCAAACCTTCTTTAGGTCATGGCCTGTGGATGTTTCAGTACGGAGATAAGAGGCCTGTCTTTGACGTCCTGAGCCCAGAAGGAACAGACTTATCTCCAGTGGTCTCAGCCATTTATCTCTTCCTGACCATGATTATAGTATTCCAGGTGAATAGCAAGTGGTGTGATAATATGACAATGTGCTTCAGATTCTCTTATGTAGAACAATTCCAAATTCCATTTGAAGAAACCATTCGATTAAACAATGCCACAATTTTATGAACTGTTCCTTAAATTCCTGTCTTATTGTAGGCTCATTGGTAGTTGAAATGATGATAACCCTATGAATCTACACCAAAACTCTCTGTTTCTCTTTCTCTCTGATGCAGGTCCTGATCCCAATCTCACTCTTTGTTTCCATTGAAATAGTGAAGATATGCCAGGTATACTTTATCCATCAGGACATGGAGCTGTATGATGAGGAAACAGACACTCACCTCCAGTGCAGGGCTCTGAACATCACAGAAGACCTGGGCCAGATGCAGTACATCTTTTCTGATAAGACCGGCACACTCACAGAAAACAAGATGGTGTTTCGCCGTTGTACTGTGGCAGGAGTCGAGTACTCGCATGATGCCAATGGTTAGGGTTATCAGTGTCTTCTGTGCCCAACACAAGGGCTATTATTGTTCTGTGGACACAACATTTATTCTCTGTTAATGAGCAATATGTTGTATAAATAATAATGCTGTCAATCAATGTAGAATGTAACATTTGAATCAAATTAATTACATGAAACGCTGAACTGATTTACGCATTTAATCACATTGATTGCAATTAATGGCATATATCAAAAATCCCCCAAAATGAAGATTCACAGACTGTAGATGATTTATTTTTTTAAAGAAATTATTACTTTTATTCAACAAGGATGATTTAAATTGCTCAAAAGTGACAGTTAAGCCATTTATAAAGTTACAAAAGTTTTCTCTTCCAAATAAATGTTATTACATTGTAATAATTTTTCAATATATTGCTGTTTTTACTGTATTTTTCAAGTAAATGCAGCCTTTTAAAAGCTTTTAAAAGCATTAAAAACTTAAAATAAATAAATATTATATCTTAGCTTGGGCTTCTAAATTAACATGCAACTTAAGCAGCCCTAATAAGTAATAAATAGGTCATTTAATATTGAATGTATTGGTGGTTCACTCCCTCTACAGCCTGTGCCCCAAATAGACCGTTCAAATACAGGATTAGTATGAAGAAAAGCCTTAGGTCTTCATGAAGCCCTAAAGTTAAGTTTCAAACAGTCTAACAAAGTGTCTTTCCCACAGCGAGGAGACTTGCTATGTACCAGGAGTTGGATTCAGAGGAGGAGGACTGTACATCTCATGGTGGAACTCTCCCACGGCGGGACAGCGTCACCAGTCACCAGAGCGGAAAAGTGGTGTTGCGATCCCAAAGCACCAAATCTCACCGTCGCACAGGGAGCAGAGCCGAAGCCAAACGGGCCAGCATTCTGTCCAAACACACTGCCTTCAGTAGTCCTATGGTTAGCAAGTGCTTCCATTCCACATTAAGCTGTTCATGTATCGCTCTGTAACCCAGTGCTTACTAATTTTTTCCATTTTATTTGATCCGTTTGACAGGAGAAGGACATCACTCCAGATCCCCAGCTCATGGATAAGGTCAATGAGTGTAGCAGTCAAATGGAGTTCATGCGTTTTCACAGTCAGCCCCTGAACCAGATCCCCCCTGACCAGTGTGACATCTTCGACTTTTTCATCGCCCTCACTATCTGCAACACTGTTGTTGTGTCCTCACCCAATCAACCCAGACAGAAGGTAAGCAAACAGTACGGATGTGCACAACAACTAATTCTGTTTTCATAATGACCAATGTAATCTACCAAGAGCATCGAAAATTAGCGTCTGGTTTAAGACATGCTTTTTTTTGTGCAGTAAATAATGGCGCAAATACCAGTAAATTGACTAGTCCACACATTAGTAAATCTCCTTGCATATGCAATAAGGTCAGCTGCAAAAATAGCCCTGTCCATGCCCTTTCAGCGCTAATTTTTCACTGCGTGCATTTAGTAAATCATGTCAGTAGTTTTCTTTTTATGCCAAAAGAGGGTTTGCGCTGGCGCAAGCTGTTAGTAAATCTGGCCCTATATTCGCAAACAAATCAACTAGCAGCAGCAGTATCATTTAATCGACTAGTTTTGCACATCTCTAGCAGGCAGACCAAACAGACCACTAGGAATTAGCTGGAACTGACATTCACAGCGTATTTTACCTCAGAACTGGTATTTTGGCTGCAGTGAACTTCCTGTGGTTTTCTGCAGGATGTAGAGCAGGAGCAACTACCTGTTTCTTTGTTGAAGATGCATGGCCTATCCTTCATTGTATAATCTTTACCCTCTGTGAATTTATGGCATGAGTTTCCCTCAAAACCCATCCTGTCTGTTGCCATCTGCATACTTCTTATAAGTGTGTGTTTGTAAGTTCAGTTTGATGCTGCAATCAAAGACTTGTCCTCCCTTCATGATACAAATCTGAGCTTAAACTGAGTGATTTGCATTTAGTTTAATGAAACTGATGTCTGATAAACTGCTTAAAGTTCTGCTGTAATTCATCCTTCTCTATTAACATGCAGATTCTTAAACATTGGGGAAACTAAATTAAAAAAATGAATCTCCTTTCAGATAGATAGATAGATAGATAGATGTGTCTGTTTGAGCATAAACAACATCTACAAAGTTACAACGCTCAAAGTTCAAAGCAAAGGGAGATATTTTCTTTTAAAGAAATAGATTTTTAAGGACTACAACAAACGGCTGGTAGGGACTACAGGACATTCCTCCCGGGTTAGTGACATCACCAACCCTAAAATTTACATAAACCCCGCCCCCGGGAACGCGATTTATAGATTATCATGACAGAATATGCTAATCAATGACTAGAAGATAACTACACAAGCTTCATAAATTCATCAACTAACCATTCAGAAATGTTGTCTACATGTTGTCACTTCTTCTTGAGTCTCTCCATTTTTGTCTGACTCCGGTTTGAACATTAAAGGTTAAAAGTTTTTGAAATTTTCAGGACACAAGCTGTTGTAGTTCTGCCCCCTGTGCGGGAGCAGCAGCTCATTTGCATTTAAAGGGACAGACACAAAAATGGTGCGTTTTTGCTCACCTTCAAAAAGTGGCTATTTTAACATGCTATATAAAAATATCTGTGGGGTATTTTAAGCTAAAACTTCAAATACACACTCTGGGGACAACATAGACTTATTTACATCTTGTGAAATGGGCATTATACCAACCCTTTAAACAAGCATACTTAACACATGAATTCAGTTAAGTATTCAAATATTTATTGTGGTTACCATATGTGCGATAAAAAACATTTGCCTTGTCTTCTATTATGGAATGAATCTTCCACGAGTTTGGTTGCCATATTGAAAAAACAACTGTTGCATGACTTTTTAAAGTGATTCAATCATGCACAAATATTTAAGGAGTTTTATTTTGACTATTTCTTTGGATCTTATCAGGTGCGTCGCTTCGAGTTGAAGTCTCCAGTGAAGACCATCGAGGATTTCATCAAGCGCTTCACTCCAAGCCGCCTGACCTCTGGCTCCAACAGCAGCAGCTCCTCCAGTCTGACCACCAACCGCTCGTCCTCCCATAAAGTGGGCTGCAGCATGCTGTCCTCCCCTTCGGCCGAGAGCACGCTCACCAAGCTGAATGAGGAGAAGCGTCCTGAGCATGACCTGCAGCATGCCTTCAGCCCCGTCCCACCCAACTTTGATAAAACAAAAGCTTTGGCTCAAGATGAATGCGAGCTCAGATATGAGGCGGAGTCACCGGACGAGGCAGCTCTGGTTTATGCAGCCCGGGCCTATAAGTGTGCTCTCGTTGGACGTTTACCAGATCAAGTGACCGTGGAACTTCCACACTTGGGCAAGCTAAGCTTCGAGCTTCTGCACACACTGGGGTTTGACTCCACAAGAAAGAGGATGTCAGTGGTGGTAAAACACCCGCTGACTGAGCAAATTACTGTCTACACCAAGGGTGCTGATTCGGTCATCATGGATTTGATCAGACCAGCTACAGGTATGCTAGCATTGATGTGCACACTGTTCCCACACCTTTTCTAGGGTTCAAAATTTAGGTTGCTCCATTCTGGTGCATTGAAGTGTATGTTTAAAATATAAAACAGTGACACGGTCCAGCTTGAGTCATGTCCCAGTCCCAATGCCCCTTTCGCTTCCTATAATACAAAAAGTTCAAAAGTTTGGACTCTCCATGCGGTAGGAAAGTTTTTTTTTTTTTTTTTTATGTACTTGCCTAGGATGCATTTATTTAATGATAAATGTATAGTATTACACAATATTCATACATAATATTTATAATTTAAAATAACTTATTTCTATTTTCATATTTCAAAAAAAATTTCAGCATCCTTTCTCTAGTCTTCAGATAACATGATTCTTTAGAAATCTTTCTAATATGCTGCTTTGGTGCTCAAGAAACATTTCTTATTTTTTATCAATGTAGAAAAGTTGTGCTGCTTAAAGGGTTAGTTCACCCTAAAATGAAGTCATCATTTACTCTCCCTGGTGTTGTTCTAATGCCATAAGCCCTTCTTTCTTTTTCAGACCACAAAAGGAGAATAAAAAAATATATAAGTCTCGCCCGCACTTGTCCATATAATGGCAGTGAATAGCAACCAGCATTAAGCTTTTTATGAAAAGACAAAAAATATTACAGAATGATCTCATGCGATATGTGTCGTATATTCCAAGTGTTCTCAGGGTATACGAAGGTTTTGTTGAAATTAAATGCATTATTTAATTAAAATCCTGACCTTGGCCGTTGGTCTTGCATTACATTTACATTTACATTTACATTTATTCATTTAGCAGACGCTTTTATCTAAAGCGACTTACAAATGAGAACAATAGAAGCAGTTAAAACTAACAATAGGACAACAATATGCAAGTGCTATGACCCTTCCCAGTTTAATCTAACGCAGTACGTGTACCGTTTTTTAAAGTGTTAGTATTAATAATACTATAATACTAGTGATAATAATTAATAATAATATAATACTAGTGTTAGTATTGTTGCCGTTTTTTGAAACTTCTTCTGTGCTCGACTGCGCGTTTGTGGATTTTTTATTATTATTATTATTATTATTATTATTATAATTTATTTGATTTTTTTGGGGGGATTCTTATTTGGATAGAATAACATGTAAAAGTTTTAAACAAACTTGTGTATATAACCACCTTGAGTGTGGTGCATTATTTTTCATTAATTCAATGGCCCGGTGTCAATTATTGCTTTTTTACAACCCAGTCATCACAACATAAACTCATAACATCTTATTGAAAAAAAATGTATCTTATTGAAAGTTGGAAGCTACAGTTCTGATATTGATTCCCATTCATCTATAAAAGACACTTTCCATAAATTTCGCCAGCTATAATTTCAACTGTCTGTAACTTTAGAATTATTCATTTTATTTATTAATGGCTCTTCTCTTTTATATTTGGAATTCATATTAACAAACGTTTGGCATGCTGTCAAACCTTCCCCCCATATGAAATGAATCAAATATTCTGGGTTAGTTTATTTTGATGTTCAGTGTTGATTATGCTTTAGAACGCTTGTTGATCGTATTAAAGTTTTAATGAAGTCTGTGTTTTCTTTTCCATGTCCCAGTTAGACAGTGCATGAGGCCTATTCCAGCAGAATTAATGAATAACGGCGGCTCACGGCCAAATGGCCGAAAGTCATCTGATTTCTTCAGAACATTAAATGGATACTTTTTTCCAAGAAATTAAAAGAGAGCTGGCAACCATCTACTAAGAGCAGACAGTGAGACAGTGTGATTTGTTTTTTTCAGGATATGTTTGGAATTTGTCATGTCTTTGGAGTGCTTAAAGTGGCCCCTGGATTTTGATGTACACAGTTGATCAATGCTGATAGACATTTAATTCCCAACATAGTAAGGTCATGTCCCTGTCGTCCCCTTCACCCAAACATCTGCTGGATGGCTTCCAGTTTGTTCCTCGCTCTTGATGTAGCCAAGGGTTTTAGTGGTAATAAACTATCCTAATGGCATAGGTAGACTGGCTTGTTAGTATTCCAGGCACGATAACCGACTCAGTGGCAGTTTTCTCTAATGCTGTGGACAAAAATGACTGAACAGAAGTCCTACATACATAGCCCTGTGCTTTATATCTAAATGTCAATGCGTGAGCCAAAAAAAAGAGAGAAAACTATGGCTTAGAATAGTTTACAAGCAGTCTAGTTGCTCAACTTTTTTGAGGAAAGAGCAGAATAAACCAGAGAACATTTGTTTGTTTTTTGTTGTTGTTTTTTTACATTTTTTCACTGTGGTATGTTGCCAATTACAAAAGCAAACAATTTATTTCTCATTTTGTAAAAATAAATAAATAAAAAAGCACTTACATATGTCAATATGGCAGTTCCAGAAGGTTAAGAAGCAGAAATAGGATGTTAATGTTTTTGTAAAATTTGTAATATAAAAATGTGTGTTATTTGAATATTTTGGTAATATTTTTCAAATTGTCACGGACAATTTGGGGTTCTAGAAGGACAAATTTCTGGTTATTCGTTGCCGACTGCAGAAAATCATTATTTTGTCTTGTTTTATAATAAAAATATCTAAATACACTTAAATCAAGATTAATTTACTTGGAGCAATACTGCAAAGATATTAAGTCTATTTCAACTTTTTCAGCACTGACAGATTTTGCCACTTTGTTTAATTTGCTTATACTTAAAACGAGTGATTAAAAATCTTCTTGTGAATCAAGACAAAATATTTATTCAAGCTACAGTCTATAAATAGTCGTAATAAAACAGTGCTGCTTCTCAAGTAAATGTATCGTTTCAAGGATATTTAACTCAAGCCGTGTCTCAGACAGCGCGTGAATACTGAATTGAGCTCTTTCTTCACGTCGTCTTGTGATTGAAAAGACAAATTCACAAAAAGTATCCTAGTAAACCTAATCAGTTATGTCTTAAGTGAATGCAAACAGTTGAGAAAGAAAACGCATGTGTAAAGTATCAGTAGTCTGTATTGGATCTGTGCAGGTCTTAAAGTTACAACAGCCTAATAATCCTGCTGTTGTCTGTGTTGATAAAACTACAAAAGATAAAGAGAAAAACACTCCTGAATCATTTTTTTTTTACCTTTAATAAGTTTAAGGTTTAGTGCATTGAAAATTGAGATTGTGCTGACTTTTTCTGACTATATGGACCATAAGTATTTCTACTCCAAGTAGTTAGGAAGTTTCCTCTCATTTACTCTCTTACATGTTTAGTTGGCAGTCTAGAAATGTGTTTAGAGACCTAGGTTTATTAGTGTCTAGCCTATCTGGGGTTAGTTAGCATGGGACTGCAAACACACACCCAGACTGTGCCTCACTACAGACTGTGGATTATTTCATGCACACAGAGACACACATGCTCAGTATATTTTCCTGTACTTTTGAATCCAGAACCACTGTTCACCTCTGGGTGTTGGCTTCTAATTAGCACAGTGGACCAACTGAAGGTACAATAGCTTCTTTCAGAAGCAGTGGGATATTTGCCATGCTTGTCTAATGACACAATGTGTAAAAACAGACTACAGATGCCAGCTTGAGCCACACAGCTTTCAGTGATTTGACCAGTAAATTGTTGTAACTTTGAAGTTATAACTTCATTGACATAAAGCAGTTTTGACCGTGCAACCATAAAGATTTGGAAGAATCAAACAGTACCTGTGTGTTTCCAGTCATTATGTAACATGTTAATATGAAGCACAAGACAAATGTTTCTGAATGTTTGGAAGGAACACGATGTTTTGCTGTGGGAATGGCAGTAATTTCCGTCTTTCAGTAATATGACACTGGTGCATAATTTTTATTTTAGTGAGTAACATTCTCTCTGGTTACATTTCCAGACTAAAGCTGTTAGTTATTATACAATCCATTATGACAGCCAGGTCTAGGCCTTCTGTGTTGTTGCTGTGTGTTTTTTGGTGGTGTTTAGTTTTTGGTGGTGTTCTTGTTTTGTTTTTCGGTTTTGGTGTCTTGTTTTGCGTTTAGTTTTTGGTGTCTTGTTTTGTTTCGTTTTTTTCTGTCGTTTTGTTTTTTTAGTTTTTGGTGTTTTGTTTAGTTTGTGTTTATTTTTTGGTATGTCGGTTTCAGTTTTTGGTGTAGTTTTGTTTTATTTTGTTTAGTTTTTACTGTGTTTAGTTTTTCGTCTGGTTTTGTTTTCTGTTTAGTTTTTGGTGTCTTGTTTTTAGTTTTGTGGGGGGGGTTTGTTTGTTTTTGGTGTTTGTTTGTTTTTTTGTTTGTTTTTAATTGATTGCCTTTAAAGCTTACCTAAAAAACAAAACGCCAAGATATTATTGATGTTGCTGTGTTTTTATGGGGGGGGGTTTTAGGTGAAAATGTAATTTTTTTTTGTTTGTTTGTGTACTAAGCCATTCATAGATTGACTTACCAAAGAAATAGTATGGTGGTTTTGTGGAGCTTACAACATTCTCTATTTAGACAGTCCCAATATGTCAACTTCTGCCACAACTTTTCAACAATAAGACTGTAGGAGTGTTTGGGGAAACATGCTGTCATTAATGGTGCATGGGAAGCATCACTTACTTTTGCTTATACTAAAGTATTAAACTTGGTGTCATAGGTTCTCCCACACTCTGTGTGCTGTTGACATGAGTGATACCACTCCATTTGTGTTACTAGATTAAAATTGCACACTTCGCCTTTTAATACTGTTGCTTAATTTGATGACATTGATACCGTTTTCATTTTCACTCTTTGGATGGTCATGTAAGGGCATGCTATGGGGATTTAGTTTATCTATAGAATTATTAAGAGCATGTAATACCTGAGTCAATGCATCAGTCTCTGGAAAAACGGGTCCAGTCGTCCCACAGTTGCAGGGATGGTGATGAATCATTCTGTGAAAATGTGAGGTTTGGCACCCTCACCCCCTCATCTTGGCTGACTGTCCTCCATGTTGGGAAGTGATCATCCCAAACAGTTTGTTCTGCTCTTCCTGCCAGGAAGCAATGCACTGAGCAATATCGCAGGAGCGATAAACCTCAGAATGCAGAGTTATCCAGTCAACCTGTCAAAACACTTGTTGAGGAAGCCAATGGCAACAAAGAGAACCAACCTTAAAGAGGCTCAAGTGATTAGTTTAGGCTGTCTGCTTACATTGTGTTTTTCTGATGAATTGCCTAATTCTCTTGTTGTTGTTGTTGTTTTTTGTTTTTGCAGATGATTGCAAAGGAAAGCGACAAAGGAAAATCTTGTATAAAACTCAAAACTACTTAAATCTTTATGCTGCAGATGGCCTCAGAACGCTTTGTATTGCCAAAAAGGTAACAATGACTTTCATTAATAATTAGATAATTATATTGTATATTGCAGTGCATTTGATGTACAGTGCATTTCCAGTAAATAGTAAGACATGATGCAGTGGGCAAAGAATATAATATGCGGTAAAATATACACTTACACAAATAAAGTTTTTGAATTAACTGAATTACATTAATTTGGGTTATATTGATGTGCATTTAATTTGATTTAATTTATCAACATATCATTCAAATAAAACCTTTAATCGATTTAAAGCCCTAATTTTTATTTTCACATTTACACTTTTGGGTTGTCTTCATGGATACAAACTAAGTGTTTGCCTTGTAAAAAGTGTTTTTGCACAGATGGTTTACAAGTGTGTGAGCTTTTACCCAGAGTGCTGATCTGTGTGACAGATCAACAACCCTCTCTCTCTCACTCTGTCCATCATTCTCTCTTCTCTCTTCTCTCTCCATATCTCATGGATGGTAATATATGCCCTCACTCTCTTCTCTGACTTGTTAACCCGGTGTCTTGAGCTCCTTGTGGGAGTCTGATGTGATGAAATGTGTTGCTTGTTTTGCTTTGTTTTCTCCCCCCAAAAATTTCAACAAACCTTCACATGCTCACCCGGACCTACAGATTTCTGCTGTCATAGACTTTTAACCAACAAAACATGTTACTTTTTTCTCTCCATTTCTTAGTCACTAATTCCCAGCTAAGATCTAACACTGGTTTAATAAAAGTATGAATTGTTGGGGGGGGGGTTGGCATGGTTCACAGCCACTGTTGCTAAAGTCACCTTAACAGAAGGGAAGCTTTGAACAGCTTGGGTACAATTATTTTTCACACAATTAAGTGTGAAATCATACATAAATGGAGCTGCTTAAAGTTTAACAAGCCTCTTATTGTGTTAGTTTTATTTTCTCCACCTGTTTGTTTTTTAAGCCAACAACCAGAATACCTTTATTGCGTTCTTCACTTTTTCCTTTTTTCTCTTCGAAACTTTTTTTTGATGTTGTACTACAGTTAGGCAATCCCTGCGTTATCCAAACTCGTTTATCACAAATAATATTTATTGAACATCACTGAGCTGATGTTACACCTCTATCAGTGATGTGGTGATAGTTTTTGTTTGGTCCAGGTGCTCAGTAAGGAGGAGTACGCCACTTGGCTACAGCGCCACCTGGAGGCCGAGACAGCCATACAGAAAAGGGAGGAGCTGCTATTTGAGTCTGCATTACGACTGGAGACCAACCTCCAACTTCTAGGTAAAATTAGTTCCTAAAGCACTCTTAGTCCATCACAGGACTTATTTATGCCCAATGTTAATATACATCTCAGGGTTCAAAACACAAGTGCTTAGTACCATATACATCTTTTTCAATAGGAGCAACAGGTGTTGAGGACAGACTTCAGGATGGGGTCCCCGAGACTATCGCCTCGCTGAGGAAAGCGGGCCTTCAGATCTGGGTGCTGACAGGAGATAAACAAGAGACTGCCATCAACATTGCCTATGCTTGCAAACTGCTGGACCCTGAGGAGGAGATAATCACTCTTAATGCTGACTCGCAGGTACACCCAACATGCACTGCTGCAGTCTCTTCTTATGGGCTCTGCTCTTTATTATCACTTCCTTCTCCCTCTGGTTGCTGACTGAGTGAGAATTCTGTCTGCATCTGATGACTGTTTTAATATACGATTGATCTGTTGATTATTTCTTTAGTTAATCATTTAATTAGATTCCACCTCTACAAACAATATGAAAGTTGAGGGCCACAAGCACATCTGTTTTGAATTCAGAAATCACTAAATTTAATATGTGAACCGATTCATTGAAATTTGAAATGTTTGAAAGAATTGATTTACTGAAATGTTTCAGAATTCCCAACACTACAAGCATTGTTTAAAAACAATAACAATTACTCTTAGACTGCCCACTCCAGCTGACAAATTTTAGGAATGCTGCCCAGTCCCACCTTACAACTACAGGGTTTGGAAAATGTTTAATATCAGTTCTCACAAGGGGTTGAAAGCCTGTTTATAATTCTGTTTTATCTCAGGAGGAGTTTATGTTTTGATCTTGTATTTAATTATTAATTCTCTGATTTGATTATTGTTCTTGTTTTGCTTTTTGCTACCAGGAATGACAGAAATGTCTGAAGGTATTGCCCATAACATGTAGGCCTGATTGTGCCAGTTGAAAACCCAAACCATAGTTCCATTTCTACCACTATTGTAGAGTTTTGTTTGTTTTTTTCTTCTTCTTTTTTCTCCCTCCTCACTCATCAATACTGTATGGGTGTTTTTTCCATTATGGGCAATTCAATCTCCCAGGGGCTAGTTATTTATTTATTTGTTTTTATTGCTATAAATCTAACTGATCTCAGTTTCCTTTTGTTATTTGTAGGTCAAATGTCTTCTAGGTATAGAATTTTTTAATCTTTAAGTATGCAAAAAAGAAAAGCGAATTAGTGGTAGGCCAATATTTGCAGTTTTTTAGTCATTGGCATGGCCAGATAATAAATTATTCTGTTTGGCTGATAAGTGCCAAAAGCGGGACCATTATATTGATAGCGCAGCAGCAGGACTTTTATTTTGACTGTTTGTTATAGTGTTTACTTCCTTTTTAGTCATGTTTGTAACAATTTCTTTATTTGCAAAATAAATTATTGAAATATTAGCCTTGAAATTACCCTACACTAGATAAAAAGTTGGCTATTTTATTCCAAAAATGTTTAAAATGCAATTTCTTCCACATAATATTTTAAGCAAAATACATTATTTGAGATGTGGTAAAAAATCAGATTGTTAATTCAGGAAAAAAAAGAGAGAATTCTTATGTGATTCATACAGTATGTATTCACTGTTGGATGTTGTTAGTAGATACATTTAGCAAACTTACACCAAACTTTATCTGCATTCCCCTGTTTAAAATGTGTTAATAATTTGTCCTCTTTAGACCTAAAGGGCCAAAAGTGTCTATAGTTGAAAAAAACACCCATATACCAAACTATATCTGTATTCCCCAGCATGACATTGTCCACTGTTAGACTGTAGATGTCAACAGCTGGGCTGACTTGAATGAGCTTTTGTTATGTCTCATTTTGTCTCGTTAGGGAACACGTGAAGCATCCACATGAGTTTTGTTTTAAAAAACAAAGAGTTGTCATATACTGTAGGAATGTCTTAATCACTGACTCGTTGCATTAGTCATAACTCTCTCCTTGCTTAAAAGGATAATCCACCCAAAAATGAAAATGTTGTCATCATTTACCCACCCTCATGTCGTTCCAAACCTGTATGACTTTTTCAGTGGAAGATATTTTAAAGATTTATGGTATTACTATTCAAATAAAAAGAAGATATTTTAAGAAAGGTCTGCGTTTGTGTAGTCATACAGGTCTGGATCGACTTGAGGGTGAGTAAATGATGACAACATTTAAATTTTTAGGTGAAGTATCCCTTTAATAAAAGTGATTTGGTACAATAAATTTGTTATATAATTTATACCGAATTGCATTTCTTGTGTAACCCTCGTGAGATCTTCATTGTGTCCTTTTATGACCTTCCTGAATTTGTGTGTGTGGACTCTTTCCAGGAAACCTGTGCTGTATTGCTGGAGAACAGTTTGCACTACATCCAGGCCAAGTTCCTTTGCAACCCTCGACCAGATCCTCAAGCAGCTAGAGACTATGCTGGCATCCACTTCTCTTCTCCAGTGTGTTCCCCAGCCTCTTCTGGCCACTCCAGCCCGTTCCTGGTGCACCGGCTAGGGCTGGTGATCGACGGCCGGACCTTGGCCTACGCACTGGACAAGAGTTTGGAGGACAAGTTCCTGGCGGTGGCTCGAAGTTGTCGGTCCGTTCTATGTTGTCGCTCTACGCCCCTGCAGAAGAGCATGGTGGTCAAGTTGGTGCGCAACAAGCTCAAGGTCATGACATTGGCAATAGGTAAGTAAATGATTGTATTGGTTATTTTTCACAGGAGCAGTGTATTACAACCCCCTTTATGTAACATTTATGATGTTACAAAAGATTTATATTTCAAATAAATGCTCTTCTTTTTAACTTTTTATTCCTCAAATAATCCTGAAAAAAAAAAATCAGTTTCCACAAAAATATCAAGCAGCACAACTGTTTTCAATATTAATAATAGAAGGAATTTAATAGAATAAATATTTCTTGAGCAGCAAATCAGCATATTAGAAAGATTTCTAAAGGATCACGTGACACTGAAAACTTGAGTAATAGCTGCTGATAGCAAAGCTGAATATTCACAGGAATAGATACAAATATTAAATGTATTAAAATAGCAAGATATCTTCTCCATGGTAATCACAGTTTTTATCCTAACCAGCTGCGACTGCGTTACGCAATAATTCTTTTTTAGAAATATAGTTTTCGACATTGAGGCTGGAACAACAACATGCAAAGTATGACAATGATTATCCCAGGTAGGCTACTGTTTATGTGCTTTATTTAATATTAAAAGAATCAAATGTGAGTTTGAATATCACTTTGCGTGACCTTTATAGCCATATTGAAAGTGACAATTCACCTCAGATCAATGAAACAAGAATGCTCAAACTGTCAACTCAATGTGAATAATCAAGTGTATTCAATGACAAAGATTGTATTAGTCACTCAGTATGTATTTGTTATAAATAATATTATTATATAATCAAAAGCTTTGTGAGCTAAGTTGATCGTAGAGACCATTGGTTGCAATGGTACTACAATCTACTTAGGCCAGGGTTCCCACGGGTCCTTGAAATCCTTGAAAGTTTGTGAATCTGAAAAAATGTTTTCAAGGCCCTGGAAAGTTTTTGAAAATAAACATACATAGAGACAGGTCCTTGAAAGTGCTTGAATTTATTTTGTGCAATAAGTTTTCTGGAAAAAATTCCATATTCACTCCGCTCCCCTAATGTGTTATTTCGCCAACACTTCATGACCTATGCATACTAGCTTGCTTGATTTACACTAGTTAAGCGCATTTACGCGTTAGTTACGTTAAGTGTTTCCCGCATGAGGTACTTTGTGTTGTACGTTGCCATGACGTTCATGCACGCATGAAACTACCATGGTACCTCACCGTTTGTTGTTGGACATAACAAATATGTCCCCACATTAAGTCCTTGAGTTTGAGGGTATTGGACCTGGAAAGTCCTTGAAAGGTCCTTGAATTTGAAGTTAACCAAGGTGTGGGAACCCTGTTAGGCTTACGATGCTTTTGGGAAACACAGCCCAGATTGGTTTGTTCACGCATCTGACTGATCTGGTTCTTTGATATCAGCTCACTGATGCAGTGGGAAGATTATACAATATTTACATTATTATGCACTGATAAAGTCATGGATCACTTTTATGAAACTTTTGCATTCTTTTTGAAGCTTCAAAGCTTCAGCCTCCATTCACTCTAATTGCATGGAAGAGCACGACCAGTACAAAATATGTTCATTTGAGATCGGCAGCAAAAAAAGAAAAAAGTCATACAGGTTTGAAAAGATTTGAAGCAGAGTAAGTGATGACAGAGTTTTATTTTTGGGAGAACTGTGTAAACCCGTTTATCGGTCCAAATGGGGGTTTCCGCCAGAACGGCTGAAGGCGTGTTACTGTCTTTCCGCGTGGCAAAGTAATTTAATTCCATTTAAGCTTTTATCTGACTCCATTTTATATCTGACTCCATTGTATCACGACCTCGAATTTATTTTAGATTGCCAATTGGTTATTGGTCAGTTACATAATAGTTTAGCAATACATTTGATTGCTCTATTTAACTCTTTACTTATATTTTACCCGTTCATATTAGGAAGCTATGTCGCTCAGAGGTCCTCACGCCTTGTTTAACGTGGGTCTCACGATCACAAGCTCGCCAGCTTCGGTCACTAAACAGAGGTAATTGCTATATATCTGAGATTGGTCGCATTCACGCTTACACAATCAAAGATACTTTGGTATAGCCCCCGTGATTGCATGCACTTAAAATTAAAGTAACGTTTACCTCAGTAGAGGTATGGCCACTACTACAGATATAAATCAACCCACGTTGATTACATTGGTTTCCCACGTACACTTATCAAAAGTAACATTAAATTAAAACAGAGGTAAGACACACCCAGATTTAGGTTGGTCAAGCAGCACTTTTGCTGCCCTAAACGGAAATTCACTTCTTGTCTTTGCAAAACACGTACACTTGAATTAGTGCCAAATATTAGTCGTCACTTATCTGACGCAAAACTTGCGGTAACATACGAATCCGTTTAATCTACTTGGGAAAACAATTTCAGAGTCAGTCGGAATAAAATCAAATGTAACAATTTATGATGTCAGGTAAATGTATCATGGCAATTTCATAATCAGTTCAAAGATAATAAATACGAAACATCAATTGCTCTGGAATAAAGAGAGAAGATGCGAACCTGACATTATAAAATACATGATGCAAAGTGTTTTGCATACACTCAGCATCACGGGCTAATTTGAGTTACAAATCGCCCCGAGCCTCTTGTTGCAATTCATTATATACCCAGACCAAGACAGAAACTTTCACATGGAAAACATTTGCAAACAATGGGAATTTGCATTCAGAGTTTACACCTTTTGAGAGCAGGAGGCCATTTGCCTGGAAGACACACAAGTTATCTCTAATAAAACTTTAATACCTTTTGTTTTACTACTTTGGGAATGAGACCGTTGTACCAGTCGCACTGAGACATTTCAAATGATACCAAACATGTATAATTACTTTACACATTTAACATTGCATAGGTGCATAGTTTTAGGTAAGGAGGAGAAGAGGGGGAGCAGGGGGAGTTGGTGAGACTGTAAAAGTGAGGTGTGAGCTGCACTCTGTGGTGCGTCTCGGATGTTGCTGTTACATATGCAAGAGAGAGTTCAAATGTTAATTCTCAGGAGAGCCTTTTGCTTTCTCGCGGGGTAGCCCAGACTTACTGGCACCCGCCTTACAACTGTCCCTTTGAGCAATAAATGGTTCTTTCTTTGTAAGAAGCACAAAAGGTAGCATAGATGTTCTTTTTTTGTAGTTTCTTGTACTTTTTGCTTGGCAAGTGGAATTTGGAGATTAATGGTACCCAGTGTTGCCAAGTAAACATTTCAGTGGTGACTGGACAGCACGTGTCTGTCCTTTCCCCAGCGCAGAATGCCACATTTACAAGCCTACGCAGCACTCTGGCTAATTATCCAGATGGCTTTAGGGAGAGAGATAGATGCAAGGTGCATCGAGGCTGAACCACCTGCCTGCTGGAAGAGCAGGTTACCTCAGGTCATACCCCTGCCGTAAAGATTTTGTAATTCATTTAAAATTTCTCCTTTAAAAGAAAGGAGCAGTTTTTTTTAAACCTTAACTATCATTTTGGATGAAAATGTGAGAGGGAGTGCTCAAACGACCCTCAGCAGTGGTGCAAATAAACTCCTTTGCCTTCGAAATTGACAGACTTCATTACAGAATGAATCAGAGCCTTGTCTCTAATGAACAAACTTTTATGGTGTACAGACACGTTCACAGCAGATGTTACCGGTTCTCACGCTAAGCTTGTTTGCTTTATTTAGTGTACTTCAAATAAAGGTGGTCTTGTTGAATTTGGCGGCCATGCTTGTTTGTTTCAGTTTAGACAAAGGCGACTGACGGTCTCAGCAGGCTTTTACTTTTCTTTATACTTCAAAGCCTACTAGCTTTTTAGCTTGAAAGTCAGCTTTTGATGATAGCTTGGGGTCAAGCCTGCACTGCGCCTTATGCCTCAGGCAACAGAAGATGGTTTTAAAAAACCACCTCGAGGCAGATTCAAAGGTCCAAGACAAACATCTTTGAAAACATATTATGTGTTAACTGATGTAGACTCTGCCTCTTACCATACAGAAGATTCACATGCTGTCAATTTGGTTCATAATTATGTAACTGTCTTATCATTGTTTATATTTTCTTTCAAAAAGGCCACACCTTTATTCTAGTGTTTATAATAGTGTTCACACTTGATTTTAATTATAATATAATAAAAAAAAAAAACAAATAGCCATTTGTTTTATTTCATTTCATTTTATTGTTTTATTTTAAACCCATTATCAACTGTGCTTCATAATTTCTAATCTCACTAGAAGGTTTCCTGTGATCAGATATTCTGAAAAATTAATTGACTTAATTGACTTTGTATACTCGTTTTTTTTTTTTTTTTCTCTAACTGCTATTTCATAATTTCAAACTCTAACAATCAAACACACAAACCTTTAACCCACTCTGTCTAACCCAGTTTAAAGCTATAGAACCATTAAAATTCAAGGCTTTCAGACAGAGCGTTGAGCCAACATTTGTGTCTTTGTCCCATTTTCTTGTTGAAGTTTCGGTTTAATAGTTTAACAATGTGCTTCGTTTAGTTTAAGAAGTTCATTTGTAACATTTAGATCTTTTGCGGTTCAAACGTTGCTATATGAATTTGCAGCTCAGGCTTCACCAAGCTTAAACTGATTAATGGCATGCAAAATTTACCATGACCGTCCCCTAATACTGGGTTCCTTCCTGTGTAATTTGACTTTGTAGTAAGCATTTTTCAGACTATAGATGTGTAAAAGGTGACATTGATGTAATGTCATGTCACCCCGTTAATGTCATTCTGGTTTATTTCAGAAAACACAGCTTGCTTCTGGGCTCTTTTGCGTTTAATTTATGTTGTTTATTTCTGCCAGCAGAGCACTTTGCTGCTGATGCAATGTTTGCATTAATGCAGGCTGACATTGTGCAAAGTGAACAGGAATTAATAAATCCTATACCCTCTCTCTTGACCTCTCTCTTTTTCTCATTCATCCTAGGTGACGGAGCTAATGATGTTAGTATGATCCAAGTGGCTGATGTAGGGGTCGGAATCTCTGGACAGGAGGGCATGCAGGTGAGGAGAAACTGAAAGAACAAGGGGAAGTAATGATGTTTAAAAGAGGATGGGGATGGACGAGATGACTGCATTCTGGCTAAACCTAGTGCATACAGTGTGAGCAAACTTTATGCACTGCCTCAAGTGTAGAGTACAAGAGGAATGAACATTGCAAAGCAGGACTGCAGAGTTAATGCACCAAAGATATACATAATTCATGTTTTATGAAGATGTTTTGGCCAAGATATGGAGAGACAGTTGATAAATGGTACCTTACACCAGTGGTTCGCAACCGGTGGTTTACAACCCAATTATGAGTTGTAGATCTCATAAATACAAATGATAAGATGCAGTTAACCGTATTATTGAGTATAGTTACATATTTTCTGATGCATAAATTACACAGAGTTATAATCCAAATGTGCCGTTTCTTTTTTTTCTTTTGATTTGTACGTTGCTAAACAAGGACTATAACAATTACCACAGCAATGGGATTTTATGTGTTTGACAAATCTGACAAACACTTTTGTGCTTGCATGTTTATAACCATCGTGATCCAGGATAGGATAGTAAAATACACTAAAGTTTGAGGTCGGTAACAGTTTTTAATGAAAGAGGTCGCATAAGCTCAACAAGGCTGCATTTATTTGATCTAAAATACAATAAAAACAGTAATATTATGAAATATTTGATTCAAAGTTCAAAACAACCGTTTTCTTTATTAATATATTTTAAAATGTAATGTATTCCCACTTAAGAAACATTTCTTAAGACCAGTGTTGAAAAAAATTGTGAAAATTGTGAGGCATTTCTTTTAGGATCTTTTGATAAATTGAATTGAATTGACCTCAAAGTTTTGAACAATATGTAGTTTTGTTATATAATATAAATTGTGTGTGTGCTATAAAATGCTAGTTGATAAAGAGTTCAGCAAGAATGTGAAGTATAAAGTTCATCCGTTTCTATGCTTTATTTTAGGATATTTTCCTCGAGTTAATAGTACTGTATTAACTTGCCACTTGATTTAAAATCTGGGTCCTGAAGCAGAACCGGTAGAGAACCACTGCCTTATACAACCTTTCTGTTAAATGGACACTTCCACTGATATATTGACCCATGCCTTTTCTTAACGGCAGTTAACCTAAATGCACTGTATTGCAGTGGCAGCAGTCTGACTTTTAGGTGACTTGCAGCATATGGCTGCTTCAGCGCTTCATTTATAAAGCACCCTCCACTTGTTCGTCTCTGGGAACAGCAAATCTCATTCTGGTTTCTCCGAAAATCTCTACGTTGCCCACAAAACACTTACCCACCCCCCTCAGCCCCGTTCTCAGTGGCAAGCGTACAGAATCTTCTGAGGTGGGAAGAGAGACTGGAAGCGCCATGAGCTCATCTGTTTGACGCTCTGTCTCATTAATTAATTCAGAGAAAGATCTGGACGCAATGAGGCGCCACTCTACGCTGTGTGCTAAAGGGCTGCTCTTATCTGAGATCTCGTTGAGGCCAGCATTCAGTATAAACAACCATAATGAGAATCTGCTAGTGACTCTGTCCCGTTGACATAAATGTACCAAACACTGCAAGGTAATAACTAATCTCACCTGCTTTTTTTATACCTTTTTTTTTTTTTTGCTTGATGTTGAGAGAATGACAGTGAACATGGCTGATGGTTCTGTCAGGCCAATTGTAACTGATTAAAATCCCCAAATGCTATTAGAGACGACAAGGCAGTATCTGTCACGCTGATAGATGACATGTTAACTGCCTGACGCGTGCAGCTGTCGGAAACGTATCATAAAGAATAGATGGGTGATGGACGGAGGATCGTTTTCACCAGAT
The DNA here is from genome assembly GCF_963993115.1 of Abramis brama. Lineage (NCBI taxonomy): Eukaryota > Metazoa > Chordata > Actinopteri > Cypriniformes > Leuciscidae > Abramis > Abramis brama. The sequence continues at coordinate 11,888,987 of NC_139973.1, read as the reverse complement.
TCCACAGGCAGGGAGGCTTTTCATAGTTCTTTTATGCAAAAATGTCCTTACAAGTGTTTTGTCACCAGGCTGATGTTAATCTTTTGTCTTCTGAATGTATATGGATGCCATGCCACCATTTTTGTGTCTCACATGATGGATCTTTTGGGCCTCAAGGCAGATGTCATCAAAATCCATTTTATATGAATATGTTTGAAAACTTGAACTCATTGGGACAACATGTAACAGAAGCATAGGGAAACGGTGTATATTGAAAAAAAAATATATATATACTCAAAAAAATTTTAAAGCTATTCTACCTTTCTGAGTATTTGACATTGTTAATAAAGGTTTGACGACATTTATATTGTGACCACATTTACTGTCTTTGACTGTTCTGTTCACATTGTGTTCATTCATAGGCGGTAATGGCGAGTGACTTTGCCCTGCCACGGTTTCGATACCTGCAGAAGCTGCTCTTGGTTCATGGCCATTGGTGTTACTCTCGTCTCGCCAACATGATCCTCTACTTCTTCTACAAAAACGCTGTGAGACCCTGAAGTTTCCTCATTTCATGATTATAATTTGCTTTAATATATAGGTTGATCTACTGCAAAGGAAATTTGAAGAACTATATGGCAGGGATAATATATAAGCTAATCATTATTGCAAAATTGGTGATCAGTCTTGTATCATTCTGAGGTTTATTTTGCAATAATGATCAGCTCGCTGTATATTATCCTGTTTATTACATGGCTAATTACCAAATAAATACATACATGTGAATGAAATGCTGATTTTATGTTGGAAATAGTTTTATTGTGAGAAGGAAAATGAGTGATACAAGTGATATGGAAGGAAGAAATTAGTTTACAGGCTGTTCATGGATCCTGTAAAATTATTAAATCTTTTCCCCATACCATTCAGCCATAATCACATTTCATGAAGTTCAACTAAACATCTTGATGCCTTAAAATATCGCTGTTTAATCATTTTACATTTAATGATTAAACAGTGATATTTTGTATATTTGGTTTAATGAATTGGCCTTAATTTTTAAAACATAAATTATTAAATTTGCACTAAAATGTTTTTATGCTTTGAAATTAGTTTCTTTAAACATCCATTGCCTGTACTTCTGCCATTATACTAAATAAATTGACTTTAGGATTGACCAATTAGAATAGAGTATTCCAGAGAGTCATGTAATAATGCATCCAGTTTAACAGGTTGAAGTTTCATGACTAGTTTATAGTTAGAAGCTCTTAAACGTTGTTGTCTGTTCTTCATATACTCTTTGATTAATGAAGATCTATTCTTAGGGAGGTCCTAGAAACGTCTCGGACGTAATGAAGATGCATGACTTGTAATGAGGCAACAGCTGCAGACCTCATTGTAGGCCTTTTTTTTGTCTTTGTCTTAACCTTTTTCCCCTCTATTGTCTCTTTCACTCTAGATGTTTGTTGCCCTCATCTTCTGGTATCAGTTCTACTGTGGGTTCTCTGGGTCAGCCATGGTTGATCAGTGGTATCTGATCTTCTTCAACCTGATGTTCTCCGCCTTCCCTCAGCTCATCACGGGCATCCTGGACAAAGATGTGTCAGCAGAAACCCTGCAAGAGTTGCCACAGCTCTACATGAATGGACAGAACTCAGAGGTACCGCCAGAACATAATTACACCGTCCGTGAATAGCATAAATCGAATTATAATTGCGGTGGAAAAGACTATTGAAAGTGTAATGTAAATGGTAAATAAAACCCATGAACAGCGTTTTGCCACATGTATTCACACATGAGTTGCCCCCAGTTTGCAGCATCAGCAGATCCTCTATAAGCAGATGAAGTATTACCCATGCAACGGTTGCTGCAGATATTGCTTTGATTGTTTTTTGCTGACCCGTTTCAAAATGGGTCTTTTATTCTGTGCTGAGTTTCATGAGGGGGAAAACAGCACGAACAAGAGCAAACATTTTATAAAAACCACTAATCATCCTGAGAGTGCTGAAATTGTGCAACCTGGGATAATTAAACTGCTGTGGTTGCCTCTGCTTTGCTAACAATATGCCTCTGCAGAGGTCTTGCTTTAGTTTGATTTATTCACAAACCATTTCTTCACATTCTATGACTCCATTAGTGGAACATCTAATGACATTATAATAAAACTGGGATCGTCTGGAATCGTGGAATAGTTTTAACTGCCCCTGATTGTCTCAATTTCTTTTACAGGAATATAAACCCTACATGTTCTGGATGAACATGATTGATGCCTTTTACCAAAGTCTCATCTGTTTCTTCATCCCCTACTTTGTAAGTTTGATTTGATTTTTAGTGCATTTGCTGAAATTTCCATGCCAAATCCATGACTTGGCTGCTCAAGTATACCTTGGTTTATACCAAGTATAAACACTAAAGCCATTATTAATAATGCATTACGAAAGTATTTTTAAAGCATTAATTATTCCTTGCAGTGCACTTTGTAATGCATTGTATGGTCTCATGAATAATTGTAATCACAGTTATAATTCATTGCTACACCTCTAGAAATTATAATGCTTTAAAACACATGGCAAGCAACTAAGATGTAATCTGCAAATATTATAATGCATTTTTACAATTATTTATGAAAAGATATAATGCATTATAACATACATTATGAATACTGCTTTAATGCATTGTACATAAGCTTTAAGTGTTACCAAACATTCTAGTACAGTATTTAAAGTTTAAGTGCACTGCAAAAATGACTTCTTAACTACTCGTTTTCCAGTAAAAATATTGATTTAAAAAAATCCTTAAAACAAAAAAAGCTTATTTAAGATTAAAACACATAAGATTTTAACTCTTTACCCGCCAGCCACCACCATCTTTTTTGATCATTTTCACAATTTCATGGCCCCCAGAATATTTTTATTTTATGAATATCTAAACATGAAAAATATCAAACGAAACAACAGAACGTCTGCTTTAAAAAAAAATTAAGTGTTATTCTCTTTTTTATGAACACTTGAATTTGGGTAAGTTTCATTAAAGCAACATTTTGAGCAAAACGCTGAGAAAATCAAGTTTTTGACATATAACAGTGGAAACAGACAATTCTGTGTTTGGCAGCGAAAGAGTTAACTTTTTTTCATAGATCTTCACTAATTGTGTATTTTGTTTTATTGCACTGGCAGATTTTTTCTTTAAACCATCATCTTTTTAATAATTACAATTGATCTTGTTTCAAGGATTTTCAGATATTTTAACTGCAACTTTATACAAAAATACAAATTAAGAATAGGATTTTTGCAGAGTGTGATGTTAAAATACTTAAAATCAAGTCTATAAGTAAGCAACAGTGTTGTCTGAATGTCATATTTTTGCAGGCTTACGTTGACTCTGATGTGGATTTGTTTACGTGGGGAACTCCCATCACCACCTTGGCACTCTTCACCATTTTGCTGCACTTGGGAATCGAAACCAAAACCTGGGTGAGTAAGTCTTGTTTTATCAAATGCAAAATGTAATAGGATGGTGTGATGTTGTGGCTAAAACTCAGGGCCAAACTCACTCAGTCTTCATGGTTCTTCTGGATACCTTTTGGCAGTGTAAAGGCTAGGGTTGCCAACTTGTGGAAAGGAAAATAAGGGACAATCATGGTTCTTTATAGGAAAATAAGGGACAGAATAAGGGACACTCAAAATGTAGTGTACCACACAGTGCATATCATTCAGCTTCTGCAGTTAAATATGTGTACAAAAGATGTATAAAGGGTTCTCAGACAAACACATTTGGGTCATTTCGTGAAAAAATCAACCAAATTTCTGAAACTTTCCTGGCTCAAATTTTTGATTTTGTTAAAAAATATATTCTGAAGAAAGACAAACATAAATGAAGAAGAAAGCCAAAATATTAGGCTGCATGTGATGGATGTATATTTACTGAGAAATGTACAGTTTTGTAAAACAAATAAGTAATGTTAGCCTACGGTAAGTTACTTTAATGTAAAATGTTTCTCTTTTTTTTGATAACGTCTTCCCCCAGGTAGATTGCATGTTTTCTTGCTTTGCTGAATGTTGGACTCATGAACAATAATCACGTTGTGTGTAGTCGCCCAAACTGATTAGCCGGAATCAAAACGCGGCCATTGAAAGAATGGATTTGTCGTTAGCGCGTGTCCCGATGGCTGTGAAGCGGGAGCGACAGCCGGTAGAGGATTCTGCTGGGTCTTAAAGCCTTCCTCGAATGGCTATGTTCGCAAATCAAACAAAGATTTGTCTCAAAGAAATGGTTCATTCTCAATTTAGAGCGTATGCCTGAAAATACAGGACAAATGGCGTTCCGTATGGCTTTCATACAGGACGCTTCATTGATGCCCTGAAACTTACTTTGTACTGCTACATTATCACTGTTGCTTAAACTTCCTCTAAAACAATCCATTAGGGTGCAGCAATATGTATGAATATATATACGTCTTGTGTACGATCCACCTGAGGTTTGGAAATGATAAAGTGCTTTAGCTTTGCTGAAATCAGAAACCCATCCCACACATGTATATGAGGGGGAAGAGAAAGCAAGCCTTTCCTTACTTTCTCCAAGTATGAAATGAGGCTGAACACTGTAGTGAGGAAGACCAGGATGATGCTGACACGGCCAGAGACATTTTATGCAGGGAGCCTCCATGATTGGTTTGAACCGGGAGATAGTGCACCATCAGGGGCCATACATCAGCCTGACAGCCCATGCAGGAAGCCTGAATCCAGGCCAATGTGCTCGTCTCTCTCGCTCACTACGGTGGCGTATACATGGCCCACACGCACAGGGTGGCCAAAGCTAATAGTTGATTTTACCGATGCATGTCCTCTGGTGTATCGCGAACTACATTTATGTATGTGTGCAGCCCGTACCTGCTTCTCCTCTATTTTTCCCCTCTATTCATGAGCCGCTGGTTTAGATTTATGAGGGCGAATTGGATTAGAGCTTTTTCCATTACACCGGCACTGTAAATTTTCAGCTGACAAGTTTCGGTGCGTGAAAAATTTCCTCTGCAGCCTCACTGTCTTTCCGGACATGATGATGGCTTCTGGTGTGAAAGAGGCCGTTCTTCACAGTAAATGGCTCAAGTAGAGAGTAAACGTTTCCGATAGTTGGGCTGGCAGGTTCATCGTTCCACATGCTGCCTGGGAAAATGAACACATGTACTAGAGAGAGCGAGTGAAACTCCTTTTAGGTCATTTGAGGTGAGGTCAGCGTGGAGGCCAAGTATGCATCAGAAGGTCGTTGCGCGTAAATCTTTATGCGCAACCCTTTTCAGTTCCACAATTTGATGTATTTTAGGATTGAAACAACAAGCTTTACTCTTGCTACACCAAGTGCAAACTACATGCTCACTAGAGAATGGTTGAATTTTGACATTAGGTTTTCCATTTTCTGCTGTACATAGTGTAGAGACTGAATCACATCATAGAAATAACCAGAAACTCATTTGATCCAGTGTTCTTGCATTTTTTAATTCTCACTAATAACAATGTGAATAATGTATGAAGCGTTTTCAAATTTGTTCTCATTTTGAGTCATGGTACAATATCTAATTCGGGCAATTTAGCAACTCTTGGTTAACTCTGCCTTGATTGTCTTTAATTATTTCACAGACATGGATGAACTGGGTATCGATTGGCTTCAGTATAGCTCTCTTCTTTACTGTGGCGCTGTGCTACAACGCCTCCTGCCCAACCTGTTTCTCTCCCTCCAACACGTACTGGACCATGCAGAAGCTGCTGGTAGATCCTACATTCTACCTGATGTGTGTTGTCACACCTGTTACTGCTCTTCTTCCCAGGTATTTCTAAACTTGATTATGCCCTGTTGTAACTATTTGGCCTAATTCAATTTATTTGACCTAACCATTTATTTAAGTTGAATTCCATGTTGTTGTTTAGATAAGGGAAGTTTATGCCAGTGACAAATACAATATTACACATTTCTATTACATTTAATAGTTTAAAAAGCATATGGTATTTTAGTTTAGGATCTAAACTAGGTTAGGATCCAATTCTCACAATTTGTTAGTAAGTTATTTGTTAATAAGTAGCTTATTAGCATGCATATTACTAGGATATTGGCTGTTTATTAGTACTTAAAATGCACATATTAATGCCTTATTCTGCATGACCATATTCAACATCCTTAATCCTACCCAATGCCTGAACTTAACAACTACCTTACTAACTATTAACAAGCAGGAATTAGGAGTTTGAGGAAAAAGTTGTAGTTAATAGCTAGTTAATAGAGAGAATTGGACCCTAATCTAAAGTGTGACCAAAAATGTCAATATGAGAGGCAACTCAAACTGTCAATATGAAATACATACAAATACTCATTAGATCAAATACACCACTTGTTAAAATACACCACTTTGGGTTAGAGGACAGAATATATAGTTTGTACAGTATAAAAATCATTATTTCTATGGAAAGTCCCCATAAGACATGGAAAACATGTTTGTTTGTGTCTCGGAAAACCCTACATTATAGGGAAAAAATGTCCTTGTGGGGACATTTTTGGTCCCCATGAGATAAACAGCTTATAAGTCATACTAAGTGATTTTTTTTTTTTTTTTTTTTTTTTTTTTTTGAAAATGTAAACATGCAGAACATTTTCTGTAATGGGTAGGTTTAGGGGTAATGTTAATGTGTAATCATTATGTCTATAAAACATGAAAACACACACGTGTGTGTATGCTCTTATGGTTTGTAAACATTTTAAGGAACACTGAATGTGAATGCAATTAATGTCTAATAAATGTTTCAAAACACTTAATGACATTTTCTGTGATCTAATCTAAAGTGAGAACTATTTATGGTTAAGTTGTTAACAGAGCATTATACAGTATAACTCTTTACATATGAGCTAACTAAACAATAACACTTTAATTACAGTGACAATGAATAAAGAACTCACTATTTGTATATTGTATATTAATCTATTAATATTAACTACAGTTTATAAACTATGAATTAGCTATAAACTAATAGTTTGCAAATGATTTATAAGAGCTTTGTTACTGTAGACTTATAAAGTGTTACCATCATTTCTAATCACAGTTTTGTTGTTTCCTCTTTGCTAACTCTTTACTGTGTTCATTTCTCAGATACTGTTATAGAGCTTTTCAAGGAACTTTATTCCCAAACCCTGTCCACGTGGGAAGACAACTGGATAAACTGCCAGTGGACATGCGCAGGCTCTTCCTGAGCCAGAGCCAGATGAAGCTGGGTTCGCTCGGGTCACTGTTTGCCCCCCGCGCCCCATTTTTCCCTCTCTGCAGGCCTTTCCAGAAAGATTACGGGCCCAGGGTAAACCAAGCCCACATGAGTGGCACCAAACAGAAGGAGAAAGCTATAGCCAGCCCCATCCCATCAAAGAGCATGGAGATGCCGGACACACCATTAAGCTCAAAGAACTCTGACAACCATATCACACTCAACTTCAGAATGCAGGAAAAAGTTCAGTCCTGCAGACAGGGTTCAGACGGCCCCCTATCTGAGAACTTACACTGCGTGAAGGAATCTTCAAGTCCCAATACAGGCACTTTGCCGTACTCCAAAGACACTCCCGGCTCCAGGACTATTTTGGATAGCACGGGCTTGGAGGCCCCGCTGAGCCCAGTAGACCTCTGTCAGGTCGGGTTGCTCACCTCCACTCCGTTGCTTTCTCAAACCGAGACTATGCAGCTCATGTCGCCACCCAGAAGTTGTTTTTTGGGACAAAAGCTAGACGATGAGGAGCATTCAAACCAAAGATCCCTACTGAAACGGGCCGGGGATGTGGATCACACCCAGTCATCTAGCTGCCTTCAAGAACATTCACTCAAAACAACATTTCTATGATGCTTTCTACCCGCTACGCTGATTCAAATTTGCACGTTAGCTTTAAGAAATGTTATTATATATTCATGATTATTTTATGAAGATATAGGTTGGTACTACATATATATATATATATATATATATATATATATATATATATATATATATATATATATATATATATATATATATATATATATATATATATATATATATATATATATGTTTAGATGTATAAAGTTTAAAATAAAGTTTGTTTGTTTGTTTTTTGAGAGAGAAAGAGAGAGAGAGAGAGTGGCCAGCATATGCAAACTGGATGGTCTTATTTTTTACAATGACTGACTTTTTGAATTTTTTCTTTTTTTTCTTTGTAAACCATCTCAAAAGCGGAGGGGGTTTGTTTCTCGAGGCAGAAGCATACCAGACACATTCCTTTATCTGTTTATTTGAACCTGGATGTTCTGGCGCACTTTAAAGAACCTTCCTCTTCTACCATCAGACACTGCTGATAGCACTACGCTCGTATTTCCCCATCCCAGTCCTAGAAATTCACGATACCCTTCACTGTCAGTAGCTACAGAAATTCCGTGAATACTTTGCCAAAAGTGCACATGAGAAGTCATTTTCTAATACCTGAACTAATGCTTACTTTTAGATAAAGGTATGATCTAATTAAAAAAACTAGTAATGTGCTTAGCTGTGACTGGACTGGAGTCATTTGCATTAATGACAGCCTTAACAACCGTGTTGTAGTATGTCAGTAAATATTTTAACACTTTCTGAAATCAGATGATTTCTATTACTTTTTTTTTTTTTACTCTGACTTTTAATAAATTAATCATGCATGATTTTAATTCATCATAATGCCTTCATAACATTTGCTTCACATTCATATCTGCTATACTTTTTCATTTACATGAATAATCCCATTTAAAAATGTAATTAAAACACATTTATTAAAGTCAGATTAGGGTTTTTTTGCCACTTTAAATACTTTGTTATACAGCCAATCTAATGCATTAACTATCAAACTTATAGTTAAGGTGGCCATTATTCACATGACTCCCTCTGACTCCAGTCATAGCTCATGCTAGCGTTTAATTAGTTCTTGATTGGTTCATTCGTCAATAGTTTTGTTTTTGCTGTTAGATGGTCAATGCATAACACTGTTACTCTATTGCATTCCATTATTGAAGCTCTTAGACATCTACGCAATGTTAAAATGCTAGCTCGCACACGAGCATCATCACAGACTTAAAGGAGTCAAACATTGCTTTGTAAAAATGGAACTGTCCTCTAGTCTAGCACAGTTGAACATGCATAGAAATTGCTTGTGGAAGGTTCCAGCTCAAGTATTTGTTTTTATGTCTTTTTTGTTCATTTTTTTGCTGCTGCTTTTTGTTTGTACACGCATTCCAGCAGAATAGGATTTCACCTTTGTCTTTTTTTATATATAGTTATATTAATTCAGTCATAGTGCAGAGTGCTTTAGGAAATAGAGGCCGATGCATAAAGCTACTTAGTGTTTATTGACAGCTAAGGATCTTGGCAGACGGCCTTAGAAGATATGATTCAGTGCATGTGCGAACAGAAGGACGTGCTGATAATGCCACTTTACTGTTTAATTTAGTCGTTTTTGGCCTTATCGGTTCATATATGCATCTTCTGCTATGATTGTATTTTTCTGCTGTTTACTCTTTACAAGATCCTTGACCAAAGATGCAAGAAGCACATGACTGCTGGAGTTTTTGTACTGTAACCGAAAGCTCTTGCTGATCGATTTATCATTAAGCAATTTAATCGGCTCAGGGTTGCTACTCCTCTATTACATTTCAACCAAAATGACAAATTCTGTCATCAATTATTCATCCTCATTTTGTTCCAAACCTGATTGACTGTCTGGTTTGTTTTTGTTTTTTTTGTCCATGCAATAAAATCAATGGTGTCCAAAACAACATTGGACCACAAACTGTATGGATTCCACAGAACAGCGTAAGTCATAATGGGTTTGGAACCGCATGAGAGTGAGTGAATGATAACAGGATTGTCTTTTATGGTGGAACTATTCCTATATGTGCCTTTGTGCCCTAACGGCCCCAGATGCTGTATCCAAACTGGTCCTATTGTTTCATTACAGGAAGCTCTATCTATTGTATGCATTCGTGACACGCTCGCCCTCAGGAACCGCAAGCACACGTTCGTGAAAACATTCCGTTTTGATCAGTCTATTCTAAGGGAACTAATGGACTAGGCTGTGACTCGTTATTTTAAAGCTGTAATACGTGTAATGGACGAATCAGGCGAGCACATGAGTGGTTATCCTTTTGTTCCGCAATAGAATATTCCACGATTCTGCAAATGTCAGGGGTGTGGTGTATCATAGTCCTCTAGAGAGATGCTGAAATAGTTTTTATGAGATGATTTGTCATGCTGTGCTCGCATAACCTCAAGGCCTTACCAATCTGTTCGTTCGAGGTCTCATTTGGGCAGTCGTTATCAAAAGCGCTGATTTATGAACAGCCTACCAGGAGGATTATGAGATCTATTGTGCTCATTACACAATGAATGGTGCGAACAGAATGTGCTCGGACCAAAAAACAAGGGTGTTATATTTTGCAAGCTCCTCCAATTGTACTTTCTTGTGCTTCTTAAACGCTAAAACCTAGGATTGTATATAAAGTGGGCGATGCAGTATTAAGCTGGCTGTGATCGGGAGAAAATGACTGACTGTGTCTGCATACGATAGTAAAAGCCTAAAAAGCTAGTATGAAGCACACAAGTACTTTGTCCCCTCAGTTTTTTCTTCTGCACTGCTCAGGTTCAGCATTTGCTGCTTTGAGCAATATATATATATATATTTTTTTGTCTCGTCAAAATTGTAATGTTTATAGCATCCTGGACTTTATTTTCGTAGTCTGATAATAGCAACTTTTGTATGTGCTGAAGTGCTTTAGTATATGCGAGAAAAACGGTTTCATACGATGTGGAATATATGTTATGTGCCTTAACACTGGAGAACACATGTAGACGGCAATAAATAGTGAATTTTATAGACGTGCAGTATATGTAAAGTTATTTGGAGTTCTATTAATGAATGCGGTTTAATAAAAGAAAAACACTTGGTTTTTAAGGAATTTAAGAGATTATGCTGTGTTTTTTTTTGTGTTTTTTTTTTTTGTCTGTACTCTTTGTTTTGGGGTTTGTTTGGTTTTTTATTGGAATGCGCCAGTACTTGGATCCCAGGTTTCAGGTCTGTCAAGTTCTTGGCCAAGCATCACATGCTGTAATAGAATCCATTCACAGTTGCATTCCAGAGCCTTCCCTAACTTCAGGGCAAAACACCAGCAGGAATGCCGTCCTTCAGAGTTTGTCAGAGTTTTTCATATCACACATGTAACCATCGACTTTTTAATACTCAGCATGACTTTTGTCACTGCCATGACTGTTTCTGGCTCATTGTACTGTAATTGGTGTTTGTTAAAGTCACACAAAGGTTCAGCATGTTCTCACTTTAGACTCACTACATTGACAGCCCTTTATAAAAACACCTGTTTCAAGTGTTTCTGTGACATGTTGGGGGTTTTTGTTAAATTGTTCTCTAGTTCTGTGTTTGTTTCTTTGACAAGAACAACTTTTAATGTCATAAAACTAAAATAAATGGTAAGCCAATGTTTCTTGTGCTCTCATTCTGTTTTATTCTCTTCCTTAAACACTCCAAAAGCGTCATAAAAGAGGTCTGTATGACTATATTCAAAGTCTTATTGAGCCTTTGTTTGAGGAACAGGCTAAAGTCATTATTCCCAGAAAAGTTTTGGTCATGCGTATGTATGTGCATACATTCGTTCAAATGGCGTGTCAAGGCAGATTTATGATTCTCATGAGGCTCATTGACATCAAACTTGGTGTTGAATAGAATATTATCATGTAAATTGATCTTTTTTTGGTGATCGATTCTGCAAAATAAGTCATGGGTTTGTAACGATATGATGATGGGGTTTTTATTATTTTTGGTTGAGCGATTCCTCCAAGCCATGACTATCCCTGTAATACACCTCAGAGACTTTTCCTTTTTCTCAACTCTACAGGATGGCACATGTATTCCAGCGCATTGTAATTGCTCCCTCTCAACAGGATCTTTTGAACGGCTATTGCACATGACAGCTGAGTGGATGCACTCACCTCAGGGCACAGCTGGAGACATTTCCCTCTGGAATAATATACACAACTAGCAGTGGCTGGAAGCATCTGTCAGCTCAGTAAGTGCTTGGTCACCCAAAGGCATGATGGTGTTTTGTATTGTTTTGTTTTTTTGTTTTTTTTGTGTGTGTGTTATGTCTTTTTACTGGTGTTACATAATAGCTGGGTTGATACTTAATGTTCATCCAGCTTATCAAGGCTTTTGTTTGGGTTTGTGTGTGTTTTTTCCAGCATAATTAATTAATATCAGCCACCACTGTTGTATAAATTATTAAAGAAATTTTAAACAGTGAATTTGGGGCCAAACTTTTAAATTGTCTAAGATTAATAAAAAAATTAATAAAGTTAATCAAAGTTGTTTGTATTTAGAAATAAGTGGCTTTAATACATTTCATGTTGTCCAAAATACAGATAGTCAATTAACTGACAAATTTTGAATTAATTTAGCCTTGTGTATGCATTTCATTTAAATAGAATGAACATTGGATGTGTTTGGACTGTAAAAAAATTTTTTTTTTAAATTGCTGTCTTAAATTAAGTACCATCAACTTGGATTAATTACATTAAAATGACTTAAATTAGTTGAATTCTTGTATAATACAATTTTCTTGTATTGAAAATTGCTTTACTTATTTTGACGAGTTAAAGCAATGTAAAAACATTGTCAGCGTATTGCTCATAATATTTTACAGTGTACTCTCAATTGAATAGATGTAACTAAAATTTTAGTATGAAATAATCAAATAAACGCAGATGTAGCATCTGGACCAATCAGGCGCGCACAAATTATTAATTATATTTAATGAATAATCCAGCAAACTCACTCTCCCAACAAAGGTCAATGAAACTTCCCCCAAAAATAACATCCCAACACATTGGCAGAACCTGGTGTCCTGTTATAGGACACATTAAGACTGATGAGACTTTTTACGACCCCAAAAGGAATTTGCAGAGAGTTGTGACTCTCACTTAATTATTGCTGAGAAGGAGAAATTTAAACCCTTTTAATACTATATATACTATATATAACCACTTGAGAAATGTATAAACATGTATCTAAATTTCCCATCTCATGATTTTCATTTTATGTGGTTTGGCCTATGTATTCATTCTCTCTTTTAAACTCTTTTGGATTAATGTTTCAGACTTGCATATTATGGTAAACCAAAATCATATGTGTGGCATGTTTAGTCTCTATAAACTCCAATTTTCGTCCCCCATTTGTTAATTTACATTACATTTTGCTAACTTTGTGACGCATTAGTATTATAAGAATCTTGAAGATTCTTTTGTTAAACACCCAATCAAACTACATGTTCAAAGGCCTGCTTGAGCAAAAGGTCGTAAAGAAATTCCCTCCAAAGGGAACAACTTCTTATTGGCTCACAATCCTCCAGAAGGTGTGACATCTTCACGCTGATCACAAGATCACGCCTCTTAGTCTCTTAGTCCCTTTCTGAAATGCTGACGTGAAGATGATGCTGAACTAGAAGTTTTCTAAAGACCCCCAAGCTTGTGCCAGGCTGCGGCTTTGTCTTTCCATTCACCAAAGATCCTCTGACTCACACTGGTTCTCTCTCATCAAGACCACATCAGCAAAGATCAACTGGAGCCTCAACAAATTGCATCAGGACAGTGGGCGAGACATGCAAGTATCAAACTTAGTCTCATTATTTGATACTTTAAGTGTCCTTACCCTTTTTAAAGAAGGACGTGTTAGAACTAAGCTGATGGCTTGCTCAAGGCTGTTGATCTGCTGAATTCCAAACAATGCTATAACTTGCTTTCTTGTATTCTGTTTCAGCTCTCTTTCCCTTGGTAAACTGTATGTATGTGTATGTTAGGGTAGTTTAAGTGTTTAGTCTAATTAATAAAATCTTGTTCATGTCACACGTAAAGTTGTCCGTGTTTCAAACTCATATATACTGGAGTCTCTAATCATGCAGATTTTGACTACTTGCTCTTAGTAGTACTGTAAAGTAAGAAAGACATTTCCCATACCCCGAAAATGTACATTTCTTAGAATTAATAAACAGTTAACACTGAGTGTTCACGGGACAAACAGGTTAATTGATTGTAATATTAATTTTACAACATTAAGTTAATTCTATCAACTGATCCAAATATTCATAATCAATTATAACAAGTTATGATTGATTATTAATATTTCTTTAGAGCTAATTTGCTACACAGAGAATCAGTCACCTGCCTCCTATTACCTTAACCTCCTATTACCTTTTTTTTAATTCCCCAGTGTAAGGTTACAAAAGGCCTGAGCATTATCCCTGCTGTCCAAAAACAACTTAATCTCATTCTCTGATTTTTTTCTTTTCTCTCATGATGTATTTACTGGAGAGGAAAAACTCTACTGTATAATTTTATCCCAAGCAGGAGTTGGCAAGGCCTTTAGAGGTGAAGATGGATGACATCTGGCCCAGATTTGCTCTTGCTGGTCGTTGGGTGGTGCGTTTAGCATCTGTGGTCCCTCTTCAGGAGGCAGGAAAGAGGTTATTAATGAATTTCCTTCAAAGCACAAGGGAGGGGGAGGTTGTGCTGATGCTCCCGTACAGAGCTTCCCTCCGGCTCCCGCCACTGGCGAATTACTGGACGCCTTCTTTGCACTTTTCAAAATCAACTTCCGTCATCCAGACAAGGAGATAATGATCTTCCTTTACTTGCTAACGTTGTCTCTTTTCGGAGGTTAGCACAGCACACTGGAGATCTTACCTCTGTCTTTTTCTTTTCTCTTTTTACTTCGTTCTCTCTTGTGAGCTCAGGTCTTCTGTGACTTTCTATTTGTGGTGATGGAGTTTGTTTTGCCGTTGCACCACTGTTATATGTCCCTCGGAGACCAGCTGCGAAATCTGGAATGGAGAGGTTCACGTAGTTTGTCATAAACAGCCACTAAACTCTTAAGTAAGGGATAATGTATAGTCGGCTGAGGGTTATTGCTAAATAAACCCCAGTATGCAAATTAGGACCCCAATGTGAAGCACAGGTGTCTTTTATTGTCCTGAAGGGGTTTATTTTGCAGTGATGACTGTCTGACTGTGCATTAATGCTTTTATTTCATTACTTGCCAAACAGAAATAAATAAATGGACAAGAATTATAAGAAGAGAGTGTTTTTGATAGATGCATGTACCAAAATACGGTAAAAACAGTAATATTGTGAAATATTATTACAAAAAAATGTCAATAACTATTTTTATTTTAATATATTTTAAAATATAATTTATTCCAGTGAGGGCTAAGTTGAATTACTCCATTACTTCAGTGTCACATGATCCTTCAGAAATCATTCTAATAAGCTCATTTGGTCCTTTCTTATTATTATCAATGTTGAAAAAAATCTCTTAATATTTTTGTGTAAACTGATACATTTTATATAGGATTATTTAATAATAGAAAGTAATAAAAAAAAACAGCATTTATTTGAAATAATTTTTTTTTTAATCAATTTAATGTGTTCTTGCTACATAAAAACATGAATTTCTATTAAAACAAAAAACAGTTATGCAGTCATTATATAAAAATAATATAACAGAATGTCACGACTGACCAATCACAATAAAGTATCCAAGTATAAAGTCACATAATATGGATTATCGTTAATTTCTATATTTTGTTTTATAAATACACATTTATTCGTATCATGTCAATTGTTTGTCTTTGCATCCAAATCTTCCACCTTCACAAACACAGTTGAAAAGGCAATGAAAGATATCAGTTCTCCTGTTCTGGAGGTAACTAAGGGTTTGCTGTGAGATTTAAATGCAGCACGATTCATTATTCATCTCTTTTACAGGTGTGAATCTTCCATTTCTTATGCAGCTTGTAAAACAAGCTACTGCGGCATTTGTCTTCTTCACAGTTTCCCTTCAGGCTGCCTGTAGGGATCGTTCACTTGGGAGCCCATCCTGAGTTCACGGCCAGAGTTTCACTTTAACAACCTGATAGAACGTCTCTAGAAAAGTTACTAATCGTTTCATGAAATTTCAGTTGATTGATGTCATTTTCCACAACTTTTTAAATGTATTTTTAGTACTTGCTAAGGCAAATGTATCATCTTTTTGCACGGAACAACAGGCTAAAACCTTGCAAAATTCATAAATCAGGCACTGGTAAAATTGCTACTACTACTTCACAATGAAATATTGCCATTTATATTTTCATATTTGCTTGCAAACCTCTATGAATTTATTTCTGAACGTATTATCTTACACAAAATAAGATATTTTGAAGAATATGGGTAACCAAACAGTTGACAGTAGCCATTGACTTCCTTTTTCTGTACTATGGAAGTCAATGTTCGAATGTTTGGTTACCCATATTCTTCAAAAGATCTTCTTTTGTGTTCAGCAGAAGGGAAAAAAAATCATACGGATTCAGAACAACTTGAGGGTGAGTAAATGATGACAGAATTTTCATTTTTGGGTGAACTACCTCTGTAACAACTATCAACACCCTAGCATGGTCGCATTGAGGTTGAATGTTTCTCTACAAATGGAAAGCTCCAAAATCTCTATCAAACAATGTTGCAGTTTAGACCAGACCTTATTCCATTTATATAAAGTTGGAATGAAACGGAAGTCGTGATAGTCTTTTCTTCCCTATTGTGACGTAGCCTATATGCGAGTGAAACGGCTTCCCTGACGAAAAAATGTAGGACAGTACTTGATTTTGTACAGATTCTTAGATGGTGGTTTAGTTTGCTATTGCTGTGATCTCTTGTGAGTGACAGGTTGTCCCTCCCTCATGCCGAAAAACACTTCATAAGAGAAGAGATGCTGGAAGAAGGAGGTTTAAAGATTACGAGAGCACATGAATTTAAAAAATGATGTGCATGGATGAATAATTGATAATAAATACTGCAATATTTCATTAAAAAAAAATAGGAACTGTCAATTTAGATTTCATGGTGACTTTAATGGGCACGTGAGAGTCCAATCCCCAAAGAATTGTCTTGGAACATGACAGTGATCATGTTTGTAAGCTTAAAATGTGACTGCAATTAAACAAATGAGACAGGACACCAGCTGAGTGACAATCTGCCTCAGGTAGGAAGGGAAGGTCTTGTTAAGATCATGACACACGCTGACACTCTCCTAATTGCCTTTTTGTCCCTCACCACACACACACACACACCCTCTTTCACTGTAACTGTGGCACCTTTCCAAAATTCACTTAATGATCAGAAGAGCTGTTAATATTTTCTGAGCCTTCATTAACACTCCCCTGTCGCACACACACCCCATGATGGGCAGGAACATGAATATTCATTATACCATGCAGGGACATTTGGCTCCTTTGTGTTTAATGTGCATCCTGCATCTGGGAGGTCAGCGCATCAGGTTGTGTGATCGGTGTTGGACATTCTCATTAAATAATGCATGGGGAAAGTATTTTGAAAAGTTTGTGCTAGCCTTTACTGTTGTGGAGTGCCCTTGCAAACTAAAAATCAAGGCTTGCTAAAGACCTCCATAAATCAGCCAAGGTACATCAGCGCAGTAGTCTTTCATCAATGCCTGTGAAATGAGCTTCTTGTATGAGTAACAGACCTGAGCGTACAACATGATCTGTGCAGAAATATCAGAAGGATTATGGCAAGCCTTTGACTAAACGAAAGGGCATGGCCCACATCGCAACTTATTCAGGTCAAAACACCCTCCTCGACAGGAAGAGACTATTTGACCGACATGTAAAGCAACTAATACATTTTTTTTTATGTATATATGTTTTGTCTTTTAAGGGTTATCTTAAAAAGACTATACAACCAGATGAGACCAGTGTGAAAAAAGTAATCTGAATTGCAGCAAATGGTTGTGCAAAAATTCTTCTTCTTCAAACTAGTTCAGTGCTGATTTCCTGCAATGCTACAACAAATAACCCCTAACCCTACCCTACACCTTAACCAATTAAATTTTTGCTTTGAATTGGTTTAGGGGATAAAAAATCACACCTATCATTTATGAATCCTCTCATGATGCCTCATGGGATAATGTAATTTGTATATGTGGCCAATGGCTGTCTTGGGAACACACATTTCAATCATGAAAGTACACAGCTCCTATATAATCACATTTATATGACACATTTTAAATCAGTAAAACCCTGGGTTGGTTACAGGGGCTCAAAAAACTGGATGAGAAAATAATCTACAGTAATAATGTTAATAATAAAACTGATAATATATTTTATGCATCCAAGCAAAGGAGAATAAATGCATACATATAATTCTGCACTAAACACACTTCACATTCATTGCAAAGCACATTCCTTACATGCTAGTTGAAGCAAAGTTTTCAAGCACAGACCATAAACTAACAGCATATAAAATCTACCATCACAGTTTGCCCTTGCGAATCCCATGAGTTGTTTTACAGGCTAAGCTTGCATTTGCTTTACATCAGATGGTTCATGAAAAAAACCTAACAAGTTGTAACTCTATCTGCCCATTTTGGTCATGCATTTTATTTTATTTTACTTTATTGTTTTATTTTATATTATTTTCTTTTTGCTTCTTTACAAAGGCTACTCAAGTTCCAACGGTTGCATGTTTATACAAATACTACACCAATCAAGGCTACACAATATCTAAGTACACACCTGTCACAACTTAATATACTCATTATATATGCATATAATGCATATAAGCACACGCTGAACAAACACATACATCTGAATGTAATTATATATATATATAAATGTTGTTCTCTCTTTGTTAAAAGAAATAAAATACAAATTCAATTTTAAAGGAGCCCAATAACTCTTAAGCAGACACTGAGTGAAGGAATGTAGGCATTATAAGGCATGAGTGAGATTACAGAGACTCCCAGTGTTCAACTGAGTAATAGCAGAAACACCAGCGTTCTGCAGTTTGATAAAATATGCAAAGGCATCCCTTTACTCTTCAAGCACACTGCATTCAACTTGCTCTGTATATCTATTCATTTTGTTCACCATAAATCCAGTTGTGGTCATAGATCACAGCAGCAGCCAACAATAATTCATCTATATGTGATTTAATATACCATGCTGTTAGTCTGCTTCTTTTTTGATGAGGATATCTGTCTTTGAGCATGTGTATGAGCTGAGGCTCACATCAGGGTTCAGCAGTCCCCACTTCTGTAATATAACTCAAATCTTATGATTTCTGTCTTTTGATTTAGAGTCTACAGCCTTTCAGCCACAAATACCAATGACAGCTTCCTAAACCAAACGGCACAGTGAATGCATGACTCCATTTCCAATTCAATACAATTACAGAATAATGACACTCTCATGGCCACATGGGAACTGCGTACATCAGCTAGATGAAATCATACATTATTTTATTTATATATATATTTTTAAACTATTTTAGAGCCAGACTCAAGTCAGTATGTTCTTACATGAGATGATAAACAAAATTCAGATTGTAATAAATCGGATGAATATGATTTATCTAGCATTGGTACAGAACGGATTCACAAATGCGTGCAGCTCATGAATATCAGTGATTGTTTCTCAGGGTAGGTTTGTTTTTGAAAGTGAATGTCTGTGTTGACACATACTAGATTTATGCAGCTCTAAAAAAAAAATATATATATATATATATAATATGCAGCAAAATAAGATTTTTTTTAAAGGCATTGTGCTTTAGTAAAGGGTCTTTCTTTCTCATTTATGTTCATATCTTTTTCTTTTTTTCTTTTTTTTAAATGATTAATGATTCATCTTGCTCCTTGACATGGCACATCTTACCCCTATGGGCCTGTGTTATAGACGATTTCTTCTCATTACATTTGATAGCAGGCATCCTGAAATATAATTAAACGCATTAGTTTTACCTCATTTCTCCTTGCCTAGAGGATAATTTAAGTAAAAAGTGTCACTGCATGCTTACCCTACTCTCCCCTGTATAAACTCAGACAAGAAGAGACACATAAAGAATCAACACTTTATGGTTCTTTTTCTTCTCGCTCAGTTGATTACAACAACAGTATCATTCTGCCTTTGAAAAAGGTCTTGTGCTGATCTTAGCAAAGTTGTTTGCCCATTAGGCCTTTGAGAGAGTGACTTTGATGGCTTCCATCCAAGATTAAAATGAATTAAGACAGAAAGGCTCAGGGGCTGGCTGATTGATGAGCGTTTCTTCGTCAGTGCCATTTAACCAGATTGTAAAAGCTGATGAGAAGGAAAGCACCGAGCGATGAGCTCTCATGTGCATACTGAAGACTGTCATGTTAAAGAGCTCCTCGCTGCTTCTCCTTGAACAATAGCCATGAAACTTATTACTCCAATCATTAGAACTCTTCAGTCTGTTCTACACACATTTTAATATTCGTACCGTAGTGTATTGGAATCATCATGAAATCAAAATGAACAATTCGTATTGTTTTTATGAAATATTGCGGTATTTATTATTGATGATTTATAACGACGTGCTGATGACGGGTTTGCTGGAGCGAGAGAGGGAAAACCTGTCACTCACATGAAATCACAGCAATAGCAAATCACAACCTTCTAACCATTCAATCAATTCTCGATGGACAAATTGAAGTCCCGCCCTAATTTTTTTCTTGTTTAAGAAGCCGCTTCACTTAGATATACAGGGGTTGGACAATGAAACTAAAACACCTGGTTTTAGAACACAATCATTTATTAGTATGGTGTGAGGCTTCCTTTTGCGGCCAAAACAGCATTAATTTATCTTGGGAATGCAAGTCCTCCACAGTGGCCGGAGGGATTTTGAGCCATTTCTCTTCCAGAACATGCCAGGTCACTATGTGATGCTGGTGAAGGAAATTGTTTTCTGACTTGCTCCTCCAAAATACCCTAAAGTGGCTCAAAAATATTTCGATCTGGTGACTGTGCAGGCCATGTTCAACTTCACTTTCATGTTCATCAAACCATTCTGTCACGGTTTGCTGTGTATACTGGTGCATTATCAGGCTGATACACGCACCCCCTTCTTCAGGGTACAGTGTTTGAACCATTAGGTGCAAATGTTCCTCCAGAATGGTTCGGTAGCCCTTGAAAATGACGCCCCCATCAAGCACAGAAGGAAATGCCATGATATTGCAGCCCAAACCATCACTGATCCTGCCCCGTGCTTCACTCTGGGTGTTAAGCCTCTTTCCCACGGATGAGGAAAAGACAGTGAAGGTGGACTCATCAGAGAACAATACTTGTTTCATATTGTCCACAGCCCAAGATTTACACTGTTGGCATCAATGAAACTGACATTTGCCATTGGCACAAATGACCAAAGGTTTGGCTATAACAGCCTGACCATGAATATTGACTCTGTGGAGCTCTCGACTAACAGTTTTGGTGGAAACAGGAGAGTTGAGGTGCGCATTTAATTCTTCAGTGAGTTGGGCAGCTGTGGTTTTATGATTTTTGGATTCAATCATCCCCTTCAGACAGCTTCCTCTTGTGTCGACAGTTACTCCTGTTGGATGTGGTTCGTCCTACGTGACGGTATGCTGACATTACTCTGGATACCATAGCTCTCGATACTCCACAAAGACTTGCTGTCCTGGTCACAGATGAGCCAGCGAGACGTGCACCAACAATTTGTCCTCTTGTCTCCCATTCTGTTGTGTGGATTGCAATATTTTGTGTACAGCTGCTATTTCTTTGCTCATTCAACCTTCACACTCTGCTCTTACTGATGGATAGTAAATTCAGTGAAGATTAGCCAAGAAGCCACACATAAGTGTGAAACATCCAACACTATATTGGCCAGCGTTTCAGTTTCATTGTCCAAACCCTGTATGTCACAATAGAGAAATAAAGGGAATTGCAACTTCCGTTTCATGTCGACTTGAAATGCTTTTGTTTTGAGGTTTCGGAAGGGGAAGAGAGGACAGATGTTGCTTTAAGTGTTCATGTATAATTTGTCGTGTTCAGGTGTCAAATGTCAATTAAGCCATTCTGAGAACACTATAAAGCACCTTTTAGTATCCCACCAAATGAATTATGAAAATGCCTACAAGTATATCTGTTCTGAGAATGGATAAAATGTCTTTTCGCTGCAATCACTCAAGCGAATGCTTTCTACTGGTCATTTTAGAAGAAGCAATTACAACCTAATCAGGAATACTTATTTATGGATTTTCTCAGGAAGACCAAATCCATTTAAATTATAGCAAAAGCACTGGCTGCTTTAAAACAGTAAACCTGAAGTAATGTCTTTGCTCTCACACACACACACACACACAAAAAAAGACAAGAAGGTCTTGTTGTGGGTGGATGCTTGCTGAATCCTAATAAATATATACTGTATATATTCTTTTTTTTTGGCATTTTGATTTTGCTTGTTTTTTTTGTTGTTGTTTTTTGCTCTATGTGAACAGTTGAGTAGAAACAAGTTAATAGGTTTATCTCTCTTTTTTAGCATTGTGACATCTTTTTAAGTACAAGTAAAGCAATACATCAGAATTCAGTTGTCACCCTGTGAATAAAATACGGAAACATTCTCCAGAACCCTTTCTATCTGCTCTTTATCATTTCAAAATGATTTCCGAGTCCAGTGATGGCAGCTAGCATTACTCCTAAAGCTGTAGTTTATCACCCTGTTAAACAGGCCTGCTGAAAAGGTCACAGGGAGCGAGGCGATGAGGGGAAAGCTATATGACAAATATAACTGGACCTTCTTGCTCTTCCAAAGGTCAACGGGAACATATTCCTAATGCATTTTAAACATGGCGGGAGAGGAAGATTGAGCCCCAAGGGGACTTTCTAGAATGGTCAGTGGGCTGTTTTTCAGTCGGAATTATCCAACACATAGTCCTCTCTCCCTCCCATCGCCTGCCAGCTTGTCCTACACAGCTGGCCAGATTAGAAGTCCAACCAATAGCCTGTATGATTGCTTTTATTTTAAATTCCTGCTTAACTGACATACAGTGTTGTCTATTTGAATCTATGCATCATTTTTCCTTTACAATATCACACAATAACATTTTTAATATTAATCTTAATACAGCTATTAATACTCATATAAAACAATTAATATATCCATATAAATTCTATTTAATTTTATTCTCGTATATTATATTATATTGGGCAAGGCGAGGCATGGCAAGTGTCACCAACGGTTGCAAGGAACACACGATGAAGATGAAGATCAGTAACGTCTTTAATAATCCACTCAGAAGGCAATATAAGATGAGCAAAAGAAACCAACCGCTATGAGGAAACTTGACCGGACAATGAGTGACACAAACACAGCATACGAGGGTTATTAATGACACAACTGAACTGAAAACGAAGGAAACAGGAAACTGGTGAAAACAAACTAAAAGTCCATGACAATGAATGAATGAATGAATGAATGAGTGTCTGTTTCAGCAAGTTTATTTATATAGCACATGTCATATACAGTGGTAATTCAAAGAGCTTTATATAGAAAAGTAATTAAAATAATCATGAAATAATCACAACATATGCATAAGAAATAAAAATAACAATCGTATTTAACTAAAATGGCTATACTGCCTGAATCACTATTATATCATGTCTATCATATCATAGTATATCAATCATATCATATCATATCATATTAGATTATTGTTAGTAAAATAATAATCATAATTGAAAAAAAGAAAATATATAATAAATAAATAAATAAATAAATCAGGGCTAAATTATTACTTTTTTGGCCAGAGTGATCTAATTCATGTTCTGAATATTGAGCCTTTTATGGGTGATTAAGGAAAATGGTAATAATATGCAGCAAAATAGGTCTGTAGATTATGGGCATTCATAAATTGCTTATTATTATTATTTAAAATGTAAATTCTACACATATTGCCTAATGATTCAACTTACCCCATGACAGGGAACATCTTGGATAAGTTTATATAGATAATTTCGTCTTTCATTTGATAGCACACATCATATATAACCCTATAAATGCTTTTTTTTTCATCTAAAAATAAAATCCATAATATTTCCATAAATGTGTATGGTTATTATCAGGTTATTACTTAAAGGTTTTAGGGTTAGTAACCCCACAGTAATAAGTAACAAACATAGCCTACTGTTCCATTTCTCAAAGAAGAGATGTTATCTTTTGATAAATTGATGGAGAAATCACCTCAACTGTTACCACAATGTTTGCTTCCATTTGTTCGGCCATCACACTTGCTGCAAATCCAGTTTGCTCTCAGTCTTTTTATGTAGGCTATGTGGCTCAAGGGTACAGCTTGGAAGATTGATGCTATTTTGCACACATGGAGAGGGAAAAGAACCCCTCAGACATTGACAATTCACTTACTGTTTGTTTATTGGTTTGTGGGAGCTATAATGTCTCTTTTTCTTTGAAATGAAATAATTCAAGGTATAGCCATTCATTATATGATGTCCTTTTTTCTCCACGTCAACAGATTTTTTTCCCCCAACATTCCATTTTGTTATGAATTACTTTAAAAATCGAATACTTCAACACAACATTTTTTAGATCTCTGGTATGGATAACCGAATGGACAAAAGACAGTGGTGGATTTATTTATTTATTTTTTCTTCAGTGGGAGGACAAACCATTCGGATAAGATCAGTTTTTCACAAAGTGCTCCTTAAAATGTTCAAATATACAGTAGGCCTATGTATTCTGGGGAACACATAATATATCTGGTTTAAAAATAAATCTGTCAAATGATTGTGATCTTGCATTTCCAACCCCACAAATCAATGCGTTCAACCGTGCTTCATCACCTCATGCCCTAAATCCTACCATCAGTCTAGAAAGGGAGCACAACATCACCAGAGACCTTGACTGCATGTCAGCAGTGTGAGTGTATTTCTACAGCAGTCCCTGTGGAGGTCCGTGTGCTTACTCTTGGCTGAAATGAACCCTTAGATAGCATGTGAAATGGACTATTTGTGTGTCAAATCATGACCGTGTCTTTCACTGGTAGCTTGTTTATGTTCTGCAGTGAGTGTCCTAAAGCTTTGGCACTTTTTAATCTCACAAAAAGGCCTGAAGTGTTCTGGGCTTCATGGGCTTCATGGGCTTTCGCTTTACATGGCCAACCTGACCGAGGGCTTGTGGTGAAAAACAGCCTCCCCAGTTGCAAAAAGTCCCCTTGAAGCCATCAAAGTCACTAACTTCAGAAATACATATAACTTTAGAATCTTTAAGATTTTGTTTTTCTCACTCTTATACTCACTAATAAAAGAACTGTTTGCTATTTTATCAAATTTTATATGTAAGTTACTCCTGTGATGCAAAGCTGAATTTTCAGCATCATTGCTGCAGTCTTCAGTGTCACATGATCCTTCAGAAATCATTCTAATATGATGATTTGCTGCTCAAAAAACATTTCGGTAACACTTTATTTTACAGTGTCCGTGTTACATATGTTACATGTACTTACCATAGTAACAGTAAATTATGCATAATTACATGCAACTAACCCTCAACCAAATCCTAATCCTACCCTAATCCTATAGTAACATGTAGTTGCTTAATATTACTCAGTGCTTAAATATATAATTACACTGTAACAATGACACCTTAAAATAAAGTGTAACCAAAAGTAATATATTTAAAAAAAATCGTACTTAAGTACGGTACTGTATCACAGTTTCTACAAAAATAGTCAGCAGCAAAAACGGATTTCAGTTTCATGTTTTTTGAGCACCAAGGAATCATATTGATTCCTGAAGGATCATGTGACACTGAAGACTTAAGTAATGATGCTGAAAATTCCACTTTGATCACAGGAATAACTTTGATTTTAAAACATATTTAAATACAAAAATTGTTGTTTTTAAAAATTAAAATACTTTTAAATGTTAATAATATCTCGCAATATTACTATTCTACTGTGATTTTGCATTTTCATAGGTTAAGTATATTTTACAGACTACACTAAACATAATTCTTTAAAAAAAAAAAAAGAGGCCAAAAGACTTCTCAAGTCTTTAGTGAACATTTAATTCCATGAACATTTTATGAACATATGCAGAGTCTCTGTGTTAAAAATATAATTTTTTTAAATATAATATAAATGTTTTCTCCTCTTGTCTACCATAGAAATGCAGCACGACAACTGCACTCTTTAGATTAGTTCAGTCTTTCCATCTCATAATGCTTGAGCAGATTTGTATGAGTGGGGTGGGATCTCAAACCATGTTGACTCCAGGCTAAACAGCTGTCTATATTCATGAGATCCTCATTCTCCACAGCTGCATCATCATAAAGTCACCTTTTCCATTATTCAAGCCTACAAGAGCTTCCTCCGAATTTACAGAATGCCTCTTGTGTCTTTCAAGGGGGGTTTTCTTGTAAGCCTGCATGTGAGATAAGCAAAACACAGTGGGATGCATGTGGAATCTAACGGGTGATTTTCATGCATTTTACAGTGATGAATAGCTTGGAATAAGAGTTAGATGTTCAAATATCTAACAATTTCTCCATGTAGCACTGTGCTGACTCAAAAATGTGATACACAGATCTGCGATTTTTGTTAAGAAATGTCTGAGCAAATTGATAAATCAGTGTTACACTGTTAGGTAAAGAACAAAAGTTCAGATCAATAAATGGTAATGAAGTCTTTCACAGCTGCTGCTGCTGCTTGCAGCTGTAAAAGGCTAGTGAGATGTGAACAGGGTCTGGTGACGTGATAGGATGTCAATACAGGAACAGACTAAGTCTTATGGAAACCAGTAATAGGAAGCTATTCAGTTTGTGCTTCCTTTATTCAAACAGGTATTTTATTACAGTGCTTGCAAGAGAACGCTTTATTCATTCTTTAACATTCTGGTCAGGTTTTTTCTAAACCACTAAACATTAACTTCTACAATAAATTCAGCCTAAACCAATATACAGACTATATTCGAAAAATTCAGTCTTATGTGTATTGTTCGTTGGTGTGGATGCTAATGTAGTTATATCATAATAGTTATCTTTCTTGGTGTAAATGGGCCTTTACACTGACGGAATGTTCAACATTCAAATGTTAATAACAGCGACAATATCATTATACTATTTAGTGAATTGTGATTGGCCCGTTATTGAAAACCTAAAGTCTCTCAGTAGATTTGTAGATACGCAAAGACTTATGTCTCTTGTGAATGTGCGAATGTGCAAATGTGTTTTTTTAACAAATCGGTTGAGCAAATGATTCAGTAACTCATTACACATGTAAATGATTCAATGACTCAATAAACAAATGAGTAACAAAGAACGATAAAGATAACATCATAAGGACGTCCCGATAATGTTGCTCCTATAAGAACATCTTCTCTCAACATATTATGTGAACAAGAGGCGATTTCAATATTAGGGGGGCTCAGCCCCAAATGAGGGCATGGTTTAAAAAAAAAAATGTGTATATATATATATATATATATATATATATATATATATATATATATATATATATATATATATATATACACTCACCTAAAGGATTATTAGGAACACCTGTTCAATTTCTCATTAATGCAATTATCTAATCAACCAATCACATGGCAGTTGCTTCAATGCATTTAGGGGTGTGGTCCTGGTCAAGACAATCTCCTGAACTCCAAACTGAATGTCAGAATGGGAAAGAAAGGTGATTTAAGCAATTTTGAGCATGGCATGGTTGTTGGTGCCAGACGGGCTGGTCTGAGTATTTCACAATCTGCTCAGTTACTGGGATTTTCACGCACAACCATTTCTAGGGTTTACAAAGAATGGTGTGAAAAGGGAAAAACATTCAGTATGCGGCAGTCCTGTGGGCGAAAATGCCTTGTTGATGCTAGAGGTCAGAGGAGAATGGGCCGACTGATTCAAGCTGATAGAAGAGCAACTTTGACTGAAATAACCACTCGTTACAACCGAGGTATGCAGCAAAGCATTTGTGAAGCCACAACATGCACAACCTTGAGGCGGATGGGCTACAACAGCAGAAGACCCCACCGGGTACCACTCATCTCCACTACAAATAGGAAAAAGAGGCTACAATTTGCACGAGCTCACCAAAATTGGACAGTTGAAGCCTGGAAAAATGTTGCCTGGTCTGATGAGTCTCGATTTCTGTTGAGACATTCAGATGGTAGAGTCAGAATTTGGCGTAAACAGAATGAGAACATGGATCCATCATGCCTTGTTACCACTGTGCAGGCTGGTGATGGTGGTGTAATGGTGTGGGGGATGTTTTCTTGGCACACTTTAGGCCCCTTAGTGCCAATTGGGCATCGTTTAAATGCCACGGCCTACCTGAGCATTGTTTCTGACCATGTCCATCCCTTTATGTCCACCATGTACCCATCCTCTGATGGCTACTTCCAGCAGGATAATGCACCATGTCACAAAGCTCGAATCATTTCAAATTGGTTTCTTCAACATGACAATGAGTTCACTGTACTAAAATGGCCCCCACAGTCACCAGATCTCAACCCAATAGAGCATCTTTGGGATGTGGTGGAACGGGAGCTTTGTGCCCTGGATGTGCATCCCACAAATCTCCATCAAGTGCAAGATGCTATCCTATCAATATGGGCCAACATTTCTAAAGAATGCTTTCAGCACCTTGTTGAATCAATGCCACGTAAAATTAAGGCAGTTCTGAAGGCGAAAGGGGGTCAAACACAGTATTAGTATGGTGTTCCTAATAATCCTTTAGGTGAGTGTATATATATATAGTTTGTACAGTATACTATAGGGTAGCATGAACAATACAGTAGGTTCTAAGTCAATCCCTGAATATTGAATGAATTTCTAATCATTGTAAATAAACAGCAAATATTCATTAAGAATATAGACAAACTTTATATTACTGTAATTGTCTTTGTTGATATGTTGACATTTTTTTACACTTTTAACATGAAAATGACATGAAATTACCACTATAACCAGTAGATGGCTGCAGAGGGCCATTCACTGGTTCATTTGCCATTTCCACTCCCTTTTACATTTCTTTTAGGTTGATTTATTATAAAATGAATTTTAAAGTATATCAAGAGTAGGAAAAGTCACAAAGACTCATGCCATTTAGATGAAAGGAAATTCATTAAATAAATAAATAAGCAAGCAAGCAAGCCCAGATTTTACAGTGGATGGGAAAGTTTTTTTGTTTTGTTTTTCTTTACAAACAATTGCTCCCGCGTCATATTATGTAAACTGCATTTATGACAAAGAACTGTAGATATATTAATTATGTTGATATAAAAAAAAATGTTTTGAAAGTGATTCCAAGGATATTCCTCTGTAAACAGCATCAATGAATGATACATATATTTGGTAAACCGACTCAAAAGATTCGAATCACTGAGATAAATCAAAATCCCACTACTAGTAGCCTATGATAAGTGCAGCAAGTATCGATAGGCTACTGGTATTTCCATCAGCAAATTCAAATCTAGTTTTTGCCGTTTTCCTTTCGAATTCTGCCATCTGCTGATGAATCTTAATATTACAATGGTTTCGGTTTTGATATATGTATAGTGAAATTTTCAAAGACTCTTGAGTCATGTTTTAAAAGTTAGTTTGAACTGTAAGCACATGTATACCGTATTAAACGTTTCCACAGTATTCCACACATCTCAGTCAGATCTTGACTGACTGCCAGAGGTCTGTGCCGTGTTTTACACTGATGGTCGTCTTCGTGCCTCGGTGCATTGTGGGATCGCTCTCCGTGTTTGCCTCAGTTGATCAAGATGGCCGCGAATATTTTGTGGAGGGGTTGGAGTTGAATACACGCCGCACACCGAGCGATTGTGATGTTGAACGACCCGATTCTTTCGTCTGCATCAGAACATCTTCAGAAGTAAGCTGTCAAAACATTAATCCCCCTTTTCCCATCCCGATCGCGCTCGATCGAAGCCGTAATAAGCGCTGGTAGGCCAGTTAGCCGCGCTGCTAACCCGCTCCGGGGAGGGACGGAGGGAGTTTCTGATAAACAAGCGAAATATGTTTAGTGCCGATATCCTTATTACTCCATCGTTTTTGATTATGCAACAATAACCGTTAAGTAAAACCCATACGTTGCGTCTAACTGCCAAGACTGTGGTTAACGTTAGCTGCAGCTAGGCTAACTAGTTACTCAGCTCTTTCCTGCTAACGTTATTACTCCCCATGACAGTTACTGCAAGGTTACAAGATCTGCTGCTCTCACTCTGCCTTAAGCGCAACGATCATCATCAACACACTTTATTCGTGACTATTTGGTGTGTGTTCGTTTGTTTTAAAATGATCTTTAGCTGACTGACCGTGTGTGTGCAAGGTTGAAGTTGTTTGTGCACTGTCATACCCCCTGCCTGCCCCTCTGCGGCCTCTCCTCCTCCTGCTCGGGGTAAACAGGATGGTACTAATGCGAAAGCACACGGTGTGTTTTTAGTTCTGGCCTCTTTTTAGGTTTATGTTCCTGCTGTTCTTGCAGACACATGGGTGCGTGTCAAATACTGGCGAGCTGACTAACGTACCTAGTCAGTATGTTTGGACATGAAAGGGTCCCAAATGACTGTCTATGTATTAGTTCGATAGGTTTTACGACACTATCTATGGTGACATTCTGCCCCTTGATGCACGTTAGTTCGTGTTTACCAACAGTAAAATGTTTCTCTTTCACCCTAAGCAGTCTCTATCAGTTGTTACTGAGGTAGTTTTAATCCCTTTCATCAGTCAGCATTAAGTGAACTATATTCCCAGTCGTCTGTGTCTGTAATGTAGCAGTAAAGTTACTGATGTGAGTGAGTGACTGTTCTCTCTATTAATCTGCAGGATTGCTTACCTGACCACCTTTTGGTCTCTTTGAGTTCAGAGCTGAAGAAGAGTGTGATATTGGAAACTTTAAGCAAGTCTAATGTAAGTGTCTTTGTTTATACCTTTTTTTTAATCAACATACATAGCCAGTTTCCAAATTACTGACTCTGTTTTACAGTTTGCTTTAAGAATAAGCAAATTCTTCATTATCCTAAAGGTGCGGTCACATTTACAATTTCTGGGCGAAACTGTTGTTCAACAGGAATCTGCACAATTAAGTGTTTTTCGTGTGCGGGCAAAAAAGTTCCCAAAGCAGATTTAGGGAACTAGTTTGCTCATGTGAATTCACCATGTTGACCAACAGAAAGCTGCTTGGTTTGAAAGTAAGTGACATCTGTCTGTGTGAACGGTGTTTTATGCATCGCTACTTTATCGACAGCTAGTCTCTTTTTTGCCCGCACTATTTTTTTCAGAAATTTCACTAATGTGTCCGCACCTTGTGGGTTGGTTGAAAAAGCACTATTAACCACACTGGTGGATCGTTAAAAAAGTCATGTTACAGTAATGCACTTGGAAGTACATGAGGCCAAGCAATAAACATTATTGCATTATTGCAGTGTTTTAAAAGTATAAGCCATAAGACCTCAAAATTATATTGGCATGAATTACGATGATGGCACATAACCAGAAGTTTAGTCACTTAGAAAAGTGTCATTCCGGAAAGCATAATTTAGGCATTACAGATCAAATAATAAAGAGTTTTTTGAAAGCTTTAATAAAAATACAAGTTTCATGTATGCTTTTAAACCCCCAGGAAATCTGCCTCCATTTACTTCCATTGTAAATTGTTACAGTTGCTGATTTTTATTTGCTTATTTTTTGTATACTGAGGGACGAGTCAATTATTTTTTATTTAATTCAATATTAAGCCACAAATGCTGTCAACGGAGCAACTTGTTGAACCCAAAACTTAATATTAGAATGGCGTCAAATTAATGATGATATGAAGACATAAATGTCAATTAAATGTTTTTTAACACATTGTGACTGATCAATGCATGATATTTTGGTGTCAGTGCAAAAAGCATTTTGCATGAGTTGCTACATTATAGATATGAGTCAAAATCTGCAATAACATCAAACATTTATTTCCAATCAAGAGGTTCATACATTTTTGGTCAAGATCTTGTATTGACAATGCAAGAGTCCAGCACTCTGTAAAATCTACTCCAGCACATACCAAAGACTTTCAATGAATTTAAGGTCTGGACTCAGAGGTGCCAATTCATGTGAGAAAATGATTCTTTCTACCCCCTCCTAACCATTCGTTCACGATTTGAGCCTTATGAATGTTGATGTTGTCATCCTGGAATATGGCCATGATGTGTCTTCCTACATGGTTGTTTAAGAAATGAAAAGCTGCATACTCCATCAATTAGGGTTAGAAGAACTGTTGCCAAACATATAACGTGAAAAAAAAAAAAAAAAACCAACATAATAATCACTACAATAATGATCCAATCATAGACTCTTAAGCATTTGCCTATTTAAATCCAGACAGCGACTTTTTTTTTGGCTGGGTATTTTATAGTGTATTTTGAAGGACATTTTTTATGCACAAACTACTCATTCTGATTCTGACATTCCTGATTTGAATATTTAAATTCTTAACGGATGGTTTTTTTCATAATTTTGGCAATAGACAAACTGTTAAATGAGTGACCTTGAGTTGAGTCCCTGGTCATCCAATTTGACATTTTCATGCTGATGTAAGTTTCGGGAACTTGACAGATGATTTATATAAAATGTAGTTTGATCACCATCTTCTCAGTTTGTTTAAAAGATTGAGGCAGTTATCAAAGTTTGATAAAACGTTGTTAAATTTTCCAATAAAAGATGATACATTTTTACATGATTTTATTTATTTTTTCATTTAATCACCCCTTAGCAGATTTTGACTCGTGTCATTCTGTTTCAGATTAATAATTCTCTTAAAGAATTGAAGGTTTAATGCTTGCTTTTTCCTTAATTTTGAGAGTAGGCCAGTCATGTGCACATGCAACAGTCATGTTTTGATGGCTGCTAGAGAATTTAAATGGATGGTTTTCTTTGTTTGATTTAGTAGAGAAGTATTTGCACTATTCTGCACTTATTTCGGGATTGAACCATACTAATCCCCCCCTGCTGTCCTGTTTGAATGTCTGATGCAGGAAGCGAGCGGCTGCAAAGCATTTAATTGAGCGCTACTACCACCAGTTAACAGAGGGCTGTGGAAATGAGGCCTGCGCGAATGAGGCTTGTGGCTCTTCTCCGGGTTTCCAGCGCATGGATAACAATGCAGCGGCCATCAAGGCCCTGGAGTTATATAAAAATAATGCCAAACTGTGTGATCCTCATCCCTCTAAGAAAGGAGCCAGTTCAGCCTTCCCGGAGAACAGTGCCAAAGGAGCCCACAACTTCTCTGCTTGCAGCAACGGGAAGATGAACCATAAGGACCTACAACCCGCAAGGGAGGACTTTAGAGGTGAATAACGTTGTCATGATAGCAGAATTTCTTTCGTTCGCAAATGTCGCAAATGTTTAAATGTGCGTTACTCTGTTCTTTGGCAGATCTGAATTTCCTGACGGAGGAGAAGGTGTATGAAATCCTGAGCCTCTGCAGTGAGTCTGAGGATTATTCTCCTCTAATTCGTGTCATCGGTAGGGTTTTCTCAAGTGCGGAGAGTCTGGTCCAGAGTTTCCGCAAGGCGAAGCAACATACCAAGGAAGAGCTCAAGTCCCTACAGGCCAAGGATGAGGACAAAGATGAAGATGAGAAAGAAACGGCCTCTGGTTCGTCCACGGCGATGGAGGTGGAACCTGAAGCCTCAGCGTCAAGTGGAGATGGGCTGTCTCACGGGGAGAACAACGTCCAAAAGTTTGATCCTGTAGAAGTTTCTGTAGACATTGAGGCAGTTAGAAGAGTGTACGACAGACTATTATCGAACGAGAAGATTGAAGCAGCATTCCTCAACGCGTTAGTCTACCTGTCGCCCAACGTAGAGTGTGACCTCACCTATCACAACGTGTACGCCACCGACCCTAATTACCTGAACGTCTTCATTATCGTCATGGAGAACAGTAACCTCCACAGTCCGGAATACTTAGAAATCGCACTGCCGCAATTCTGCAAGGCAATGAGCAAGCTACCTCTTCCGGCTCTGGCTAAGCTTGCGTGGTTGTGGTCGCAGTACGGCACAGACCAGATCCGACGTCTGATCGAGACTTTCCAGCAGCTTATTACCTATACAGTCATCAGCAACGAGTTCAGCAGCGAAAACCTGGTCAATGAGGATGATGGAGTGGTGGCAGCCACCAAGTGCTTGAAAATCGTCTACTATGCAAACGTGTTGGGCGGCGACCTAGACACAGGTCACAACGAGGAGGAGGACGACGAGCCCATCCCGGAGTCGAGTGAGTTGACTCTGCAGGAGCTGCTGGGTGAGGAACGACGCAATAAGAAAGGCCCTCGGGTGGATCCGCTGGAGACGGAACTAGGCATTCGTGCCTCGGACTGTCGAAAACCCCTCATCCCCTTCGAGGAGTTCATCAATGAACCGCTCAATGATGTGCTGGAAATGGACAAAGACTACACTTTCTTCAAAGTGGAGACCGAGAGCAAGTTCTCCTTTATGACCTGCCCGTTCATTCTTAACCCTGTGACTAAGAATCTTGGCCTGTACTATGACAACCGGATCCGCATGTACAGTGAGCGCAGGATTACTGCCCTCTACAGTTTGGTGCAGGGACAACAGCTGAACCCCTATCTGCGACTCAAAGTGCGCAGAGACCACGTCATTGATGATGCTCTTGTCAGGGTAGGTCCCAATGAGCTCAAAAAGTTATATATTTGTTTTGAAGTAAGATATCTGAATGGTTTGTTGTGTATAGTGTATCCTTTTTGAAGATGATTTGTGGATGTAAAATGAATGTGTGATTGATTTTAGTTGGAGATGATTGCCATGGAAAACCCAGCAGACCTGAAGAAGCAGCTGTATGTGGAGTTTGAGGGTGAGCAGGGAGTGGATGAAGGAGGAGTATCCAAAGAGTTCTTTCAACTGGTCGTAGAGGAGATCTTTAACCCAGATATAGGTAATTATCATTAATAATTCCTACTAGGGGTGGGCGATCTTCCCAATATTTTATATCATGATCTTATTACAAACGATCATGATCCACGATCTGAATCGCGACCTTTTCCATTTTGAGATGTACTATTGAGAATATCCAGACTGGAACAAGCCAGTGGACAAGAATAGTCGTTAAACCCTGAGTTAAACTTTAAAACACTGCATAGTCTTCACTGTATGAATTAAATATACATTGATTTTTATTCAGTCAAGTGCAGTGAGTGATTTTGTCTTTGTCTTTTGTTTAACATTAATGACAGATAGCAGCAGATATTTGCATTAGGCTTTAAGACCGAATGCGTGGATCTAATATAATGACATGCATCCTATTTCTTTCTCAACTGTTTGTTTACATAAGACTGTCATTATGTAAATTCTCGCCAAGACAGACATTTTTACATATTTTTGTGTATATTTAACCGTTTATGCGCAAATACAGAAAGCGCATGGGGATCAGTCTCTTTCATAGTTGAATGCGCTTTTAATAACTCTTTAAAGGTGCCATAGAATGTGAAATTGAATTTATCTTGGCATAGTTAAATAACAAGAGTTCAGTACATGGACATGACATACAGTGAGTCTCAAACACCATAGTTTTCTCTTTCTTATTTAAATCTCGTTTTTGAAAAACACCCCTGAAAAACGGGCGAATCTCCACATAACACCAACTGTGACGAAACCGATGGGATCATTAATATGTACGCCTCTAAAAATTTGCATATGCCAGCCCATGCTCAGTGCCAGGCGAAACTGCACAGCCGAATCATCAGAAGTTCTGCAGGTGAAGAAACAAGCAGGAGGAGGATCATAGGGAAAATGGCAGATCTATCTATAATCTATCTATCTATAATCGGATACCGCTACAGTTTAATTCGAAGTTGTTTAGTTGCTCTGCCCATTTCACCACGGACTGTTACAACAATATCAAGCAGCCAGGCTTCTCTCGGCGTCTCAAACGGACGAAGGGGGCAATTTCAACTGACGTTATATTCCCGCAAGCGGCAAGTAGGGATTTTATTAACGATAATTTACATTGTGTTATCTAGATCCAGCGCGATATTGTTTTTTCCTCGAGAGACATCATGGCTTGCAAACGAGCGAACGAAGCATGGCAGTTGCTCAGTGTTTGGTTGTACAAATGAACACAAAAATATTTTTTTGCTCCTTCATCCGAGCCTCTGGAGAACCAGTGGGTTATGTGAATTTCTGATGTGTAATTGTTCAAATTCAGACAGATAATCTTTCTTTCAAAGTCGTTCAACACTGTTTATGCATCAGTATATCGCGTTGCAGTGATAAGATCTTCATTCACGCGATCAACAGGCTGTCATCTGCTCAGTGCTCATCACTGAAACCTTTTATGTGATGGGAATAGATCTAAATACTTAAAAAAAAACTTCTCATGATTCGTTAATCCCGATAGCTGTAATAGTAAAAACATATAAAAGCTGTAATAGTAAAAGTTTTCCAGATAGCTCTACATGTAATGCCAGATATTTCATATGCAAGCATGTCAGCCAATCACAGCAGTGGGCAACAACACTGAAGTCTCACAGCAGACACGCCCCTTCAAACAGAGTGTTCAAATCAATGGATGAAATCAGGCTAGGAAATATGCCTTTTATTTCTAAATTATAACAAATTTTGATCTAAAAAACATACTAACATTATAAGGGCACCCCAGGAAACATTATAAAATAATAAAATAATCCATTCTATGGCACCTTTAAAATAAAGCATGTCCTGCAGTAGACTATATTTTACTATATGTTAAGTTTAGGATTTAAAGGAGGGGCGAAAGTACACTGCTTTGAAGGAAAGGGACGGCATGCGGCACAATGATTATTTTATCTTGATTATCATGTTTTTATAATCTTGGAAGCCAAAATCGAAACCAAAACTAAAATTTGATTCATCGCACAGCCCTACTGCTGTTGAATTGTTTTTTTGTTTTGTTTTTAAATGTGTCAACACGCATGATAGAGACATATGATATAATTTGGCCAGTCAGCACAGCCATCTTGCAGGCAGTCATTGGTGTATTTTAACATTATTACGAGGACATAAAAGATCATGATCTCTACTATTCGCTTGAAAATATAAAATCGTAAGATCGCCCACCCTTAATTCCTACTTGACTTTTTGTCTTTCTTCATGCATCCTAACGCAAAGTTCAATTTAATTTCGGTTTAATTCATATTCATTGATACTGGAATAGATAGGTTAATGTTTGTATGGCCTAGTAGGCTTACCCCCAGTTTCAGACAAAGCTTAAGCCTAGTCCCAGACTAAAATGCATGTTTGAGCTGTTTTAACCGAAAGCAACTTGCACTGAGAATCATAAAATGTCAGTGCCATTGTTTTGTCTCAAGATGCACACCAGTAATGTTTTTTCTAAGGCATGTTTATAAAAGTTACTTAAATATCCTAATTGAACTAAGGCCTAATTCTGGCTTAATCTAAGCCCCGTTTGTGAAACCAGGCCTTAACGTTCCACTCTTCCACTTTTACACTGTCGATTCAGATCTATCTCGTTGTCATCTTGATTCATTAAGGTTGAGGTGGTTGACATCTGTTGTGCACCCATCTGTACACGCTTTCTCTTTCTGTTTTGTCCACAGGCATGTTTACCTATGATGAAAGCACAAAGCTTTTCTGGTTCAACCCTTCATCGTTTGAAAATGAAGGCCAATTCACCTTGATAGGCATCGTCCTGGGCCTAGCTATCTACAATAATTGCATTCTCGATGTGCACTTCCCTATGGTGGTTTACAGAAAATTAATGGGAAAGAAAGGAACGTTTCGAGACCTTGCAGACTCACATCCGGTAATACTTGCCTGGTTACATTTCTTTGTTCATCAGCAATCCTCCTAGTCAAGCATTTATTTTTGAAAACACTAATATAACAGAAAGTTTGGCGTCAGTAAGATTTTATGTTTTTGAATGAAGTGTCTTATGCTCACCAAGGCTGCATTTATTTGAATGCCAGTCTTCAGTGTCGCACGATCCTTCAGAAATCATTCTGATATGCTGATTTGATTTACAAGAAACAATACTTAGTGTCTGATCCCAAACTTTTGAACAGTAGTGTGTATTTTTAAAGTTTACATGTAAATCGATTTAAACTACTTTTTTTTTAAAAAGTGGTGCATACGTTTTACTTTTTTCGCATGCAGACAGACTTAAATGTAGATTAAAATCTTTTAAAATCCAACAAGACAGTATGTAATGTCTATACAAACAAATATATAATAATTATGTAAACATGGCCTTGGATTTTTGGCTTCCTTGAAATGTTGTAAGTTGACAGTGAGGTTACAAAGAGCAACATTTCAGCTTTATTGCAAGTGGGTGTGCATGTCCTGTCCTCAGTCTTTTTAAAGGAATGCAGATTTGAGCAGGTACATCAGTGTTTCAGTCATTATGACTTTAGCACACAGTGACTGCTCATCAAAATATTTGGGGCGAGTTGATTCTTGCTCTGTCACATAGCATTTATTTAATGGACTGGATTAGCAAAAAAAAAAAAGCTTGGAGTATCAGTGCAGAGAGAATGATTATATATGTTCTGTCAAAATGGTGCTGATTGTGTGTTTCTGCAGGTTCTTTATCAGAGTCTGAAGGACCTACAGGAATATGAAGGTAATGTGGAAGAAGACATGATGATTACCTTCCAGATCTCACAAACAGACCTGTTTGGAAACCCACTAATGTATGATTTAAAGGAAGGCGGTGATAAAATCCCAGTTACCAATGAGAACAGAAAGGTTAGTTCACTTTTACAAGCATTACATTCATTCATTCAACTTTTAAAACCACAAACATGTTCATATCTGCAAGTATATGCATAACATGAAGTGGGTCTCTGCAGGATTTTGTGGCACTCTATGCAGAGTACATGCTGAACAAAACTGTGGAGAAACAGTTCAAGGCCTTCAGAAGAGGATTCCACATGGTCACTAATGAATCTCCACTGAAGTATCTGTTTCGACCAGAGGAAATTGAGCTGCTTATATGTGGCAGCAGGGTAAGTTAGCTACAGATTGTTAACTACCTCCAGGATGTTCTCACATGTGGCACATCCATCCATACATATAAACCCATTTGTTTCTTTCTCACACAGAATCTTGACTTCCTAGCACTTGAAGAGAGTACAGAATATGATGGAGGATACAACAAAGATTGTCGCATTATTAAGTATGTGGATGCTTAATAAAATAATATATATGTATGTACATATTTACATAATATATATATAGTATGTACATAAAATATATATATATATATATATATATATATATATATATATATATATATATGTATATGTGTGTGTGTGTGTGTGTGTGTGTATGTGTGTGCGTGCGTGTGTATCCGTCTGTCTGTCTGTCTGTGTGTGTATGTATGTATATATATATATACAGTGAGGAAAATAAGTATTTGAACACCCTGCTATTTTGCAAGTTCTCCCACTTGGTAATCATGGAGGGGTCTGAAATTGTCATCGTAGGTGCATGTCCACTGTGAGAGACATAATCTAAAAAAAAAAATCCAGAAATCACAATATATGATTTTTTAACTATTTACAGGGTTCGTACGGGTGCTTGAAATCCTTGAAAGTGCTTGAATTTTGATGTTGTGTTTTCAAGGTTTGAAAAGTGCTTGAATTTTGGATAAAATGCTTGAATTTGTAACTGTATTTCTTTCATAAGAAATATCTTTCTGACGAAATAGTTCATTATTAAATGGAGAAAAAATGTAGCCCTTCAGAATCAGATACAGATTGATTTGCGTTACGCTGGCCAGAGCAAAAGTAGGCGGAGTTTTCATTTTGATTTCCGCGGTTGTTTGGATGCACCGTTTTTATTGGCCACGCAGCGGCAACAGTTGAACTATTTTAAACTTTGACCGCGGCGTGCGCGCGAGCTCGCTGAGCTCCGCTTTGGTCCGAGTCGCGCGGCGCAAGCCATTGAAATATATCGGTTTCATTTCATAGCGCAGCGCGGTCCGCGTCCTATCTGAAAGGGCCATTAGTGACTGAGAGTACTTGGTGTGATAATGTAATGTAAGTATTGCATGTCCGTTATGTTCATTTGTGGAATATGCAGTGAACATTGCCAAAATTACAGAACTGTAACGTGCAAATTAACCTGCAAACGTTAGCCCAGTGCATAACAACAGTCGTTGATTGCTGAACTGAAATCAGTCAGTGTCATAAGTAGTATACTGTTACTGTAAGGTTTAGGATGGCCCTATGCAATATTTACACTGCTCTATTACAGTAAATGTATTAGCTAACGTTATGTCTTGGCCCAAGACATCTTGGCAATGAAATACATTTAGGTGCCTGTGCACTCAGATATTGTTCAAACCTCGTCTATATCAAGAATGTGTCCCAAAACGGGAAGGCCTGTCAAATATTTCTAAGTCTTCATATTTGAAATTAATTCAGTTTTACAGCCTATAAATCACATTATCTGGTAAGCAATATTTGGACATTAATATAATGAAAAGTATATTATTCATATACTTAGTGATACATTTTGAAGAATAAAACTTGTGATTGGCTTAAATATTAGGGCTGCACAATACATCGAAATATTGCAAATGTATATATTACAATATGCATAATTGCATATCGTAATGGCTTGCAATAACGTGTCATGAACAAAAGACAAAGAAAATCACTCACTGCTTTTGGCTGAATAGGCTAACTTTTGTAGCTTTAATAAGAATCAGTATATTTAATTCATACAGTGAAAACTAAGCAGTGTTTATTTTTACATTTGATTAATCAGTTTCTGTTGTTAAATAAACCTAATGTAAACTTCTAAAATAACACTTCTTATGCTACAGTAAAACACTGATGTTCACTGTCTTGAAGTTGTAGGGATATTTTCTTATCACAAAAAGAATGTGAAACACGTATGTGTAGGTTATATCATTTTAAAGATATTTTAAAGATAATTTAAGTTAATTTGACACACTTTAAGCATTATCGTATCGCATATTGAATATCGCATTATTTAATGAGTTATCGCATATCTCATTTTTCTTCTATATTGTGCAGCCCTCTGCTATTATGAAACATTTGGCTGTTTATCTCTTTTGATGTGATAAAAACACTAAATAAGAATTTTAAGTATGTATTGGTATGTAATTTACGGTAGTGTAAGGTGCTGGAAAAAGCTTTCAAATGGACCTGGAAAGTGCTTGAAAAGTGCTTGAATTTGACCTTGGAAAAAGTGTACGAACCCTGTATTTATTTGTATGATACAGCTGCAAATAAGTATTTGAACACCTGTCTATCAGCTAGAATTCTGACCCTCAAAGACCTGTTAGTCTGCCTTTAAAATGTCCACCTCCACTCCATTTATTATCCTAAATTAGATGCACCTGTTTGAGGTCGTTAGCTGCATAAAGACACCTGTCCACCCCATACAATCAGTAAGAATCCAACTACTAACATGGCCAAGACCAAAGAGCTGTCCAAAGACACTAGAGACAAAATTGTACACCTCCACAAGGCTGGAAAGGGCTACGGGGAAATTGCCAAGCAGCTTGGTGAAAAAAGGTCCACTGTTGGAGCAATCATTAGAAAATGGAAGAAGCTAAACATGACTGTCAATCTCCCTCGGACTGGGGCTCCATGCAAGATCTCACCTCGTGGGGTCTCAATGATCCTAAGAAAGGTGAGAAATCAGCCCAGAACTACACGGGAGGAGCTGGTCAATGACCTGAAAAGAGCTGGGACCACCGTTTCCAAGGTTACTGTTGGTAATACACTAAGACGTCATGGTTTGAAATCATGCATGGCACGGAAGGTTCCCCTGCTTAAACCAGCACATGTCAAGGCCTGTCTTAAGTTTGCCAGTGACCATTTGGATGATCCAGAGGAGTCATGGGAGAAAGTCATGTGGTCAGATGAGACCAAAATATAACTTTTTGGTCATAATTCCACTAAACGTGTTTGGAGGAAGAAGAATGATGAGTACCATCCCAAGAACACCATCCCTACTGTGAAGCATGGGGGTGGTTGCATCATGCTTTGGGGGTGTTTTTCTGCACATGGGACAGGGCGACTGCACTGTATTAAGGAGAGGATGACCGGGGCCATGTATTGCGAGATTTTGGGGAACAACCTCCTTCCCTCAGTTAGAGCATTGAAGATGGGTCGAGGCTGGGTCTTCCAACATGACAATGACCCGAAGCACACAGCCAGGATAACCAAGGAGTGGCTCTGTAAGAAGCATATCAAGGTTCTGGCGTGGCCTAGCCAGTCTCCAGACCTAAACCCAATAGAGAATCTTTGGAGGGAGCTCAAACTCCGTGTTTCTCAGCGACAGCCCAGAAACCTGACTGATCTAGAGAAGATCTGTGTGGAGGAGTGGGCCAAAATCCCTCCTGCAGTGTGTGCAAACCTGGTGAAAAACTACAGGAAACGTTTGACCTCTGTAATTGCAAACAAAGGCTACTGTACCAAATATTAACATTGATTTTCTCAGGTGTTCAAATACTTATTTGCAGCTGTATCATACAAATAAATATTTAAAAAATCATACATTGTGATTTCTGGATTTTTGTTTTTTAGATTATGTCTCTCACAGTGGACATGCACCTACGATGACAATTTCAGACCCCTCCATGATTTCTAAGTGGGAGAACTTGCAAAATAGCAGGGTGTTCAAATACTTATTTTCCTCACTGTATATATATATATATATATATATATATATATATATATATATATATATAAACAACATTATTATTATTAGTATTATTATTAATAATAATAATTTAATATCATTTCATTTAATAAATTATTAATTTATAGAAATATATATAATTAACTAATTTAATATATTATCTATGCATTTAATATATTTTTATATAAAATATATATATTAAAAAAATTGTTCTCTAACTCATAGTTATGTATGCATATTTATGTAAATATGTAGTATATTTATACATATGTAGTAATGTTATCATTGCAAAGTGGTCAGGCTAATGTCGTGTTTATTCCACAAGATTTATGGATAAGCTGTTTGATTTATAATTATTAGATTATTTTCAAATTTCACTTACCCTGCTGTGCATGAACATAGCTGTTCCTTAATTTGTGTGTTTCCCATTTGAATGGTCAGCGAATGAGGCGGCTGCTGCTTACGCTGGGACCTATAGGCTTTAGCTTCAATTTTGATTAAATTATTCTCTAATCAGTTGCATATTATGTCGTGGATATATGGAAAGCTTGTCAGGCGTAGCAACAGTAACTAAATTTGCAAAGGGTCAATTAAATATGGGCATTGAGCCTTATATTGTCCATCAGTAATCCTGCGCTCTAGATAATGGCATCAGCATTTACAAGAACGATCAGTGGACCACTAATTTTAAAAACTACTTCCTATGTGGTATAAAAATGATGAAAAATTATATTTTTGTCTCTCATTAGGGATTTCTGGGAGACTGTGCACTCATTTGGACAGGAGCAGAAGAGGCTATTTCTTCAGTTCACCACTGGCACAGATAGAGCTCCAGTTGGAGGTTTAGGCAAACTCAAGATGATTATTGCCAAAAATGGCCCTGACTCAGACAGGTAAACTCAAATACTGCCTCTCTACACTTTTGGACAATGAGTTCAGTTTTTGACACCATACCATATTCAAAGATTTGCATGTATCAGATCAGTTGAATCTCAAAGTCCCCCTGTAGTCTATAATTTTATCCCTTTAAACTCAAAATTACGCATTTACACGTTTTTTCCTTGAATATTTTTTTCATGCCTTAAAATAGCTTGAATGTAACTCTACACCCTTGCCTCATTTAGTATACGTGGTTCTATGAATATGCAAATTAGCCCCGCCTCC
Source organism: Abramis brama (assembly GCF_963993115.1). NCBI lineage: Eukaryota > Metazoa > Chordata > Actinopteri > Cypriniformes > Leuciscidae > Abramis > Abramis brama. The sequence goes on along the minus strand of NC_139973.1, from coordinate 11,845,246 downwards.
ACTCACTCACACCCGCTCAGAGATCCACTGACGATCACGTTGACGTGATTGGTGACACGGTAGTTTGTGACGTCAGAAACACCAGTGATTTCAAACCGCGTTTTTGAGACTGTCTTTGGTTCACTGCGGTTTTAAGAAGAAAATAATCAGCAATGGTGTTGACTTATGAATTTGCTCATGGTTTGTCTTAAAGCAGTTTAAAAACACCACATAGACATATAAACAATAACAAAAACTGGATTTTCACCTCAGGGGGTAGAATATGGCTCTCTCACGCACACTTAAGTGCCACCATACAGCTGAATCGATTCAGAATCACCCAAGAAAGAACCATAATGCATCAAAAAAAAAATCCTCACACCTTTACCACTCCAGACTTTCATGATTGAAAACGAATGCTGGAATAACACTAGTAATGCTAAACAAATTCTGCTTTACATTCTCACCAGTTTTTTTTTTTATCACGTTAATGACATTGTATACATTTCTTTCCACAGCAATAAACATGCAGTATAAGTATTAAATAAAGTAATACACTCTTCTTCTCCTCATCTTATGATCAGGTTACCCACTTCTCATACTTGCTTCAACGTGCTGCTCCTCCCCGAATACTCCACCATAGAGAAACTTAGAGAGAGACTCCTTAAAGCCATCACTTACGCCAAAGGCTTCGGCATGCTCTGAGGCTCCAGGACCCGCAAAAGAACTCACTCGCCCTCAGAGGTTTCATTTGTGCGTCAAAGGAGAATTCAGCTACATCGACAACTAAAAGTAAATATCAAGTTTAAATGTAAGGCAACGTGAAATGGGTTAAAATGGGAAAGTTCTGGTGGCCGTGTGCCTGTGCCTAAATAGTTGATTAAACCACACTGGACTCTTGGCTCTCTCTCCCTCTTATGTAAGTGTTAAAGTTCCCTTTTTGTATGCACTGAGATATTGCGTTATTTATTTTAAGGGATAAAATCTCTTGCAAAAAAAATCTTCTGGCATGCCTGCCAGGAAATCCACTCACTTTTTGCTTTCGTAGTCACAAAAAAGGAGGGACGGTTAGAAGTTTTCGACACCTGCAGGACTGATCACCATCTAAACTTAATAAAACAGCAAGATCAAAGGGAGGAAGTGGAACTTTATTGATGTATTATGGTTGAACTGTGAAAGTGCACTTAATATTCAGAATGTCTCATAGTTTTTTGTTTGTTTGTTTTTGGTCTGCCCTTTGACTTTTTTTGGCTCGTGTTTCATAGGTCTTCCCTAGTCCATTCGCATTTGCAGCAATGCTTTCAAAGGTACAGAGCAGCTCTAGTCTCAATTGTGTCCAGGAATCTGTATTTATTGAGGAACTGCGTTGTTTGTAATGCCGCTTGAACAAGCTGTGCTGCTCTTTTATGGCCAGTGTTCTGCATTTCGCTTCCTTCGCACAGAATTGATCCGTTTGCTAAAATTAATCCACGCTCGCAGTGCACTCCTGAAAAAAACACGTTGTGTTACAAAAGAGAGATCCAACCTTCCCATAAAACTCTCTCAATGGTTTTCTACAAGTGTTTTGTTTTGTTATCCATCTTGTTTTAATTCAAAATTCAGACTTTTAGTCGGTGAATGCTAATTAACTGCCCCGTGAAGAAACTGTTTCTGTTTTAGTTTAGTTTTTTCTTGCTCTGCACAGTGTCTGGCCCTATACTGTTGGATGAAAATGAGGGGAAATTGGCACAAACTGTACCACTGTCTTGTCGTGCCAAACATTTATCCTGAGATTTGCCGCTCCGGTTTGTACATGCATAGCTGGAAACCCACTTTAGCAATGCCCTCTACATTTTTTGTTTTTTTTGTTTTTCCATTTTCCCTCTTGCATAATAAATGTGACTGTGGTTTGTTCCACTGCTGATGGCGCTAACATAAAAGGGGGAAACAGAACTTGATATTGAGAATGACAACATTTGATTGTTTCAAGTTATTCTTAAATAAATTCAAAACTGAAAAAACAAACCAAGTCTGGAAATGTGATGATGAGATTCAGCTTTTGGGTCTTTTGACGTGTTCCCGGTTTATAGTGGAAAAATACACAAATTAAATGTCTGTTTTAACATATTCAACACAATATCAAAGTCAAAATACTGAATAGTTTTTAGTAAACTAAGATTTTAGTCATTTTAGAATTTTAGGATTCAGTCACCTGGTGTTTGGCATCAGACTGGTACTTAAAAAAATCTATTTAATTTAGATAAATAAGGTAAATGTAGACATATATGTCTATTTATATAGTCAGTCACCTTGTCCTTTTCTATACCAGGTTATCTCTCCAAGTGCAGTTTCTGATCCTTAAGAGTACATGTTCATGTACTAAACACACACTACTGTCTGTTGAGAGTCCATCTTCTGTTTTACATTACTTTTAAATGAAATGCTTTTATCAAATAAACAATGTTTGTTAGAACATTTATTAAAGAACACATTTGGGTACTTTGGTTTGGACACTAAAATGTTATGGTTTGTGTTTGGGATTTTTTTATCATGGTTCATGTGGTTAAGTTGTTCTTTCTTTTCGAGCAACCCTATTAGTAATATTATTGAAATAATGTAATTGTTTAATGAGCTTAATCAGAACATCATCAAATGAATAAATTATATATTCTTACGCTTCTGCCAAATGAACAATTAGAGTATTAATGCCTTGTCTGCAAGTGTAGCCCTGATACAGTCTGAAGTACCCTTTTTACTTTTATACTAAAAATATGCTACCATTCAAAAGTTTCGGGTCATTTTTTTTTATAAATTCTTAAGAAATTAATACTTTTATTAAGCATGAAATTGACAGTAAACATGTATAATGTTACAAAACAAATCTATTTAAAATCAATACTTTTCTTTAGACCTTTCTTTTTATCAAAGGATCCTGAAAAAAAAAAGCATCATGGTTTTCAGAAAAATATTAAACGGCACACCTTTTTACAACATTGATCATAAGAAATGTTTCTTGAGCACTAAATCAGCATGTTTTAAATTGTAACAATACTACTGTATTTTTGAAAATCAAAAAAATGCAGCCTGGGTGAGCGTAAGACTTCTTTGAAAAAATAAAACAAGAAAATCTTGCCAACCCTAAACTTTTGAACGATAGTGTATCTCTCCTGAGGGCATATAAACAAAATCCTGCATTTTATGCCATCTGAGTTGTTCCATACTGCATATATTGAACAAGTGTTCCATTTTAACACACATGTGGCAATTAGTACAATGTTGTCATATGTAAAATGTATAAATAGATAAGTATAAACAGTTTAAAAGTTATGTACTATGTTAAGGAATATGTACATAGAAAGGAAACTCCTTTAACCCCAATGTCTATGCTGTTAACTATTTTGTCTTCTTCTCTTCTTCTTTTTTGTCCTCAACAACCTCAGAGAGATCTTCAACTCGTAGTGTTTTCACTTTGCTCTCCATGTTGGTGATCCTCTGTTTGATCTTTCCCTGGTAGGACGTGTACTCTGCCATGAGCTTGGCAAATTTGCCAGTCATGATTTCAAGGTTGCCCTCTAGGCGTTGAATCTTCTCGCCCAGATCTTTGGGATCTGCGCCTGCGCTTGCCACCGCCTCATCAAGAAGGTTGTCTTTTCTTAAAATAGCCTTTCCTTTCTCCTCCAGGGCTTTTTTGGCATCTGGGTACTCGGTAAGCGCTTCCACGAGATCATCTTTAGACAGGGCGAAGAGGTCAGAATACCCGACGCTACGAATGTTTGCCGTTCTTCTGTTGCCGGCTTTACTGCCTTTGATTCCAAGGATACTGATTTCTCCGAAGTAAGCGCCGTCACTGAGCACCACAAACTGCGTGACGCCATCATCGGCCACTACAGCAAGCTTTCCTTCTTTGATGATGTACATTTCTCGGCCGATGTCGCCCTTCTTACATATGTAATCTCCAGGACTGAACACCTGAGGCTGCAGCTTCAACACCAACTCTATAAGAAGTCCCGCTTCACAATCCTGGAAGATTCGCACCTTCTTTAGCGTGTCTAAATGGACATTGATGGCTATCTCAGCTTTGAGCTTGTCTGGGAGATTCTTTAAGACTTCCTTCTCATCACAAGTTTTCTTCTCTGTCCAAAGGTAGTCAAACCATTTGATGACCCTGGCCTCCAGGTCCTTGCTGACCTTACGGAACTGCATGTACTGCTTGATGGAGTCGATCTTAGCCTGAAATTCAGCACGAGATGCGTTCATGTTGGAGATCATGGCGCCGACGTTACCGACGATGGTAGCGAAAATCAACACTCCAATGAGGAAGTCCATAACGACAAACAAATATTCAATATCTTTAACGGGAGGTGGCGTTTCTCCAATGGTGGTGAGAGTGAGAGTGGACCAGTACAGACAGTAGATGTATTTTCTGGCCAAGCGGCCATATTCAGGGTGGCTGATGTTAGGATATACCCATGTGTCAGTTCCAAAACCAATCGTTTTTGAGATTGCAAAGAAAATGCAAGCGTTCCAGTGAATAATAATCAGGATGTAAAGTACGAGGTTGCTAATACGGAAAATGTTCGGAAAGTTTGTTCGTGTTTCTGTGCGGTCAAAGAACTCGAAGAGACGTGCCATTTTGAAGAGGCGGTTGAAGCGAAGTTCAGGATTGTTGAATCCCACTTTCAGCATTAATATATCTGTCGGGATCATTGAGAGCATGTCGTATTTAAACTGTGGGATTGTCTTGTAATGATCCATCAACTTCTTGCCGTCTTTGACAAGAAGACCCTGCTCCAAGAACCCTGAAAATGACAGTAAAAATGTTAAAAATAAAAAGAATAACTATCTAGTTGTAATGCTTGTTAATATCAAATATACACATTCATTCAAAAGTTGGTAAGGTTTTTAAGATTGGTAAGATTTCATAATGTTTTTCAAAGTCTCTTATGCTAACTAAGGCTGCTATTATTTGTTTACAAATACAGTAGAACAGTAATATTGTGTAATATTATTTGTTTGTTCGGTACATTTAACCGTGGATTCTTTGATAATCAGCTGCAATTTTGGTGCAGGCTTCGCAAACAGACTTTTACTGTAAGATATGGACCTTGACAGTAATGCCACAATATGCAAGTAACCGTGTTAAATTCTAATGCTTAATCTGTGATCAGTGATTCCTGATATGTAATGATTCATGTACAGTCAGACGTTCTTTGTCTCAAAATCATTTTACTGCTGTTTATGCATCAGTAAATAAAGCCAGTGACTAAATGGTCAACTTCACATTGTTTCTCTTGGTATGAAAATGATCTTATTTAATTCGTGAATAAATTATATGCAGAAAGCGATCAACAAACCTTTACAATCGCTGGAGCTGTCGGTCACACAGCGTGAGTTTATCAGTGACTGAGTTCTGGACTCTCGCCAAAACTCCCTGTTATAATCAATGATGCTGTCTACTGCACATTGCATCTCTTATTTACATCGTTTTTACACTCATTTATGATGAAAGCATTCATGAAGGTGCAGAAATCAATGAGATCACTGCATTCATGCACTCAACAGACATGTCTGTCATCAGCTACAGTAGATCTAAATATAATGCTATCAATAGTTCATCTCAACAGCAGTAATAGTAAATAGTAAAAAAAATTGAGAGTTCCACATGTAATATGTATTTCATATGCAAAGATTTTAGCCAATCATAGCAATGAGTGTTTACATTGAGGTCTCACAGCAGACACGCTCCTTCCAACAGAGCATTCAAATCATTTTATTTCTAAATTGACAATTTTTCCATTTAAAAATCTTACTAACATAATAAGCAAAATATTTTTTTTATTTTTTTAATGCATTCATGACGCCTTTAATATTTTTTCTGGAATTTTTTCTAGGATTCTAAAGAACAGCATTTATCAGATTTTTCTGTAAAAATGTAAAAGCCTTTATTGTCACTTTAGATCAATTTAACGTGTTGTTGCTAAATTACGGTATTATTTTCTATCATAAATAAACTAACTGACCCCAAACTATTGAATGGTAATGTGTTACAATATTTAATATTAATCCTATTTAATAGATATTCCATCAATATTATTCTTTCAATGAGTAACCACCATACCTGTTCTTGCTCTGACAAATGTGTCTGTGTAGTAGATTACATCTGCCGAATAGTCCAGGATGATCCAAAGAATTGTGTAAGTGTTCTGAAGCTCATTAAAACAGGCCCTGGAGAAATATGAAAAATGAAGCATATGCCACATCTCTCCACACATCTAAATGTATCGATGCCATGAGAGATCCTGCATGAACAGACCTTGTCACCAGCATCATCAGGTTGTAAAACACTGGGGCTGCAATGATTGAAAGCCATCTGTAATACTTGTCTGAGGCTGGGTCCATGATCCACACTTCTTTCCTAAAACGCATATTAGATTATCGTCTGGCCGCTTTCAAACTTAAACACGTATAATAAATCACAGCATTCATCTTAAGATATTACTGTTAGACGAGACTGTGTCAATATCGGTCACTAAAACTAAAATGTCATTTGTGGCATACTCACGGCGGAGGAGGAGCATCTTTCTTTTTATCATCTTTCTTATCATCCTTCTTTTCGTCTTTTTTCTCATCCTTTTTTTCATCTTTTTTCTCATCTTTTTTCTCTTCCTTCTCATCTTTTTTCTCTTCCTTTACGTCTCCGTCCTTTTTCTCATCTTTTTTTATTTCTTCCTTTTTGTCCTCTTTTTTGCTGAAGGTAACATTTTGGGTTGTTTTTATTTGAATTAGCAACTAGTCCGAAATCTACGGGTCACTACTGTGAACTACCACTAGTAATCTCTCATGTTAACCTGCAGAGGGCAGCATTACCATTAACACTACCACTGTGAAGGCAATGTACTAACTTCATACAAAACACGACAGACTATCATCTGTTGGTTTTAGTTGCATATTTGAGATACATCACTATTAGCATTCATTCATTATTTAGGATTCTACAATCTAGTATCTGCCATATAAATATTTTAGTTAATATTTATAATGTATTAAATAGGGGTTTATATCTTGTGGAGCTGTTTCTACAGGGTACTTACTCATCTGTGTTGTTGCAGTTGTTCATATTGTAAACTGCCAGAGGCCAATGACTGGCTTTTCTTAAGGAGCAAAAGTCATTCATTTTGGTGTTATTATTGTGGATTAAATTCTGAGGGATCTGATTCTAGGATAACTAGACCATCACTACTGCTGATTTAGTATCTATATCTACAGTCAACATCTGTTTCTATTCTACAATTTATTGCGATACTGTTTTACCTAAAGGACATTTCTACATGGAAATCTACATACTGTTTTCATTTTATAACCTCTGGTCCAACAAGTAATGAATCCTCAGCTCTGTGATCTGTTTTTATGAATCATCTGCACACAATACAGATTTTTTCCACACAGATCCAGCATGATTCTCTGCACGTATCTTTCATTTTCAAGGACTCCACGTTATACCAAAGGCATCTTTGTCTGTACAAAGAAACTGTACAGAAAATCTTGACTTACTTCCTCTTATGAGGCTTGTCAGGAAGGCCTATAGAGGATCGGGCATTACTTCCTCGGCTAGATAAGTCTTTGAGGTCAGGTCCACGGAATCGCTCCAAGAAGGAGTCGGGACGCTCAACCTCTCTGTGTGAAGCCCAGTTCCTCAGCATTACCAGGAATTGGGTGAGCCTGGGAGACCGTAAGATGTCAAACAGAAACACTTCCAAGCTCTTTATACAGTATGTAGCTTTCTGTTCCACCCATGTCAAATGCGCACTTAACACATTCAAATTTTGTTGGCTTGGTTGATGAGAGGTTCACTTCTTTCCATGTTAAAATCAGATTTCACTACTACAGATCTACTGCTCAGTGTGCATTTGACTTGGTTTAGTGGTAATCAGGGTTCACAAGGTGAGCTAGATTCAAGGTTTAGTTTGGATGTTACCTTGCCATAGCCCCAGCACCTGTGAAAGAGCTTCTCCTGGACTCCTGAAACTGGCTGGTTCCAGTAGAAATGATCCCCTGCATATCAGAGGAGGTGTCCTCACATAGAGAATGTGCGCTGAGAAAAGGTGTGGGGGGAATTATGTTTCAGAACTCAAATAATGTTCCAAAATGGAAACTATTGAAACTAAGCCGCAAAAATGGCAAAACACCAGAACTAGTTAGAATAAAATATGAGAACATTATCCAAACTTAGTTTTATTTATGTTCAATCAGAAAAAGTACAAAGTGTTGCACTTGCATACAAAGGTTTGGGGTCTGTAAGATTTTTGATGTTTGCTCAACAAGGCTGCATTTTTTACAGCAAAAACAGTAGGCTACTATTGTGAAATATTACTTCAATTTAAAATAGCTGATTTATATTTCAATATGTTTTAAAATGTAATTTATTCCTGTGATGCAAATCTGGATTTTCAGCATCATTACTCCAGTCTTCAGTGTCACATGATCCTTCAGAAATCATTCTAACATGCTGATTTGCTGCTCAAGAAACCATTTTTGGGGAAACCATGATAATTTTTCTTTGAAGATAATAATTATTTGAAGAATGGAAAGTTCAGAAGAACAGCATTTATTTGAAATAGAAATCTTTTGTAATTATAAATGTCTTTACTGTCACTTTTGATCAATTTAATGCATCCTTAATGAATAAAAGCATTCATTTCTTTAAAAAAAGACTTACTGACCCCAAACTTTTGAATGGTATTGTCTCTTCCTGAAGAATCCAAATGTTCCGATAGAGCGACTTTTTAGAGTTTATTATTAACAAGAGCCCAGATCATTTCAGTCTAATTGCAGCTGTTTTCAGCATATATTGTTTTGTGAACTTTTCAAAAAAGATTTTCAAAAAAGCTGTTATTAAAAGGATGGAGGAGTCCAAACTACATTTGACCATATGACAAACCCGCATCCTTCGGTCAAGAGCTTCATGTTTCATATGCGAAGAGGTCATACAAAAATTTACTGTGAAAACCAAAATTAAAGTAAAAAAATTCACACAATCCATTTCACTGTCCATTTAAAACTCTTTTTGGCGCAAAAACATTTACATTGTAAATGATGCACAAAAAGGATTATAAATGTACTATATGACCTTTTTAAAGGGTTAGTTCACCCAAAAATGAAAATTCTGTCATCAATTACCCTCATGTCGTTCCAAACCCATGAGACTTTCATTCATCTTTGGAACAAAAAAATGTAAATCTTTTTAATGAAATCTGAGAGCTTTCTGTCCCTCCATTGACAGCCTATGCAACTACCACTTCCAGGCCCCAGAACAGTAGTAAAGACATCTTTAAAGCATTCCATGTGAATCCAGTGGTTTAACCTCAATTTTATGAAGCGATACGAGTGCTTTTTTTGCACATAAAAACATAATTTACCACTATATTTACAAAATATTAATCTCAAACGCACGTTCACAAGAGCACTATACGACGCATGCGTGTTGTGTTGACGAGAGCATTTTTTTTTTTTTGCACATCCAAAGCACTTGCATCGTTTCATAAAATTGAGGTTAAACCACTGGAGTCACATGGAATGCTTTAAAGATTTTGTACTACCATTAAAGATGTATTTACTACCTTTCTGGGGCCTGAAAGTGGTAGTTGCGTAGGCTGTCAATGGAGGGACAGAAAGCTCTCAAATTGAACCAAAAAGATGAATAAAAGTCTTACGCTTTTGGAATGACATGAGAGTTGAGTAATTAATGACAGAATTAAAAATGTTGGCTGAATTAACCCTTTAAGGTCATGTCTTGTTATTCTAACCTGCTTCTGCCATTTTCAGTCTGATCCAGGTCATCTTTAGAGGCTCGGACCGAGAGCTTGTGTCGGGATGGGAACGATTGCTCTGTACAAATCTTCGCCATTTTTTTCTTTGCCTATTCTAGGCATCCAGTGCTTGATAATAAGGACAACACCATAACAAAAAAAAACATGAATTATTAAACATTTAAAGCATGTTTTTGATCTTAGAAAATAAATTATGCTCAAAAGCATAATGCAATAAGGCTTTCAATGGGCTGTAATTAATGAAATCATTGCAGATAGTAACGTTGTGTCAACCCAAAGTTGAGTGGAATTCAAATCTGAAGAGATTACAAGAACCTGTTATTGACTTGATCTCTGCAAACCCATTTTTACTCTGACAGCAGTGCCATCTAAACACACATCACCTAAAAATACTTACTGCTTAAACACTAAACAAGATCAGCGGCCCATCTCTATGCTAGATCATGACCCAGATGTACTTTAAAGCCACTTGATATTAAGCCACCATGTATATAGACGTCTTAGAAAGTGTGACTGCATATAGCAAGAATTAGTTGAACATTTATTTTTGGTTTAACTGAGTGATACATTTATTAAAAACAGCATCTTATTCATATGCAACAAAAAAGACTGTAAATAACTGGTTTTTCACCAAAATATTGCTTTGTGGTTTCAGGGTCTTTGACCAAAATAACGATGATCTCCATCTAATGACGTTTAGTTTTATTGTATCGTTGTGGGAAGATTAGTCTAATTAGACTAACACCCCCAATGCTATTCGTGTAATCTATTCCAAATCCAGAATTATGCTAATGCTAAGGACACGCAGCAACTTCTTGTCAGCAGTCCTGATTTCCATCCATCAGGGTTCTTGTCATCTGAGCATCTGAAGTCCCCGCTGCCCACCCTAAACAATACATCAAAACTTTGACAAGCCCAGGGTGGTCTTTCTTTCCATTTGTTGTATGGTCATCGTAAATTTAAAAGGGAAAACCAGCTCTCTTGATTCTTTTGTTTTAGATGCTTAATCAGTCATTATGTTAAATCATAAACTTACAGAGTAAATTAAACAGAGTAAATACATTATTATTATTATTATTATTATTATTATTATTATTATTATTATTAATGTATTTCTTGTTAAATTTACAGTACCAAAATCTGAGGTTGCTAGAATTTCACTGTAAAATTACATTGATGATCATTACAAGCATTATGGGGTGGACTGTATATTTAGTTCCTAACTTTGTATGTTAGTAAATTAACTGTATAATAATGTTAGAATATTATGTATTTTATATAAAAGTAATAATTTATTGTTATATGTAAATAAGATAATTCAGTATTTTCCTTCTACAAAAATGTTTTCATATATTACAGTAGAATTACATATTTAAGATATAATTTTACCTTATGGTAAAGGTGGCTGTTTTTACAGTACAGGTAACATTGACATTGTAATGTAATACGTCTATATTGCCTGATTCTTTCCCCAATCGACAAGTGAAAATCTGGAGTGGTTTATTGTAACTAAACGGTTTAGTTGGAAAGCTGCGCACTGCTACACGTGCGCCAAAACGCTCTGAAAGGGAATCCTTTTAACACATTTCCATTTGTTGCTAGCCTTATTGATGCATTATGCAATATTTTAGTGACTTGTCGAGTTATTTATCGACTCGTCAACAAATGCTGTCGGAAACACTAACGAACAACAAAGTATGGGACATTTACAAAAAAAAAAAAAAAATTAAAGCCAATTGTTAACATTTACATCAGTCTAGTAAACATGTAATCGATTTACCTTACCTGTGAAGCAACAATATTTAATATTCCAACAGATTTAGGGCACCAGATTCAGCCAGAAATCCTTTTCAAGTTGCTCTTTGGTTGAAGCAGTTGGCGATCCTGCTTAATGTTATGTAAAATCCCATTTTCAAAGAACTAATTCGAGTTTGCATTTTTGGACATCAGTTTTCATCCACTTTTTCTAATGTGTCTCCTAAATGTCCACATTTAGACTGCTAGAGGATACTCCTCCGATGACCGTTCGATGTGATCGTGGGCGGAGAGTAGGGCTCGTCTTCTAATTAATATTCATTAGCAATGCCTTTTCTTTCTTTTTTTTTACAACAAACTGAAACGTTAATGTTTGTAATGTTTGCTTTTCCTTTTTTCTTGACTTCTTTCCTTTTTTTATGATTTATTTTAATTGACACATTTACATCCTTTGAGTTTTTTTCAGAAAATAATATTAAAATGTGTTGCTTTTTTATCTTAATTTATTTATGTTTGTATAATTGCATTGTCCAGATTGTACATTTTTCTATGCTGCCAGGCAGTGTTTTTGTCCCGATGAACCAGCACTTTGAGAGATTAGCGATCGACTGTAAAAAGTGGTAGGCATTTGTGGCACTATACCGATATCACCAGCTCTGGCATCAACATGGTCATCCCAGCCATGCTAATGAGACCTGAGAAATCCTTAAGGCAATCTGCGGAGCTGTATTGTTAATCCCAGATTAGGCCTGAGTGCCTATCTGAGCCACCTAATACTCTTTCTTGGCCTCAGCCTTATGTGTGCTTCAGTTAAACTGAGCTGACCTTACAGCACATGCGAGTCAGTGAGTGAGTGAAATGAATATATAATATATTGAAACATTTGCAAAGACATAACTTTTAATAGCATGTCACCTGCCAATAGAAAATTATTAAATTCCCCTAATAAGGATTAAGCCGCCTTTTAACATCTGCCATCTGTCACAGATCTCAAGGCAAGATACAAAATCTGAATTCCAGCTAAAGGTTCATCTTACCTTTATTTTACTAAACAAATACCCTATTGTAATTACATTTTTTATGGCTAAGATAGGCCTATGTGATTGTGAGCCTCACATTTTTACAAGTTTGCTTTGCCTTGTTTGCACAAGCTTGGTTAAAAATGACACTAAAGAATTAATATGTAATTCATATATTTTGGTATATCAGAAGCAGCACTATAGAGCCTTGTAATTCGTAATATCTGAATTATAAAGCATAGAATGGATATCAATCTTTGTTCTAACCTGATTGAAATCTAGGAAGATATTTTTTGAGCTCTGAATGATTGTGTTCTTATTTTCCCCTTTTATTCATTTATTTATGTATTTATTCATTAATTCATTATTTATATTTTTAATGCAGACCATGAAACATTAATCATTCAAACAAGTAAACGGTACTACACTTTATTTTTTTTTACACTTCCCTCAAGGGGAAGCCATATACACTCTCAGAAAACAAGGTACAAAAGCTATCCCTGTGGTTGTATCCTTTCAAAAGGTTCCAGTATGTACCAATTAGGTACTAATATGTGCACTTTTGGTACCAATATGTACCTTTGGAGTACTAACATGCATTCTTTAGGTACAAAGGTGTACCTTTTGAAAGGATACCGCCCCAGTGACACCTTTTGTACCTTTTTTCTGAATGTAGATATGAATATTATGCACAGACTTTGATTAGATCAATTTTCATCCAAACATTTCTCTTACATTCCACCAATCTGATTTACTGCAGTGCTGCCCTTATCAGCCATCCTCTTTCATCTCAGAGGAAGCTAAGTGTCTTAGCTAAGTGTAGCTTAGCTAGCTAAGTGTAGCTAAGCTAAGTGACAGAGGCAGCACGTCACTGTTTTAGGGAAAAGCAATGATGTAGTACACCGTAAGAAATATTTTTCTATAGTGACTATAGTCGACTGATGATGTCGCTGCAGAGTATGGGCTAATCCAGATTTGCTTTTCACACAGGTGCTATAATTAGCTGGTAATTGTCGGTTTTGTCTCTAAATAGACTCTACTGGAGTCATTTCTGGTGATGCTTAATGCAGCCACATCTGACTAGCATACTAGCATAAGTGTTATGCCACTGTGGCCTCAATTTTCACTCAGATTAAGGCACCTATTCCAACCAGTGTTGGGACATACTGATTAACTCTTGTGTGTAACTGATCTAAAATGCACCTTATGTCTATTGATTATACTGTGGACTGAATGAACAGATACTCAATGGTCATTAACTTAAAAATATATACTTACTAATTAAGTATTCAGTTATGATAATAAAACTATCACGGAGTCCCACTGCGTTTGTTTGGAATCACGTACAGAAACATTCAGATCAATTAAAAGCCTCTTAGCTCAAGCAGCCAGAAGGTAAAGATAATCACTATCTCTAAACACTCTACTGTCTGCCTATATCTCTCTTGCTTACTCGCATTCACTCACTCTATAATAGTTTCAAGACTGCATTCGCCCTAAACTGAAACGCTTTGCCATGTTGTTCCACCCAAAATCATTACAAATGTTCAAACCTCATGTGAACTGAACCTGTGTAGAAAGTTTGATAATGCATTTGAAACTGTGATAATGCCTTTGATTTTCTGTGGAATATTTCAGGGAAAGAACTATGTGGCAGAAGTGAGCAGAATGCTATTGTATTGTGTTTGCAGAAGGTTTTTGGAAAACATATAGGCCTACATTTCCCATGAAGAAGGAAAAATGCTTATTTTATAATCACTGCAGCTGTCGCTCACTTAAGGTCAGCAGGAGGTCACTGACTAACCCGATATACGTATTCATTTGATTTGCTCTCTTTTGTTTTTTTGGTTTTCTGCCACTCTCTCGCAGGCAGAACTGATTAAAAAAAAATAGAACAATTAAACAGCTGTGCAGTGGATCTGTTTAATACCATTGCACATTTCGGAATACTGTAAAACACATGCTTGATTAGAAAGTCAGTCTGCTGTAGTCACTAGCATATAGGCCTACATTTCAAAGTACATGGATATAAATTGCACTTGCTTGTAGGAATTGTATGTTTAGTCCCATAAAACAACCAATATGTAATGTTTGTATCTGTCCCAGGGCTTCCGGCGTAAAAACCTGTGCCATATCAAATGTGTGTAAAGCGGACCCTGCAAATGAGCGGGAATAATGCTAGGAAGATGGCTGGCTTTTTACAGCGCAGTTTTGCTGTTCCTTTGAAGGCAAGAGCTTTGACCCGGAGCATTAAACGCTGTTATCCTGTTCTGCTCTACATCTCCTACAGAATCAGCTCAACAACCTGTTAAATGATCCTCCAACTCTTTCTAACTAAGAACACAGCTCTCTATTTTTAGACGTGCACATCATTTTCCAAATAACATCTATATTCTAGTTATTATTCTGCTCACAGTTTCCATTTATTTCAAATAATTAATACTAATTTATGTATGTGGACATGCGTAGATTTAATTTTATTCTTTTTATTACAGTGAATATTTTTCTTCAGATTTCTTGAAAATGTAATATTGGCTTACATTCGCATAAACTTTTCTTACATTAGGCATGCATGACCAAATTCTAATATCAGCATGTATACAATATGTTAAGCAGCTATTATTAAAATCCTTATGAGACCTAAAGTGTGCACAATATAATACTGATAATTAAAGTTAATTAAAAAAACAAAACAATAGTTAAACTTAATTATACATGGTTATTTATCTCTGAATATTTCTTTTAATAAGGAGATTAGTTTTTGTAGCAGTGCATGGGACATCTGTGTGTTTCAGAGTTTCCATGTAAACATCAGACCATGTGGGCAGATTTCCCTCTTTTGACAGAAGTGCTGATTATGACAATAGTGTTCTTAGGGTGATGAGAGGTTGCTATGGCAACCATAATGCTTGAACACTCACCTGCCTCAACCTTCCCACAGCAGCAAACATGAACCCATCGCAGGAATTCATTTCAGCCAGGCTGATTAGAAGGCTTTGAAAATATATTGAATTTCACAACACGATTAATATTTCAATCAAAATTAGATTTAGGAGACCTTAGCATGAATGGATTGTAACTAAGATGAAACAAATCTCATACCATGTGTGCTTGTCTAATAAATATAGCATTGACATATGGCATTATATAGCAAAAAAAAACCCTGTCTACTTTTGTATTTACACTCAAACTACACAATATAATTAGATCCCAAAGAAGTAAAAAAAAAAAAAAAAGACCTATAAAGATGTCTGTATAAATCCTGTCGCAAAGTGGTTTTTGACTCTTTTTGAGGCCAACAACTATCCCGGCCCCTTCTGGTAATGATATAGGAAAAAACAATGAAGAGATTAATGTAATCATGCCAATCACTCTGCATTTCAAATTCAAGGAGAGAGTAATTGCAGTGAAGTGATATGTGTGTGTGGAGGTGTGTGTGTGTAAGCCTAATCCTCCATCAGCATCAAGCCTTTCTCTTCTCCTTGTGTCCTGATTACTCCTGCAGTGATTGTGTTTTTCAACAACCTCTCAAATTGAAGAGGTGGACAGAGGCAAAAGCAATGTCAGATCCCTTAACATACGCACAACATCACATCTTTCCATTCTCACAGCAATCTCAATCAAAGAATGGAAAAATTCTTGACTCTTTTTCTGACTTACAGTTCAGTATGTTGTTAACAGCTTAATATCAAGTGAGTAAATCTTTGATCATCAGCACAAGCTTAAAAAACTCTAGCCATAAAGGTTCTTTATTGGCATCTATGGTTCCATGAAGAAACTTTAACATCTATGGAATCTTTCCATTCCATAAAATATTCTTTATACTAAGAAAAAAATGGTTATTTTTATGCTGGCTACACACTACTTGAAGATTTTGGGCCCGATTTGCACCCCCCAACAATGAAGGTAAGCCCTATTGGTTCAGTAATAATACTAATTTATTCAAATTAATTATTTATGACTATTATTAATCCATTATTATTTCATTAGACAATTTTATTTTATTTTTACTTTATCTTATTACTCAGGAGGTTAGTAAAAAAAAAAAAACAACAACAACCAAACATAAAAACATGCATAAATGTAACTGGCCTTTGTGATTGTTAAGTTGCCATGGCAACCACACAAAACCAAGGAGTGTGGCACACTATTGCCCACTTCAGAGCTGCACACACCAGCCTATTGTACTACACACTCGTTTCCTACGCCACTTGTTCTCGGTGGTTTCTGCCTTCAAGGCTACACTACACACACAGCAGCCAAATGTTTCCAATATCTTTTCATTTGAATGCGTCACACATAATGTGACACAACATGTATCTTCTTTCCTATAGAGATGCAAAGCATTGAGGTTGCACCAATTTAGAGCTGTTTTACTTGCATAATTTTGCATAATTACACATACCTTGGATCCTTTGTTAGTGAAGAAAAAATCCTCCAAGCACTTTCAGGTTCACTGAGCAGGGAAGTCCCAATTTATACCTTGACTATATCATTTAAGTCTGCTTTTAAGGCTGGACTTTTAAAACTTACTTTAAAAATGTTTGCTGTAATCTTACAAGAATGTATTATTCATATGTAAAGATTAGGTTCATTCATTCAATTACTGCAAATACACTTCAGAAGAAACCGATGTACTAAAATAACATCACTGCCATCTACAGGATAGGCCTACTCTGCAAAATAATAAAAAGACATGGAAGAAATCTCCAAACTGCTCCTGCCGATCGACTGTCCTACACAGTTCATCTCCAACCCTAATCAAACACACCTGCTTTTAATTTTCAAGTGATCCTGAAGACGGTTAATTAGTTGCTTCAGGTGTGTTTGATTAGGGTTGGAGTCGGAGATGAACTGTGCAGGACAGTCGATCGGCAAGAAGGATTGAGCACCCCTAGATTTTTTAAGCCATTTTACATTACCCCCCTCTTTATAAAAGGTTAACATATTTAATTACAACCTGACTATAAAGGTGATATAACCACATTTAAATCATACAATTTTGCCTTTTTGATTAGTATTTATAGTAAATTCTTATACATTTATTAATAATTCATAATTTGTTTTTTCATTATATTTAAAACTAAACTAATTTCATTTAATTCAGACTAAATCTATATTAGACATGTAAATTGAAACATAAGGGCCACATTTTCTAACAGCAATTCCCTATCATCTATAAACCTTGCTTTGAAACTGAATAGAATAACACAGAGGCACGAAGTTTATTCACAGGGATTTAAACTTGTCACCTTTCGGCGAAATTCAGGATTTTGAATCCAAAATAGGTTATTTGTTTGATTCGTGGTGATTGACTGATGATTGGGGCTGTGACGGTGTGGCTGACTCTGTGATACACTCGTTAATAATTTTTGTACATTCTGAACACAAAAAAAAAGTTACAGACTGCAGCTTTAAACTGACACTTTGCGTTGGAATTTACGCTTTGCTTCTGTGAACAAAAAACCCCTGACATTGACGAGTGCTGTGTTAGACCGTTGAGTCAGACCAGACTAAAAATTTAACTTTTTATGGAAGGCCAATAGAGCCAAAACATATGAAAGTAACGTCTTAACATGTAATTAACATGTTTATATGCAATTACAAGTTAAGATGTTAGTTTCACACATTTTGGCCCCTTTTGCTATCCACACTTTTAAACCTTTTTGTCATCCTAATAAAAAAGTGCTGCATAATGTAGTGCAGCAGAGCAGTGCAATAATTTCAAATACTGGGGCTACAATTTGGCCATTTCTAATTATTGGGGCGGACTTGTTATGGTCGAATTCTTCTTATGGAAGGAAGAATTACATGACAGCACTTTTATTATTGCACTGATTGGCTATTAGCTGTAAGGAGAGTGTCAATCAATGTATTGGAGAAAACAGCGACCATAAATGTAAAGAAACGAAGTTGCTTGTCAAATTTTCCTAACAATCAACCATATTTTTTTTAAATAAGCCCAAACAAACTGCAACCCACGACCCGTGATTTTTTTAACACGACTTGCCAAAAAAAAAGAAGCCCAAAGTCGCGTAGGCTATTATAAGCAGACTTGGCAACTCTGCCTCCCCCAGAGGTTCCTATCTCTTCATTCCTCAGCTCAGTGTCTGGCGGGCTGAGATCGATGGCCTGTCCATGTCTTGGCATCTTGCAAGACTCCCAATGATTTAGCAATTCAAATTTAATTGATTGAAATTTTATGATTTAATTAAAATATTTTAATAAATTTGATTTCACTGTTAATGACGTTTACTGAGGCCCCCTAGTGGATGTGAGAGACTAAATAACACAGAATAGCCTAATAAAAATATTTTGTGGGTTCGCCAGCTGACCAATTCTGACCTGACCTTGAGGAAATTATATTACATTTGCTATTTTCAATTCAAAATATAGCCATCTAAACGTCTCAGTGGCCATCTCAATCATTTTGGCATTGACGGCAACTGCTATCCTAAGAAAACGCATTGGCACCCCAGAAATATCCCAGTATAAAATATAAGTGTTAGCAGTGTTTCCTGTTGGGGCGTGGCTTGTGGGGGAAAGGGGAACTGTGTAGGGGGCCCAGAGGCATTAAAGGACTTCCCTAAAGGAACAAATTTTCGAACGCATATTTTTTAAATTCAAAATGACCAAATTTGACAAAAAAGTTAAGTAGCCTAGTTTACATCAATGAATTACTGCCGGTCGTTTAAAAATGTTTTTAACTTTATAGTCAGGTTTTTCCAATTTTACATGTTTGGATACTGTATAAAACTACTCTCATTACCCGCAGAACTGTCCACGCCCATCAGCACTTTAATATTGCGGAATCACGCTAATTTGCCCTGTTTAGTAAATCTGGAGCAAAATGCATCAGTGCAAGATGCAACTGAATAATTTAATGATATAATTTACAACCAGTAGGTGGAGCAAGAGACTAAGTTTTTCCCACTGACTTACCCCTAAAACTTTGGGAGATTTTCCACAATGCATTTTCTTTAATCGTGTTTTCTTTCATCAGTCCATTGTTAACTTGAACTTTTACAGTCAATTTAATTGCAAATTAGTCCAGTCATTTTATGAAATAAGGTAGGACAAATTGCAACAGAAGCAAACTCAACTGATTTTGTATCCTCAATTATGTCCTTAGTAAGGAGAAAAAACCCTAGAAGAATCCCATTAGGGGAAAGTTTCAGAAAGACCCAAATATAGCCTATTCATACGCCTATTCATTATTTTTCTCACATGAATAGGGTAAAAAAAATAACCTTTAGATATCACCATGAAAATTACTGAGTTGATTACTTACATCAAGACAAACAAAAAAAAGTATTACAAGTTTAATTACAAGGAAGAAGTACTTTAAACCAGCCTTTATTATGTATTATTGCAGAGATGGGGTTTGGAGCTGGGTCTGTGGGACTGTTTCTGGGGGATGAGTCTGAGGGAAGAACAGGAGACAAGGGTAAGGAAAATCCAGAAGACAAAAGGTAGGTAAAATAAAAAGTGAACCCCCAGAAACAGTCCCACAGACCCAGCCCCAAACCCTATCTCTGCAATAATAATTATGGTTTAAAGTAGGCCTACTTCTTCCTCTATGTATTAATGCTCATGGGTAGCCTAAATGGGTTCCATTCAGACCTTAACATTAAGTCTTTTACTGTTATATGTCAACAAGATTCAACAAGACATTTTTACCTGGCTATACCCAATGTTTAAATCTGTTGTGGTATTTATGCAAATTAGCACATACGTAATTAGATTATGCACCGTTTGCCCATGTTAACAAACAATTTCAAAAAACTTGTTATACATTTTCTGTTTGTCTTGATGTAAGTAATCAACTCTTTCATGCTGATATCTAAAGGTTTAAATTTTTACCCTATTCACGTTAGAAAATAGGCGTATGACTAGGATATATTTGGGTCTTTTTCGAAACTTTCCCCAAATGGGATTCTTCAGGGCTTTTTTTTCCTTACTCAGGACATATTGAGGATACAAAATCAGTTGAGTTTGCTTCTGTTGCAATTTGTCCTAGGTTGACCCCCATTTTGGCTTAAAATGACTGGACTAAATGGATGCAATTAAATCTCCCTACTATGGAAGTAAAATTGGTTGTTTTTGTGAATGCCATGTGTGTGTGTGTGTGTGTGTGTGTGTGTGTGTGTGTGTGTGTGTGTGGATATTGGGACAAAATGTCTCCCACAGAGACAAGTGGTGATCCCTTTTGGAAAATCTAAAAATACAGCAAGTTTTCTGTGATAGGTTAGAGAATAGAATATACAGTTTTTACAGAATTAATTATTTCTATAGAATGTGCTCATAAAACATAAAAAACCCAACGTGTGTGTGTGTGTGTGTGTGTGTGTGTGTGTGTGTGTGTGTGTGTGTGTGTGTGTGTGTGTGTGTGTGTTTAAAGAACACTCACAACATTGAAATTAAAATGTTTAATAAAAAACCTTTTGGAGCAAGCTGCAAGTTTCCAAAAGAAACAGTTTTGCTTATCTAACCTATATAAAGTGCATCTGATTTCCTCACTGACAAACAAAACATTGACCCATGTAAGCAGTGAGCCATTGATGTTGGCAGTGTTTTCAGACATGCCCTCACGCCTGTATGTGAATGTGGATGAGTGATGACATTTGAGGTCATTTTTTAGGTCTGGGTCGTCCTCTTTTTTTTTTATGAAATCACTGTTATATGCAGATGCACATAAATAGTTAACAACATAAATACAGTAACAAAGACAATGTTTGTTTATTCTAAAAGGAGAATGAGCAACAACATCTGCCACCTCATAATGTTGTCTTCTTATGTAATCCATGTAAATCCTGTCCATCAGTATCTGAACGTTGATATACTTTATCTGCAAAGCTTATCGTCTTGTAATATCCTACAAATATTTTTATTATTAAATATAAATTTAAGTTCAACAAAATTATAAACTTTATAAAGAACTCACTGTTCACACATTTGTAACTTTTTATTTATTTAATGATAATACATTTTACTACAAATATTTTAATGTATATGAATCAAACGGATAGCAGAAAGAAAAAATAAAAATGTGAAAAAATATTTCTAATTTATGTTCGACTGATGGGAAGCCTCATAATGCTCCCTGTCGTGTCTGACCCGGTCTGACCACGTGTGTGCGCTGAGCTGTAGTAGAGCACATGCTGGAAGGACTAAACCAAATCTAGTCCACAACAAGGGTGACGACAGTCCACGTATGTACATGTATTTAGGTTTCCCACAGGGACATAACCTGATCCTTGTTGATTGTATGTAGCCCATGTATTTCTGAACGTGTATTGGAGTTATTCATTTCTAAATTAATATTAAAAAATTGTGGTATTTATATAGCCAAACATGTTGGTGTTCAGGTCAAATGGAGTAACATAACTTTTAACTTCTTGATATTCACAACTCAATATATATATATATATATATATTTAAAGAAAAAAGAAAAAAGAATGCAATAAATAATACCTTTAAAATGCTTGAAAACGTTTGATTTTATGTAGCCTAGCCTGTGTAAATGGTATAAGCGACGCTCATTCATTTTCAAATGCACGAAACTCACATAAATACAAAGAAAGCATACAAAGTTATTTAATTTAAAATATGTGATTACGCAAGAGGTTTCATCATATTTGGATCACCTCAACATTTTAACACCACTGATTTAACGTACCAAAATAGGCGTTTACATTGCGTGTGTTCTCATAGGTCAGGAATCCCCCCCTGTACAGGAGAGTGGGATGATCCAGTCAAGTTCTCACTTCATTCAAGGTTCATTCAGTTCAGAGTCAGACTAGAAGCTCTACTGTGATTGAATCACGATACCCCACTGTTACTTGTGTGATAAAAATGCAGATGTCAAAGAATATTTAAGAGCTGCTGAACGTCCTCAAGATCTAGAAATATGAACGCGGAAGATATTTCCAAACGCACGCACAAAACGTGAGGAGGCGGGATGGATGCAAAGAACAGAGAGCGGCAACGGACACGGAACACTTGCAACAGAACCGAAAGCGCCAGTGTCCTGCGCTCGCTCAGCGTCGACGACAATGAGACAATGGGAGACGAGTTGGACCGGGGTAAACATTGTGGTCTTGAACGGCGGCTTTTTGCACCGCGGTACAGCTTGCTTCGTGAAGTTGGCAGGGGCAGTTATGGCGTTGTGTACGAAGCCATTGCCCGTAAATCAGGTGCGAGAGTGGCGGTCAAGAAGCTGCGCTGTGACGCGCCTGAGAATGTGGAGTTGGCGCTGGCGGAGTTTTGGGCTTTGACCAGCCTGGAGAAACGCCATGAGAATGTGGTGCAGCTGGAGGAGTGTGTGCTCCAGAGGAACGGGATGGCCCAGAAAATGAGCCATGGCAATAAGCGTTCAAAGCAGTATTTGAGGTTGGTGGAGACCTCGTTGAAAGGTAAGATGTTTGTTCTAGAAGGTCAGCGGTTGAAGAATGGTTTGTCACGAGCTAACGTTAGCTTTTGTTTGTGACAGTTAACTCATTTGGTAGAAATGACATTTTGGCCATTCAAAATCTGAATCACGTCAAGTTTGAGTAATTTCTCATTGTAATCTGAAACAAAACCGGTTAGAATCCATTGTTTGGCAGTGAGTCATATGGCGTTCGGCGATGACACCGGACGTTTATAATGCGCATGTCTTTGTTCTACATTAAGATTGTTTACATTTTATGTAAGAATGTGGCAAATGTCGGTCAGATTTGCCCTCCCCCACCCTCCTCTCGGTTATGAAACTCTTGAGTTTGGGAAGTGGGGGAGGTGCTGGTGCTGGTGTTGGGGTCAAACCTTCTCCACACTGTTAGAACAATGAAGGAAGTTTGATTCCTTACATGACAACTGTGTAAATGATCTTACAAATGAAAGAGAGACAGTGGTGATTTAGGTCAGATAATCGAGGCCAATTCGATCTCATTAATCTTAATGTGTTGGACTGTCTTCTTTGTGTGACTGCTTTCACGTGCAGATCTGAATCATGATGTAGTTTTTTGTACTGTATAATACTAGTGTTTCTTGAGGCATTTGCTTGGAAGCTGTTGGCCTAGTCTATATTTAGTGTACATGGGAGTGAAAGTAGGAAGAGATGTTTAACTTCTAGATGGGCTACATGCTATCTATGAATAAATAAGTGATTTTAAGTGTTTCAAAAGCGCAGTCTCTGAAGTTTTCTGTCTTAAATATAGCAAAGTGATTCTAAAAATGGTGGTCTCACTGTCAAGTGTTGCTGTAGTGAACAGTTTTTGTTTAAATGATTGTATGAGTCTAAAAATGATGGCTTAGGCTAAAAGCTCCTGGTTATGTGAAAATAACTGCAAGTCCCACTCCCAACTCTTCAACCAGTCAAGCAAGGGGTTTTACTTCTTGCTTAAATAACAGGTGTTTTGTTACTGATGCACAAAACACTGTTGTTTTACTCAAATATATTTTGATGTATTTTGAGTCACTGCAACTTCAAGTGCAGCACAGTGTATGGAATTTGTGAGACAATAAAACACTAAATTAAATCTTGAGTAATATTCTCACAACAGGACACCGCAATATTGAGACAATCCACCTTCATGCTAAAGTTATTTCTAAAACATTGTTTACTACTTTATATATATATATATATATATATATATATATATATATATATATTTATATATATGAAGTCTCTACTAACAAGCTGATGAGTTGAAACGTGTGTTTGATTAGGGAGACATACAAAATGTGCAGAGTTGGGGATACTCCAGGACCAGGGTTGGGAACCACTGCTTTAAGCCAGGCATACACTGATTTTCGTCCAAATTTGAGCTGATTTCTAAGTCATGTTTAGAGCCTGGGACACACCAAGCCGACTTCAAAGAACTAGCGGCGACGGAAACCGACGGATTTTTCGCCTCGCGTCGCCTGCATCTGGACAGCACAGACTACAGTCAACTGCAAACTAGCACGTGCGTTCTGTGTGTAAGGAATTAACTGCCTATATCAGCAGGTATCAGTAGTCTATATACGTCATTCAAAAGGTGAAACCGAAACAAGGATACACAAGAAGCGCACAGATATACGAAAAGTTAACAAAGCAGTGCTTGCTTACCATTTTGAATAGCCTATCAGTTATGTTGATAACTTTCTTCATTTTAAGTGGCTCATGTTATGATGTGCCGTCTTGACATCGACGGTCTCCCGGCCTTAACATAAATTAGACCATGGTGGCATGAAATAGCTATACTAGCCTATATGTGCTGGGCAACGATTAACCTTGATTAATCACATCCAAAATAAGTTTGTGTTTACATAATATATATATGTGTACTTTATTATGTGTGTATTATTATGTCACATATATGTGTGCATTATTTTGTATATATACACGCATATGTGTGTGTATTAAGAAATATTTGCATTTATATATACAAAATAATTATACACAGTACACACACATGTATTATGTAAACACAAACTTTTATTCTGGATGCGATTAATCGTTGCCCAGCACTAATATATTACGAAATATAAACGAAAATTATCGGCCAAAGCATTTTTTGTAACTATGCGAGTGGAACCGCTTCTCATGGCACAAGCGAATGGGTCCCACATGTTTATTTCACATGTATATTGTGAGCAGTCAAGTCGCAGCTCTTTGGCTTTACATTGCATGCGATCTACTCGTACATTGAGAGATTGTATATTAACAAAAACATTGCTGTAATTGCACAGTGTATGCCCGGCTTTAGACTATTTTTGTGGTGTTGTGATGATAGCACCCTTACCTTTGAAAAAGAACTGTGAGATTCACAAATGTTTTATTTCTATTTACAGCAGCATGTGCAGATTCAGGTAATGCTTGCTCAGACATAGGAAGTGATAAAAATAAAACCCATGAAAGCACGGGACCACATTTATAATTACACTAAGGCACTTTGACTTGTATCAGGAAATACAAGTCAGTCTTTGTTGTTCATATTATGGGAGCTAGTCCAGTTCTGTGAGAAGAAACCAAAATGGCTTCAAACTGGTTCCACTGCAATTCAGCCTCTGAAACTGATGACAAAGCAATTCTTCCATTGCATTAACTCCTTCTTTTGTCTGGTGCTCTCATTCTCTCACCTTTTAATATGTTTACTTTAATGTTATGTGCAAGGTTTTCCCACAGTTTTTGTTCCTGTGTTGTTGTTGTTTTCTTTTCCTAAAGCGGAAGGTTGGTGCGTTACATAGTGAAGGGCCAAACCCTTCTTTAAAAGCCTGAAGCTTACCTCAAAGTCCCTTTGAGACAAATCGGTTCACGGCCATATTCATAACACCCTGGGCAGCTATTTCCAGGCATGCATGTACAGCTCACACAACTAATAATTTGTCAAAGTTACATTTCAGTTACACATTTCAAATCAGCAATTTGACAACAATGGTGTCATAAATTGTGCTAATGTGCATTCTAGAGTAAACAAAGAAAAAGAAGATTGGCTCTTTCAACTGCACAGCAAGACATAAAAGAGGATTGGTGCTTTAAACTGTAAGGCGAAACTACAGCTGCTATACTGAGCATTACAATTTCTCCCATTCATTAATGAGTGGACCGTCTCTGCCTTATACAGTCTCTGGTTTATGTTACAGCCACAATTTAATGCCTGCAGAGGCATGTGCTTATTAGGGAAAGGAACATTCTTAATTGTTAACATTGTTAACTGATTTGAACACACTCAATTATATTAATCTCTAGGTATGTTTTTTTGTGTACTTTCAGGTGAGCGTGTATTGTCATGTCCTGATGAGCCCTGCTACCTCTGGTTTGTAATGGAGTTCTGCGAGGGAGGCGACCTGAATCAGTTCATCCTGTCTCGTCAGCCCGATCCCTGCACCAATGCCAGCTTCATGATGCAGCTGAGCAGTGCTGTGGCATTCCTGCATCAAAACAACATTGTTCACCGAGACCTTAAACCAGATAATATCCTCATTTCGCAGCGTTCTGGCACACCTGTGTTGAAAGTGGCTGATTTTGGACTGAGCAAAGTTTGTGCTGGTCTTGGTGCCGGAGTACGGGACCCAGAGGAGGGACGAGACAAAAACAAGAATAGTATTAACATCAACAAGTTCTGGCTCTCATCGGCATGCGGCTCGGACTTTTACATGGCACCGGAGGTGTGGGAAGGACATTACACAGCCAAAGCAGACATTTTTGCTCTGGGCATTATCATCTGGGCCATGATCGAGAGAATCACGTTCATTGACGCTGAATCGAAGAGGGAACTGCTCGGGACGTATGTGCGGCAGGGTTCTGACATTGTCCCGGTTGGAGAGGCGCTTCTGGAGAACCCAAAGATGGTGTTGAGTATTCCCCAGCGCAGACGCTCACACATGTCCGAGGCGCTCCGGAAACTTTTGCAGGACATGCTGGCCGTCAATCCTCAGGACCGACCAGACGCATTAGAGCTACACAGCAGAATGGGAAAGGTCACATGTGCAGCGTAAAATCTGAACTTTGACCTGAATGCACACACAGGTATGTCTTTGCCAGTGAAGTTTCCATAAATGTACAGATATGGTTGTTTTTGGCTTTTATGTTTTTGTGTGAAGGTTCATGATTCCAGATGCAGTAATAGCAGCTAATAACAATACTATACTATATTATCTCTCTTAAAGACAAACACATTTACACATAGGGGTGAGTGAGGGGTGCCTGTTTTAATATTTAGATCATCATCTAGTACCAGGTTAAAATGATAACGATAGATTTTGGCAATTATTATTTACCCCTTAAATGCTCTATTTCTTGAGGAGCACTTTAAAGAGCCATTAAAGAGTGCATTTTGGAGTGATCTGATGTGTGTGTGTGCACATGTACAGTATCTCACAAAAGTGAGTACACCCGTCACATTTCAGCAAACATTTTAGTAGGCTATATCTTCTCAAGGGACAATACTATAGAAATGAAACTTGGATATATTTTAGAGTAGTCAATGTGCTGCTTGTATAGCAAGTATATATTTACTGTCCTCTGAAAATAACTCAACATACAGCCATTATTGTCAAAATAGCTGGCAACAAAAGTGAGTACACACTAAGTGAACATGTCAAAACTGTGTCCAAAGTAGGGATGGCGAAAACTAAAACATTTCTTGACCGACCACCGAGCCTCATTAGCCGGTTGAAACCGGTTAACCGATTAGTTTAAAATATGCTACGCTATTTGAAATAACAGCCATTTCGAGCCGCGCCTGCAATTTCGCAACTCTGTCGCATCTCTCTGCCGCCCTTTCACTCACGTCACTTTTTTTTAATCCCCTACAGCGCGAAACATGAGTCCCGCAAACGCGGCGCCGAGGAGCTTGTATGTAATCGGAGGACAAATGGCTCCTTAGTTTCGAAATGGTTTGGGTACAAGGTGATCGCGTTGGACGTTTGTCTAGCGTTAGAAGCTCATATGAAACATTGCCGCGGCTCATTTAAGAAAATGACAGCTCCGAAGAGACGCCGCTTTAGTTTGAGGTAGTGCTAACAACAATAAAGAAAGATGATGATCATCAGGTGTCGCGTTTTCAGGTGATACATCATAGATGATGTGCTACTACTGTATTTAAGCACTGTATCACACAAGTTGCAACTTACATCTGTGTCATTCTTTTTGGTGAAATGGTCCCACACGCTACTTTTCTTTGCACGCTTCATCCTGTCGTCTGCCCTGGCTCTAACCCCGAGTGTTTTAGCCTGTAGCCTTTACTTTTCGCAAACCTTGTGAGCGCCCGAACCCAAACGCTGTGACCTCGCGCCAAATGTTTTTATTGGTTTATTACTTTACAGCAGGGACGTGCACAGGAATTTTGAGGGGCAGTTGCTCTGACCTGAAAAAAGGGCGAGATAATACAAAATACCCCCCCCCCCCCCCCCCCGATTCTTCTTGATAGCACTGTGTGGAAAAATGTAGTCATATGCTTTTCAAAAAAACAAGTGGTTTGTTTTATTTATTTTAAAGCTTAAGCTTGAGTAAGCAAATTGTATTTTTTATGTAATGTATGTAATAAATAGAACCTTGTAAAGTGTTACTGATTAGTTATACACCGATTCAGACTGTTGGAAAGATCAGTTGTTTTAACCATTCATTAAAATTAATCGGTTCAAAGGAGTCATTAGTTCGCTAATTGGACGTGTCGTGCGCGTTGTGTGATTATTCCAGCGTTAGGACATGGACACATCCAAGATTTGTGTCAACACAGAAAACATTTCATCACTGGATAGTTTTTTTCGTTTAATTAAAGTGTTCTTTTATGTCAGCTGAATGTCCGGAACGCTTTTCAGAGAAGATAAGGCAACTTATTTAGCACAATTCACACCCAGCCCAGCGGTAATTCAGGAAAAAAAAAATCTCAGAATGCTCCACATGAAACTTTTGGTGTTCCGACCTTTTACCACAGTGTCGATTTATTTTGATTAATATGTGTGAGGGAGAGAGAGAAAGACAGCGATTAGTTTGGAGACGGTGAAGTCTTGTTTACACTTTCGCCTGGCTCCGAAGAGAGAGAGTGTGCGCGCGCGCGACCGGCTCTCTCTCTCTCTGCTCGTTCTTTCAGTTAAACATGCGCCATCACAAGCGCAGCAGTTCATCTACATTACTCACCGATCAAATAAGACTTTGGCGGAACAAAAATTCACTTTGGCGGGCGCTAAAACAAGTTCAATGCAGGAAAATTCATGCGTGAATTTAGTACATGACCATGCACTCGCACAAATGCGACCACATAAAATTTTAACTCGCACATTCTCAAAAAATGGTCGCAGTCTGGAACCCTGATGATGATCGTTCGTTTGTTATACATCACAAACTCACCTTTTCCGACAACGTTGAGTCGTCTCACCCGACAACCGCGACGATCTAGGGCTGCTCATGCAGGCTCAGCGCAGGTGCCGGTCGTGTGCAGCGCTGCAGCCAAGTAAACAGAGTTTGCCCTTCCCCTACTGACTTTCACTTTCGGTGCCCGAATGGAAGTGAATGAGGCTTTGCGATTTTTTTTTTTTTTTTTTATCTATGCCTACGTGAAATTCTGCATCCATTGTACTTTTTATTTATTTATTTTTTTCCCCCCTCGGAAGGGCAACGTGAGTCGAGAAGGGCATATGGGCAGTTGCCCGGGCAACCTGAGCAACCCCCCTGTGCACGTCCCTGCTTTACAGTCTATGGTTTATTAAGTACAAACAGGCGAGTTATGAAAAATTGAGTGTGAGATATTTGTTCACTTCACACAAAAAGATCTTGGAATGAGATGGCTAACTGTAGTAGCGTTTAGTCCACTGTCTATAATAGCCTAATTTAGAGATCACTTTTTTTTTTTTAACCGACTACCGACAACTTTGATCGGTTAACGTTGATACGGTCAACCATCGGTCAAACGGTCATCGGTTAACATCCCTAGTCCAAAGTGTCAATATTTTGTGTGAGCACCATTGTTATCTAGCACTGCCTTAATCCTCCTGGGCATGGAGTTCACCAGAGCTGCACAGGTTGTTGCTGGGATCCTCTTCCACTCCTGCTGGATGTTAGACAGATGGCGCTTCTCCACCTTCCGCTTGAGGATGCCCCACAGTGCTCAATAGGGTTCAGGTCTGGAGACATACTTGGCCACTCCATCACCTTCAGCTTCCTCAGCAAGGCAGTTGTCATCTTGGCGGTGTGTTTGGGGTCGTTATCACACCGTTCGGCCCAGTTTCTGAAGGGAGGGCATCATGTTCTGCTTCAGAATGTCATAGTAGATGTTGGAATCTATGTTTCCCTCAATGAAGCGCAGCTCCCCAGTACCAGCAGCACTCATGCAGCCCCAGACCATGATGCTACCACCACCATGCTTGACTGTAGGCAAGACACAATTTTCTTGGTTCTCCTCACCAGTGCGTCGCCACACATACTGGACACCATCTGAGCCAAACAGTTTATCTTAGTCTCTTCAGACCACAGGACATGGTTCCAGTAATTCATGCTCTTGGACAGGTTGCTTTCAGCAAACTGTTTGTGGGCTTTCTTGTGAGCCAGCTTCAGAAGAGGCTTGCTTCTGGGACGACGGCCATGCAAACCGACTTGTTACAGTGTGCAGTGTATGGTCCGAGCACTGACAAGCTGACCTTCCGCTTCTGCAACATCTAAAGCAATGCTGGCAGCACTCATGCATCTGTTTTTTGAAGCCAGCTTCTGCACCTGACGCACAGCACAAGGACTCAACTTATTTGATTGACCCTTGCGAGGCCTTGGAATACCTCTGTATGACCCTGGCCACTGTACTGTAACTCAGTTTCAGGGTGTTACCGATCTTCTTATAGCTTAGGTCAACTTTGTGGAGAGCAACAATTCTAATTCTCAAATCCTTAGAGAGTTCTTTGCCATGAGGTGCCATGTTGAACATCTAGTGGTCAGCATGAGAGAACTGTACTCAAAGCACAAATTTTAACTGCTGTAATACAAGATGCACAAATTTATATGGTCCTGTCAAGCAGACAAAAACATGAAAATGATGAATAGTACAGCTATTATCACTTTGGACTCACTTTTGTTGCCAGGTATTTTGACAATAATGGCTGTATGATGAGTTATTTTCAGAGGACAGTAAATGTATACTGCTATACAAGCTGCAGAACATTGACTACTCTAAAATATATCCAAGTTTCATTTCTATAGTATTGTCCCTTGAGAAGATATACTAAAATGTTTGCTGAAATGTGAGGGGTGTACTACTCACTTTCGTGAGATACTGTAACTGTTTTAAGGGCGTTTTAAAGTTGTTTTTAACATATTAGTCTGAGTTTATAACATTTGGCATGGCATTTATCGGTGATATCAGCCAGAATTTTAATATTGATGCATCCTTAACAACATCATCTCTATTTCCACACGACTGTCCCAGGGGTGTGATTATTTTGATGAGTTACCATGAGTGGGGTGGAAAAAAATAAGACGTGATATTCTAGGTTTTGAATCCAAGTAAAACCATGCACTGCACACTTCTGCAATATCATAAGTAATACGTTACAATTATAAGTTATCGATTTTGGATAACATCTTCATTGTCTTTCCACAGCAATGCGGGATATATTGCCAGTTGTTTCTGTTCTTTTTACTTATTACTAGTGTTATGTGTTTCGACCGGACTCTATCATGATGTGATTCTTTCACAGACGTTAAGAGAGCTCCTGTTGGCGTGATATAAGAGCCTCTTTTGTTTTTAAAAGTGCATGCTGGGATAGCTGTTATACAACCACACCCATTCACCACCACCCCTCCTCTAACACTCCCCATCCCTTATTCTCTCTCTCTTTTCCATACCCTTTGCCCCGGGGGACAGTGCTCATCAGGCAGACCAGGAGACTGGGAGTTGTTCCTAGTTCAAAGATGGAAAGATTTTTGTTTTGACATGCTACACACAACTGACAGTTCCTTGCAGAGACCAGAATTTAGACTAAAGGTGCATTAGGTGTACTATTTGATTTAAATATCAACCTTTTAGTGCTTAGTAACTATAGCATTAATATAATTAACAGTGTATTGGTATTGACCACACTTTTAATATCTGCACATCATTAATTTTTTTCATAGTAAACCTGCGAAATGTTGTTTTTAAGATGGATTGGTTCAACATAGCATTTAAAATGATGTATTTTAGGGTTGAATATCAGTCACTTAAATATTATTTGTGTGCTAATGAATATGAAAGGCAGGGGGCTCATGAGTTCCCCAGCCATTATGAGGACATTACAGCTGTCTGCTTCTCCCTCCGGTCGTCTTTTGTTGACCATCCCCCTCTCCTTCTCCTACCGTTGCTACATTCAAAGCGGAATAGAATACTGCATGCATGGAGCCTCTTGGATAATTTGCTCTCAGACAGTGGTGTGTGTGTGTGTGGCGTGAGAGCGTGTGGTTTGTAGATCGAGTCACTGCAGCGGGGCTTTAATAGCTATTCCTGACTCAGCACATAGTTTGAGCTGCAGGATATGAGGAGGAGGGGTGAGGTCTTTATACTGTATGTAGCTGAGATCAAGCTGCACTCGTGCTGATTAATGACAGATAGCCTGCAAAGACTTTTATTATTTGTGTTGTGTTTGAATGCTTGAAAATCTGGTTACTCAACAAGCAATCTGAGATTCGGACCCACTTGAGGCATTATGCAACGCTATCATAACATCACCACTCCTGTGTTTTTTTTTTTTAGCCTGTCACTCAAAAGATGGAAAATACATGGCCCCTCTTTTCTTTTTCTCTTTCTTTTTCTTTTTCTCTGTTTGTGAAAAGTGTGGTTTTCTCTTATCTGGGTTCTTATGGTCAGTGGAAAACCTGGAAATATCAGGAAATCATGATTTTCTTTGGGTGAATTTTTATTTTATTTATATTTATTTTTAAAGACATTTAATTGGATGGGAATTGCTGTTTTTGAAATCCTTACCCAGTAGCAGGGCTTTCCTCGGGGCTTGACTAGTAGTGTTCATTTAAGTGATTAGTCGACTAATCGCACGTTTACATTATAAAGCCATAAATATAACAATGAGCCTTTAAGTGCCTATAGCTATATCATTTCTGTGTTTTCGATGCTGACTCGTCATCTCCGCAGTAGAGGACACGCATATATGCACGTTTCATACGGATTACATAATCTGAGAATATTTGTTCTCCACTTGAATTGGTTCATTTAAAAGTAGACATTTCAAGCTTTCTATATATTGTGAGGCAAGTATACACTGAGTTTCCGTTCATTTTTGTGACGTGCTCAAGTTCACAGAGACCGAGACGGCAGAAAGCGCATCCTGATTGTTTTCATTATTTTACAAAAGCACAACGTTTTGTTGTTATTGTGAGCTTACAGAAATAAAGGTAGACCCTATACAGTTTGCATTATTCTTATCTGTATGACCAAAAATGACTATTTTAAATTAAAAACAAGTGATGGCGCCAGCGCCTGTATGTCATGCAGTAAGCGCGCTTTCCACACAAACACGCGCTTAATAATAGCGCACATTGATAGGTTAACATTAGTGCGAGCGGATTTGTAAAGTTGCTACTACTTGTATGTTTCAAGTGATAAGCCATATTTGAGGTCGATTTTGGATTTCCTGCCATTAACAATCTTTCCATCACGGACTGTGTGATTTTTGCCTCTTCCTGTGGAGGTTTTTTCTTTCTGCGACTAACCGTCTAATAAAATTTTGGACGACCAATAGCCTCTTCAAGTTGACTATTAGGGGGCAGCCCTATGCAGTAGTAATCATGCATGACTGAAAAATCATGAAAATGAATTGGTCAAAACATGTTTTTTTCTTTTTCTTTCATGTTCTTAGTAAAAGTCCTTATAATCAAATGTGTGACACATTTAAATACTAATTCTAATGACTTGTTTTTGTTTGTTTTTGTTTTCATTCTTTTTAGGTTTTCCCTTTCCACATCAGCCCAGAAGGGACCACATTGCTTGGACAACTGTGAATCTTCCATTGCGGATTTAATGTGAAGAGTACAAAGTGCTCAACTTGAACATCAATACAAATAGATTTTCAACTGACCTTTCACTTTTTTTGTTTACAGTAGTGATTTAAACGAATCATTCAGCAAGCCCAGAAGTGTTCAGCCTGACTCAATCATCAGTTACGTCACTAAAAGTGAAGTAAAGCTAAAAACAATGTTGTGATACAGTGAGTACAATCAAGCTAAAACAAGCAAGCTATTTATTAGTCTTACTGAAGGACTAGGACTCTAAAATTGTTCATGGAGCTTCCCGAGTTGCTCATATTCTCAAAACAATCTTTTGCCATGATCAGTCAACAGAAGTATTTCAGTTAATTTATCAAGTTTTATGAGCAGTAAACATTAAAGTTTTTTTTCAAGACTTCAGTTTTAGTGCACAAACAATTCACAGATGTTAGGTTTCAGTGATATTTGTTTTTTATTTTATTTAAAAAAAAAATTGCAATACATAGATTGCAATACTAGATACTTGACTACATTTTGAGCTCATCACGTCACCAAACAAGCTTCATAGTCTTACACTTGTCTAACCAGTTGGTCTTAATTGAGTTAAAAACTAAACTCCACTGGACTTGATAATATTTATCTTTGCTATGTCGCATTGCAATAGCTGAAATTATAATTAAAGACTAACTTTCAAAACTTGATTTTAAATTGCTATTAAAATGCTCATCTTAAGCCTAAGCCCATTATTGATATTTTTTCCCCCCTCCTTGAATGCAGATTTATTCTGGTGCCTTGAAGTCTAGTGATATTGAGATTTTATTTTAGGTTGTTGTTTTGTTTTACAGCTTTATCTTTTAAACATGCAGTACATTCTCCAAGATTTTAATATTTAAACACTTTACATATTAGGCGTGTGTAGTTTAACCATTTAGGTGCCAGTTTTACATTGTGTGAGATTTTTTTTTTTTGCCCAAAAAGATTTATTGATTCTGGTGTCCATTTATAATGCCACTGTCAACTATGTAAAACCGTGTGAACATCCCTGCTGCACAGACACACACATACACGAATACAGTTTCACAGATTAGTTGTTTTTGGACCTGGAAGAGAAGGTTATGGTTTGATTATGAATATTTCCTTTTTGTTAGCTGATTACTTGGAATTGTTCTCAAAAACAGGATGGGAGCTTCATAATGGTACCATTGGATTCTTGTATCCGCATACTAAATGCTTCATGGAGAACAAGTTGGTGTGTCTGTGTGTGTGTTTGACTGTTTCCAAGTGTGATTTTGCTTGACAGTTTGTGTGTGCTATAATTCTACCTCAACACTCTTGTGTTTTAGTAACTACTTCACTAAATGATCTAGCAGTGCTTGCTGTTTTTGGAGAGAATAGTAGTTAATGTTTTCCAGATGGTTTATTTATTTATATTTTTTTGAATAATAAATCTATAATGTCAAACTTTTAGTACCTTTATTCCCTTTTTTTTTTACTGCTTATTGCTGTCTGCTGTAGAAGAAACTTGAGGCTTGTGAGATCAAGATTTTTATTTAATTTTTGTGGGATTGAATCACCCTCAGGTTTAAGGTGTTGTAATATTCTGGGCCGTATGGTTCTTCACTTGGGAACAAAAATGGTTCTGTTACTTTTTATATGTTCACATTTCAATCAGGAAATGCTTTTTGTTTTTAATGGGAGCATTTCTTTTTTTTTTTTTAATCCACATTTATTTTCCCGAACGGCATTTTAAATGATTGTATGCTTAATGAGGGTCAGTTAATCCTGGTGAGAGTTGGTCAATGTTTTTACATTTTCTTTATTGTTCACTCAGTTACTCCTTTTCAGTTTGGATGTTTCAGAGGGCAGAAACATAATTTTGTCATAGCAGTCAGACGAACCACAGTATTAGACTGCACTTGCGCTGAGGAGAGTGAACCAAGCATAATAGAAGCTCACTTCCTCTTGTATCCTCTCTTTTGCTCATGTTTTTCTTTGTATTCCTTGTGGTCCAATTTTGACTGTACAACGCACTCGTCTATGCAACCTTTCCTTCTCTGACACTATGTGATGCTGCTCTTCTTAACTAGCCTCTTCAGACCTTAACGTTTTTGTTACTCTTTTGTGCTCATTTAATGACCTTTTTGTGGAGCACTTTGTGCTTTTTGTGTGAAAGTCTGACTTTTTTTTACAGACTTTCCTTTGTGTAAAGCACACTAGAGCTGTGTTGAAAGCTTCACTCTATTGGGTGGCATCTCTTATTGTTTTGATGTTTTGGATCAATAAACCATGTAAAAACAAAACTTACGTGTGTTTGCAATGTTTATGTTACTCTTTAAGATGACAATTTACAGAATACAATAGAGTTTTTCTAACATATTTACATTTGAAGTTGTTTTAAAGGTGCAGTGTTTCAGTTGCAAAAATAGCGCCATCCTGTCATTGTTAGGACAAACCGGTATAAATTACACTGATTATCTGTTGTCGAAACATAATAATACTAGATGTTGTATAATATACTGTGATGAGCCAAAACATTATGACCAGTCACCGGTCAAGCCAATATCGTTGATCATCTTACATATTAAGGTCTGGGTAGATTAATTGAGCAAACAAACGGTTCTTGTAATTAACATGTTGGATGCAGGAGAAATGAGCAAAAATAAAGATCTGAGCCACAAGGGCCAAATTGTTATTTGGCAAGGTGACTAGATCAGAGTATCTCTGAAAGTCTTGTGGGTTGCTACCATTCAGCAGTGGTGAGAATTTACCAACAGTGGTCCAAGGATGGACAAACCACAAACCGGCGACAGGGTGTTGGGCACCCAAGGCTCATTGTTGCACAAGGGCAGCGCAGGCTATCCTGTCTGGTCCGAGCCAACAGAAGTTCTACTGTGGCTCAAGTCACACACAAATTTTAATGATGTTATGGGAGGAATGTGTCGCAACACACAGTGCAATCTACTCTGTCTAAAGCGTCTACAATGGACACTTGAGCATCAGAACTGGACCTTGGAGCAGTGGAAGAAGGTCACCTGGTTCGATGAGTCCCTTTTTCTTTTACATCACGTGTACGTGTGCACCTGGGGAAGTGATGGCACTGTGGGACGACAAGCCTGAGCAATGGTATTCCCTGGTGGAAGTGACCTCTCTCAGCAGGATAAAGCACCCTTCCACACTGCACCCATTGTTCAGGAATGGTTTGAGGAACATGATGAAGAGTTCAAGGTGTTGCTCTGGCCTCAAAATTCCAGATCTCAATCCAATTGAGCATCTGTGGGATCAAAATGTTAGATTCACAGAGGCTCCGTCTCACAACCTCCAGGACATGAAGGATCTGCTGCTAACGTCTTGGTGCCAGAAACCACAGAGCACCTTCAGGGGTCTTGTAGAATCCATGCCTCGGCGGGTAGGCTCTGTTTTGGCTGCATATGGAGGACCAACAGCATATGTGCTTGTTTAAGCCCTGACAGACTAAACAAATCCTAATGTAATCCTTTAGTCCAGAGTCATGGTGATGTGACCGAACTTCAGTTTGATTTCCACGGTCCGGCTACTAAATACTTGTCTGATTTTTGTCGCCTGAGACCACAAACAGCCACATTATACTAATCAGTTCAGACAAGATAAATCCCCTCTTAAAACAAAGCGATCACCTTCCATAGACTGCTGTTATCCATTGTATTTGGCAGTCATGCGTGAGAGGACACTTTGTTCCCACACTAACACCCAAACACCTGCCTGCTAGACTGATAATATCCGTTCTGACAATTTTGGGCCTAACCTACTGTCAATTCTCACAATAAAAACTATTACAATGGTCATGAAAAAATGCTAAGTATATTGGCTCCACCAAAGGAGGAAAACTGCATATTTAAGCTTGGAATAATGACAGAAAGAAAGAGTCTTGAAGAGCGCAAGCCAAGGAGACAGTGGGGATGGGAATGTGCAGTCTATGGTCATGGTATGCAGTGGGGGGAGGTCTTCTGTTTGTGTGTTAATATGACGGGGGAGTCTATGTACTCACTGACCCCGATGATGCAGGGAAAACAGCTTTATAAGGTCATTACATAACCATAAATGTGTGTCTTGTGATGCTTTGTTGCTTGCTTCTCAACTAAACACCCTTTTAAATGTTTTATTAATACATGTATACATGTAATAAATATCACTTCCAGCCTATTTCCTCATTTATATTGAATGTCTATTTGAATGTCATATTAAATGGAAGCGCTGTATGGCACATTAATTTTCAAAGAATTATATTTATTTTCTTTTACCATCTTTAATATATTTAATTGGTTTAAATAATAATTTAGTGTGCATAATGCACTAATCTGTACTCATAATCATGTTTTGCTTGTATCATGCTTCATTGATGAATTTTGGA
The DNA here is from genome assembly GCF_963993115.1 of Abramis brama. Taxonomy (NCBI): domain Eukaryota; kingdom Metazoa; phylum Chordata; class Actinopteri; order Cypriniformes; family Leuciscidae; genus Abramis; species Abramis brama. The sequence goes on along the minus strand of NC_139973.1, from coordinate 11,806,873 downwards.
ATAATTAAGAATTTTTAATATTTTGTAAATAAGCCTCTACATTTATTTGATCAAAAATACAGTAAAATCAGTAATATTGTGAAATATTATTACAATTCAAAATAACTTTTCTATTTTAAAATGTGATGTATTCTTGTGATGGCAAAACAGAATTTTCTGCAGCCATTAACATTAGTCTTCAGTGTTACATGATCCTTCAGAAATCATTCTAATATGCTGATTTGGTGCTCAATTATTATCAATTATGATTATCAATCTTGAAAACAGTTTTTGAATGTTCCAAACTATTTATTTTTTTAACAAATAGTTTTGTAACATAAAAATTGTTACTGTTTTTACTGCATTGTTCATCAAATAAATGCAGCCTTGGTGAGCAAAAGACAATTATTTTAAAAACATTTAAAAAATCTTTATTCCAAACATTTGACCAGTAGTGAAAATGGCTCATGTCCATCTGCAAAGTGACTAAACAGAGATATCCAGGACAGACTTTCACCCTGCTTTTGTCATGTAATATATAAATAGCGCCTGTTTGATTGTTAGTGTCATATTAAACCATCAAACTTCCTAAAATAGTCTATATTTTTGACAGAATACAATTTGTTGAATAATTGAGTGATATCTTAAGTGATATGTACATCTAGTTATAAGGTTTGTTGAACTCATTTACCAGTTTTTAAGGATATTTCAGAATATTACAAACCTAAAACGCAGACCAAGACATCACAACCATTTAGAATGGTCAAACTGAGACTTGAGACAATATATAATACAATATAATGTATAATATAATATAATACAATATATGTGCAGGCACATCATATGTTCATAAGTCATTTCATTCTGTTTTCTGGATTGATGAGTGGAAGAAGGGTTGTGTTTAAAAGGGTTGGATTAGTTAGAATCTATGGCTCACAGAGGTTAACATGGATTCCATTAAACATTACTAAACTAACTGCTTATTTAAGGGTTCTACTTTTTCTGTGAAGGATTTTAGGAATCGTATATGCATTTCAGGTACGATGGAACAGGAGTCACTGGTATGAGTGTTTCTGGAAGCTTGCCGTAGAATGCGGCATCATGAATAATGCTTCACTGGATTTAGGTCACTCTAAATGGAGCATAGTCCAATCCCGGACGAGCGACATCAGTGACGGGCACTGATGAGTTTTGATTGTCTACATGCAATCACAGAAAAAGATTCTAGATTATAATATATATATATCATGTTTATCATGAAACTGCTGTCAGCAAAATACAAGAGCTAGTGTATGATCAAAATAGATACGGAACCCAATTCAATAAAAAGTGACAAGTTATAAATCTAACTCTTGTGTCAGACTAACTAATTTAAGATGTCTAAATAACAGCATCAACTATTCTCAAGTTAGAAGGGGATTTGAGTGAAAACAAACTCTTTGATTTAAAGCTTCAGGCAGAGAATGATTTATGGTTGGCAAACTTGGCATTTATGAGAGCTTGAGCCTCAAGGAAACATAAAAGGGTGGTGAAAGCAGCTGTGCCGTGAAATAGCTGATACACCGTGCTGACTCATCATTCTCTGTCTCACATCTTTAAAAGCTTCTGCACAAAGAGACATATTATCATCTAATTAGCAAATGGAAACTGTTGATGATGTAACACTGTACTGTTGAATCAAATGTTAAATAGGCAACAACCAAACATGCAGCCAATGAATCGTTAGCCTAGAAAGTGCACAAGAGAGTACTTTTTTTTTTTACGGTGGGCTAAATGTGTGATTTTTCAATTAATGTTTTATAGATCATGCAAAAAAAATCACATTGCTTTTACAGTAAATAAACATACAATTCGATTAAAGATGATCACCGCTGCCTCCTTGTGGTGATGTTGGAGCAGTAGCCTAATTAATGCTGTTTTTGTTGTGCTGTTGGTCAGATAGTCTTTTTAAAGTTGGCATGGAAGTTGCGATAGTCTTTTCTTTCCAGTTGTGACTGAGATGGGTTCTTGAACAAGAAAAAAACCCTAACCCTTTAATGGGGTTACATTTGTGCCAAAAATGAGTCGACTGCTTTGTACTACATTTGTCCTTGTCAACAGTCATTGCCTTTAGTTGCAGATAAATTAGTATATGTTGATGTGTATGTTCTCTGTTTATTTCGTATTTTTCTGTCGTTCTGTCATCTTGCTTTGTTGTCCTTACTGTCGTCCTGTTCAGTCATCCTGTTATCTTGCTCGGTTGTCCTTACTGTCGTCTTGTTATCTTGTCGTCATTACTGTCATCTTAACTGTCGTCCTGTTCTGTCGTCCTTACTGTCAGCTTGCTCTGTTGTCCTTACTGTGGTATTGTTATCAGAGCTAGAGGGATCCCCATGCTTCTCATAACCTTCTCACATCAATGGAATTATTTTGTAAATGTACTTTTTTTGTAAACCTACTTTGCTTTAATTTTGACAGCTTTGCCTGAGGTCTGTGTCTGCTTATGTAGACAATACATTTGAAACAGTTTACATAAAGGATAGTAAGGATAACAGAGCAAGATAACAGATCAAAACTCCAGCAAGGACAACAGTAATGACAACAAGATAACAATTTGGACGACAGGACAGGACAAAGAACAAGACGACAGAACAAGATGACAGTAATGATGACAAGATAACAGTAAGGACAACAAAACAGGACGACATTAAGGACAGCAAAGCAAGATGACAACAACAGAACAAATTGACATAAACAGAGAACATACAGATCAACATATACTAATTTCCCTGAACAACTAGGCACTGACTGTTGACAAGGACAAATAAATGTCCTAGCACAAAGCAGTCTATTCATTTTTGGCACAAATAGAACCCCATACTCAAGAGAGTATGTGATTTCGGACGCAGCCGAGATGTCAGGATGGGAAGTTATTTTGATTAAAGATTTTAAGGACACATGCATTAAAATAATAATAATGTGCACAGATAAATCATTTATAATAAATATGGCATATTCCATAATGAACCATTTTGATGTCATGATGACTTTAAGAGCCCTAAGTAAATGTAGGGTAAACACTTGCAGAGCTGCTATGTCATTTTAGATTTAAGATATGATCCTGAGCAGTTTAAATAAAGGGCAGGGAGCATATGCTAAAAGCTTATATAATGCTGCTTATGTATTTCAGACAAAAGCAGAACGTTTTTATCTGCATTGCTATTATATTTTAACACAATGATTGATGTAAAAAAATATATTATTAAATTCAAAGCAGTGTAGCCTATAATACAATGAAGGAGAAAACAGTATAGTGTGACACCAAATGATTTACAATGCAAATGCCTTTTTGTCTCCACACCTTTGGCATGACAGCACAAATGTGCGTGCAGGTATCGTGTTCCAGCTGAGTTAAACAGAGAACAAGACCGTTCTTTGTTTTGCCTGCAAATGAGATCTGAAATTATATCTACTTCTTGTAGAACAAATAGTTTAATGTGTAGCCTAGGCTATCTCATATCAGTTTTGGCTTGTTTTGTGGATGTAGTGATTTAGAGATTAATAAGGAGAGTTTGAGTTTGATCACATAGCCTACAGCAAAAATAAAAGGACTTGAGAGGGGAAAAAAATATTAGGCCTAATAAAAACTTATGTTAGTATTTTCTATTATTGGGCTAATCCTAAAGATTTATATTGTTCTTGTTCTAGACCGAAAAAACTAACTAACCAGCCGATCCCTGGCTTAATTCGAAATTGCATACTAAATACTACTACTCTTACCATTGAATAAAGTATACGAGTGGTATAATATGATATATGAATCATCAATGTGCTCATTTTAAGTCCCGCCTTAAACTAACGGCATTTTCAGAGAGCCGTCTCAAAGTATTCAGATTGTTTAACATGTGGTCACATTTTATGTTTACAGAGTCTATCGGACTATTTCTGTTATAGTCTGGTTGTACGGAGGCTTTATACGTTGTTTTCCAAAAAATTACGCCCGCCAATTAACTTAAAATTATGACTAGTTTTTACAGTTTCGAGCGGGTGTTTATGCCATTAAACGTTACAATTGTCCAGCAAACATAATCCGCTCAGTCTGAAGTGCACAGCATATCATTATAGCGCTAAAGGTTTTTAGTGTGACATGACTATATTAAAATATAGCTGTCACTTTTGCTAGCGTTAAACCCACAGGAAACACTGCTGACTAGTAAACTTCTTGATGATGGTGCAGTCGCACGTCGATGACAATACCAAACGCGTTTGAACACGACAGTGGAATGTTGCACAATCGGTTAGTGTGACGTGGGGTCCCGTAAGTTTGAGGCTTTGAAACTATTAAGTAGAAACTAACAGCACCACACCACGAATGCTTTCACACCCACTCTCTCTGCTCACTCCGCCCAGGAACCGTCAGTTTATAGAAGGAAGCGCTGAGACATCTGAGTGAAGGATCGCTTTGTGTGCCAGCTGATCAGAAGTGAAGATGGCAGAGGGAAAACAAGGTGCCAACATTGGGGGCAACATCGGCGCGGGAGCTGGCATCCTGGCCAAACGCTTTCAGAAATCAATGAACCGAGCACAAGAGAAGGTAGGTGTGGTTTTTGGTTTAGTTCAGGACCTTGGCTCTCAGGTCATGCTGCTCTGGATGTGTATTTTGTGTGTGACTATCCAACATTATTCTACTTGTACGTATTTATAAGTCCTGAAGAAAAATGGTACAAATGTACACAGGATATGAAAATATTGTGAGTTGTAGAGCTGGTTCTTTAATTTTTTTTCTATTTTTTTTTCAAATTCACTTTTGTGAACACAAGGACTGCCACTTCCTGCCTCAATCACTTCCTCCCTAAGCTTACCTCCTCTTCTAGATTTCACTCTTTTGCAGACTGCACACAGTATCTTATTAACTTAAAACCACTCATTTGTTTTAATTTGGGAAATGTAGTGTCCGCTAGAGCATTTCTGATCTTTCCTCATCACAAGGAACAATTGCTGCAATTGATATTCGAGAATAAATGGGGAACTGCCTGGCGAGTCATATTTCAGTGGCCATACAGTGACAACTCTTGATCTTCTACCTGACATCATGTCTGACTGCAGTGTGATCAACTTGGTTGTAGGTCATGCAGAAGCTGGGCAAAGCCATGGAGACGAAAGATGAGCAGTTTGAGGAGTGCTCTTCCAACTTGAACAAGCAACAGGTATGTAAGAGAGAGAGAGAGAAAAACATGCAGTTTTTTTTACCTCAAACAATTGACAGCTGCATTAAATGGGGTCACCGGTCAACATTAGAACATTGTTATTTATAGGAACTGGACTGGGTGAGTTGTGTTGTGTTGTATGAACACTGGCAGAATGATTATTGAAAGTAGCACAGGAAACTCCACCTTTAGAAAATGTCAATAAGCCTCTGCAGCTTTCTCTTTCTTTACATTATCAAAGGTTGACCTTTTCTGGCCTAATTTGATCCCATTTATTCCCTCAACCAACCCAAGAACCCCCTATAAAATGCTATACTTGATTGGTAATGCTTTTCATTAATAACACTAACAAACTTTTATTATAGTACACTTGTGTTGATGTAGTTTCTCACTTAGGAACTTCACATCCTATTCCATGTCCTGCGTGCTTCGTAGCACTGAGAATATATTACCATAGATGGTTTACACTCTGTAGATGCAACCAAGTCAAGAGGCTGCTACTTTCAACCATAAATAAAATGCACATTTACATATTACATACATGGAAGTTTTCATGTTTTATTTTAATGCACTTATCACAAACATTGAACTAATTTCCTTACCACCTACACATTTTCTATTTTTATTCAGAAAGTTTCCATTTCCATAATATGCCTGTATTATGTGTCTTGAGGGTACACATTTCAAAATGCACTTGACTATAAAAGTAACCAAACATTTTTGAAATGGGATAGTTCACCCAAAAATGACACACTAAAAAAGATATCTTAAAGAATGTTGGTAATGAAACATTTGACGGCACCCATTGACTTCCATAGTAACTATTGAAGTCAGTGGGTGCCGTCCACTGTTTCATTACCAGCATTATTTAAAAAATCTGTTTTAGTGTTCAACAGAAGAAAGAAACTCATACAGGTTTGGAACAACTTGCGGGAATGGAAATTCTGTCATCACTTACTCACCCTCAAGTTGTTCCAAACCTGTATGAGTTTCTTTCTTCTTCTTCTTGGGTGAACTATCCCTTTAATAAACCTTTAGCCTTTAGACAAACATGTGATTGTTTCTTTTCTCTTTCCAGACTGATGGCGTCAGACTCTTTAAGGATGTTAAAGCGTACTACAATGCTGTTAAAGGTACTTAATTGAAATACAGACTTTTTTTGTATTGAAATCTACTGACTGAATCTTTTGAATCAATTGAAAACTTAATTTTGGCACTCTACAGAACTTTGTATTTCATAATACTTGTTTAAATTGATTCAGATTTTAGATTTGCAATTACTTGCTAATTGTGCTGCTGGGTGAGAGTGAAAGTGATATGAGATGGTGTTGGTTGTGTTTTTCCGATTCAGCATTTGGGGAAGTGAATGTCTGTCAATAATGGAACTGAAAATGCTTATTGTGTAAATGTCTACAAGAATAGGTGACCTTCCCAACTGAATTGTGGGCGCACGGCCCAGATGTATGTTTGCAGAGCTATATGAAAATATGAAGAGGTTATTGAGTTTGAGGAAGACGCAAGATGTTCGTGGTCTCATTACGCGAACCATTTGCGCGCTTTTGATAGAAACCAAAGTCACCGCATGTGTTTTTAGCCTCATCTCACAGGTGTTCTAAAAGGATGAATTGGTATCTTTGCTAAATCTCTGAATGTGGCTGAATCTAAAACAGTTTATGTAACTGCCGTATTAGAGAACAGATTATTCACAGATTATTAATTTATAAGATGGTGTATACATTGAATGTAATTGTTAATCAAATTTCCGTCCAGCACTGTATGTTTTGCAGAGCTTGATGATAAGATACTTAAGAATGCTCATTGGTTGATTTCATAATTTCTTGTTAATACAGTCACAGCTTTGTTACTTGCAATGACTTGTTGGGAATAGACAGAGTTTTAGTACTACTGCCAAATTGTGTAACAGTTTTAAAAGAAGTCCTCACGTGATGTTTTGTACACTCCCTGTTTCTCAGTGATGCATGAATCATCCAAGCGCCTGTCCCAGACTCTTAAAGATATCTATGAACCAGACTGGCATGGAGTCGAAGATCTGACTGTCATTATGGAGGTAGATCAGGCCTTTTTTATGACATTTAATAGTTGAAATCTCTACCTTCCTTGCCTTCATCATCTCTCTGGCTTGATATTACAGAGTGAGGATCTCCTGTGGAATGATTATGAGGAGAAGCTGAGTGATCAAGTCGTTCGAACAATGGAGAATTACACTGGACAGTTTCAAGATGTCAAAGTTTGTATAGCTGCCAAATTACAAACCTGAACGTGATCAATTATGTGTTCACTATCTGTAACCTAGGTCTGTTTAGTGTGTTTTTGAAAGGTTGTCAGGCTTGGTGTTGAATGACTGTTTTTAGCCTTGACAATTTGGCTGTTATCTAAAGTTTTCTTAGACTTTTTGATATTGTTTAACAAAACAAAAAATCCTTAGGGGAGCTATAACTTTGTCACAGCTTTAGTTCAGAGTGATAGATAGTATAAGATGCTAATATCATGGTATCTTGATACATACCAAAGCATTGAATGCTTATTAAATTCTCATAGTATTTACATGGTACTTCAAAATCATTCTTAAGTTTACTGTAGCTTTAAATTCTCTAATAATGTAATCTTGCAGGAAAGAGTGGCTAAACGAGGAAGGAAGCTGGTTGATTATGATTCAGCTCGTCATCATCTGGAGGCGCTACAAAACGCTAAGAAGAGAGATGAGGCCAGAACAGGCAAGGTCAGTTCGCATTTGATCATTTAAATCTCCCATTTTAGAAAAGGTTCGTATTGCTAGTTTGTTATTGCTCATCACATGACCATTGGTGCTGATTCCTCTCAGGCCGAGGAGGAGTTCAGTAAAGCCCAGGAGGTGTTTGAAGAAATTAACAAGGAGTTAAGAGAGGAGCTGCCTGTCCTCTATCAAAGGTTGGTACAGCTTTATTAACAAAAATGAAACTTAGGGTGTGATTTACACTTTGAATGTTTGGTTCGAATGAAACAAACCCTGGTGCATCTGCTCTGTTAGTACGGTTCATTTGAATAAGCGTGAACGCTAAAAAGACGAGACCGCTAAAAAAATATGAACGCAACATTGAACAAAGACATGTACTGTAAACGAACCAAAACCAGGACATTATGTCACTAGATGCGAGCCTAAAAAAGACAGAATTCTCAAGCATACCTGTCTTTTCTTGTCATAGTTGCGATGTTGCCCATCACAGTTCGGTACGGGCATTAGGACCGTGTCTCCTCGCAGCAGATCTTAGTTTGTGTGTGTGACGGAGGGAATCCTGCTGCTGTTTTGACTCATTTACACATTTTATAAGCGCTTCACAATTTGTCAGCTCCATCATATACCATCATAGTACACATATACAGCGAATGTATTTAGCCCAAGTTTCGTCGCAAAATACATGTCATAAAAGCTGTTTTTTTTAATCTTTGGATTAATAAGTGTGAACGCAAAGCGAACCAGGTCTAAATGTATAGTTTTCTCTTTTTTGGTCCGGACCAAAAGAACCAAGAGAACCGAACTACACGTGTGAACACACCCATAAAAGAGATAAATTCAGCCAATTCCTTCCTGTCAACGAGGTCTCTAATAATAATAATAATAATAATGTAATATTTAATTTGGCTACATTGTCTTCCTGTTTTCAGCCGTATAAGCTGCTACGTCACCATGTTCCAGAACATCTCAAACCTGCGGGATGTCTTCTACAAGGAAATGAGTGTGGTAAGAATGCAACATTTGCGTTTTATTTTACTTTGATGCTCCTTTTCTTACATAACAGAAAGTCTGTTAAGTGCAACAGCAAACATTAAGCACATAGAGTACATCTGTGATGGACATACAGTGAGGAAAATAAGTATTTGAATACCCTGCTATTTTGCAAGTTCTCACACTTAGAAATCATGGAGGGGTCTGAAATTGTCATCGTAGGTGCATGTCCACTGTGAGAGACATAATCTAAAAAAAAAAAATCCAGAAATCACAATGTATGATTTTTTAACTATTTATTTGTATGATACAGCTGCAAATAAGTATTTGAACACCTGAGAAAATCAATGTTAATATTTGGTACAGTAGCCTTTGTTTGCAATTACAGAGGTCAAACTTTTCCTGTAGTTTTTCACCAGGTTTGCACACACTGCAGGAGGGATTTTGGCCCACTCCTCCACACAGATCTTCTCTAGATCAGTCAGGTTTCTGGGCTGTCGCTGAGAAACACGGAGTTTGAGCTCCCTCCAAAGATTCTCTATTGGGTTTAGGTCTAGAGACTGGCTAGGCCACGCCAGAACCTTGATATGCTTCTTACAGAGCCACTCCTTGGTTATCCTGGCTGTGTGCTTCGGGTCATTGTCATGTTGGAAGACCCAGCCTCGACCCATCTTCAATGCTCTAACTGAGGGAAGGAGGTTGTTCCCCAAAATCTCGCAATACATGGCCCCGGTCATCCTCTCCTTAATACAGTGCAGTCGCCCTGTCCCATGTGCAGAAAAACACCCCCAAAGCATGATGCTACCACCCCCATGCTTCACAGTAGGGATGGTGTTCTTGGGATGGTACTCATCATTCTTCTTCCTCCAAACACGTTTACTGGAATTATGACCAAAAAGTTCTATTTTGGTTTCATCTGACCACATGACTTTCTCCCATGACTCCTCTGGATCATCCAAATGGTAATTGGCAAACTTAAGACGGGCCTTGACATGTGCTGGTTTAAGCAGGGGAACCTTCCGTGCCATGCATGATTTCAAACCATGACGTCTTAGTGTATTACCAACAGTAACCTTGGAAACGGTGGTCCCAGCTCTTTTCAGGTCATTGACCAGCTCCTCCCGTGTAGTTCTGGGCTGATTTCTCACCTTTCTTAGGATCATTGAGACCCCAGGAGGTGAGATCTTGCATGGAGCCCCAGTCCGAGGGAGATTGACAGTCATGTTTAGCTTCTTCCATTTTCTAATGATTGCTCCAACAGTGGACCTTTTTTCACCAAGCTGCTTGGCAATTTCCCCGTAGCCCTTTCCAGCCTTGTGGAGGTGTACAATTTTGTCTCTAGTGTTTTTGGACAGCTCTTTGGTCTTGGCCATGTTAGTAGTTGGATTCTTACTGATTGTATGGGGTGGACAGGTGTCTTTATGCAGCTAACGACCTCAAACAGGTGCATCTAATTTAGGATAATAAATGGAGTGGAGGTGGACATTTTAAAGGCAGACTAACAGGTCTTTGAGGGTCAGAATTCTAGCTGATAGACAGGTGTTCAAATACTTATTTGCAGCTGTATCATACAAATAAATAGTTAAAAAATCATATATTGTGATTTCTGGATTTATTTTTTTAGATGATGTCTCTCACAGTGGACATGCACCTACGATGACAATTTCAGACCCCTCCATGATTTCCAAGTGGGAGAACTTGCAAAATAGCAGGGTGTTCAAATACTTATTTTCCTCACTGTACATAGTATTCTCTTCTTTCTGTCATTGAAATGCCAGGGTTTTATTAATTACATTTACTTATTTAACTTGGAAAATACACCTCATTATGACTCGCAACATTTCCTTTTCAGTAACATTGTTTAATGTTAATGTTTAATGTTGTTTAATTTCATGTTTCAGTTAAATCACAATATTTATAATATGATGAAGAAGCTTGAGGATCAGCACTCCACCAAACCCTTCATCATCAAAGGCCTGAACAGGTAATATCTTTATTTGGAAATAATTCATTTCTATGAAGATCTACTGTGGCCCCAAAGTTTAGACTATTGGTCCATATTCAAAATGCATGAATGTAATTTCATACAAAATAATAGTAAGAAGGATAACACAAATACTTTTCCAGTAAAACCTTTCACAAAACTTTGTGGTTGCCAACTTAATGGAACATGATGAACATCTTACTTTTGGTTACCCTGATAGGACACCTGTACGAATTTGAAGAAAACTTACTTCACCGTTCAAAAATAATAAATAAAAAAAATTCACGAAGGACGCATTCAATTAAAGAAAGGTAACCGTAAATACATTTATATGGTTACAAAACTTTTTAAATGAATGCTTTTCTTTTGAACTTTCACATTTCAATTCATCAAAGAATCATGACAAAAAAAGTATCACATTTCCCAGCAACTGTTTTCTGTCATCGATAATAATTAATATTTCTTGAGCATCCAATCAGCGTATTAGATTGAAAGTTCACCTTTTCCATCACATAAATAAATAATTAAAATGGAAAACATTTATTTTAAATTGTAATATTTCATAAAATAGCATAAAATAATTATTTTAAACTTTTGATCTATAGTGTACTTCATACATTCTCTAAAATGACATTTTCACAAGTTGGTTAGATGGCATTGCAAAGGAAAGTATAACTTAATTATAAGTAAAGATCTTGAATCATCGATTTACGTAAGTGTAGATTAAGTGCTCAAATACTTTTTGCAGCCATTGTATATTGCACGTCTTTAAAAGTAGGACGTCGGTGTACCAATAAAGAGAAAAAAGTAGGAATTGTGAGAGAAACTCACAATTGTGAGATAAAAAGTTGCAATTTCCTTTTTTTTATTGAGTTTGTATCTCACAATTCTGACTTTTTTTCTCAAAATTCAGTTTATATCTTGCAATTCTGAGAAAAAAATGTCAGAATTGCAAGTTATAAACTCAGAATTGTGAGAAATAAAGTTAGAATTGTGAAATACAAACTGGGAATTGCAAGAAATTTAAAATTTTAGAACTTTCAGAATTGAAAGGACTTTATTTCTTGCGATTCCGAGTTGTGAGATAAAAAGTCGCAACTTCCTTTTTTATTTTTTATCCTGTGGTGGAAGCTTCCATAGAAATCAAAGAATCTCTGTACTGTCTTTTTATATCCCTTGTTTTCTTCCTCTTTTGTTTAGTTCTAAATCTAAGAAGAGAAAGTCTGTCACGATCTCTGCGCCCATCCCCTGCAACACCGCCTTCCCTTCGGATCATCCGGGCATTAGCAAGCTCAGCATGCCCGACACCCTCACGCACACGGACACGCGTTCGCACACTTCCTCCAAGAGCACAGGAAGCACAGCATCTGAAATATCAGACTCTGAGTCGAACTCTTTTGACAGTGAGCCCAACACACCCAAACGACAGTCTTTGTGTTCGGAGGGTGAAGGGGTTCGTTCCGTGGGAGCCGCTGAAAACATGTCAGAAAGTACCGCTGATGAGTCTGTGCAAGCAAACGGCCAGGAACATCAAGGTTCAGTGGCCACTGAGCACTGTGAAGAGGAGGAAAGTAAATCAGAAGACACCCATCATGCATCTGCAGATGGAGACAATGAGGCTAAGCCCTTATCGGGCGACAAAGACAAAACAGCACCTGTCCCCAGTCCTCGAGTACCCAGCTTCTCCAAGAAAAATGAAGGAGAGATGGATCAAAATACAACGAGATGCAGCAAGACGAAGGAAGCAAAGGAAGACGTTAAAGCCCAAAAGACAGAGTATGAAAATCCTCCTGGCTTCCTCGATAAGGTACAGTGTCTTTGGAAGTGTTAAAACAAGGAAAGTCATTGATTTGTATTTGTGTGGGTAATCATTGTTTTTGTGTTTTATTCTTTTCCATAGGCTGTTGCTCTGGAGAACCAGGACTCAGATGAAGGTGTGCTTCTGCTGTTTGAGAAGGGAGATGTGATCCTTATATATGTCGATGAAGAAGAAAAGGTGAGGTCTATATATATTTGTTGTATGGCATAGGAGTTTTTACTTAACTTAAGGACTTTCTTGCATCTGGGAACAGGGTTTGAAATTGGAAGGTTATTGGTTCCATCACTGTTAAGGAAATTGTTGTGTCCTTAAGCATATTGGGTCCTTAAGATTTTTGTTTGTTTGATTTTCATTCAGTAAGGATGGATTACATTGAACAAAAGTAACAGTAAAGACATTTATAATGTTTCAGACAATTTATTTTTCCAATAAATGCTGTTATTTTGAATATGCTGCTTTTTATTTCTTGAAAGAATCCTGAAAAATAAGTCATAATTTCCACAAAAATCTGTTTTCAACATTGATAATTATAATAATAATTTCTTGAGCAGCAAATCAGCATATTAGAATGATTTCTGAAGGATCATGTGACACTGAAGACTGGTGTAATGATGCTGAAAATTCAGATTGCGGATTTAATCACAGGAATAAATTACATTTTAAAATCTATTAAAATAAAAAAAAAAACATTATTTTAAATTGTAAAATAAAATAAATACATATCAAAAATACTGTTTTTACTGTATTTTTAAATAAATGCCGCCTTGGCTTCTTTAAAAATATTAGAAAATCTTACCGACCCCGAACTTTTGAACAGTAGTGTGTATTTTTTTCCTTTCCAAATTTCAGTTATTATTACCTGAATAACTTAACATTATTATGAACTTAAGCCATCATGGCTTTCAAATCTCATTCATGCTTTTGTATATTCACATTTGCCGTGTCATGCTCATGCGCAAAAAACAGCTGTGTTTGGCATCGGCATCAAAATGCAGCGAGTTTGAATAGAATACACACGTCAAATAGAATTTTAGGAAGTTTATCAGTGAATAGCTTGTATGGACTACATTCATAAGTGCTTTCTTTGTCCTTTTTGTAAATGTGTTCTTTTTATTTCATAATTTATTATTATTAGCTTTGATAATGGTTTGTTCATTCTAATGAATCAGTCTGAAATCTATTAGTACTTTTCAACATTCTTGTAATGTTGTGAAAATCTTCTATTGCAGCCGGAGGGCACAGTATGGGGCGTGAGAGAGCAGGACTGGATCCAGTACAAGGATCTAACATTGCTCTCTGGCATTGTCAAAGAGACCATGATTGAGCGCATCACCTCTGATTAAGATAGAGGATGGCATGTGAACCAGAGGTGCCTTGAGTGCCCGTCTGAGTGCACTTATGACTGGATGTCGTAATATGAACTTTGTCTGCCCTTTCCACTAGACATGAAATGCAGTCTGACTTCTTTAGGATATGGTGTCTTTACAAGTTCTTGTCGCAGCCTCGACTGCGTAGTCTTTGTTATTTGTATCTTTGACTTTCTGACTTTTATAGATTTGAATTTTGATCAATGGATTTCTGCATTGTTCATACAGTTCTTCACTGTTTCATTTGCACGAATGAAGCCACATATTTTGTATCAGAAAAAAAAAATTGTGTATTATGCAAAAATATTTCAAAACATACTGCACTTTCTGGTGTTTTGTTGAACTAGCTGTGATCTCTTCTCTATGTGTGTATTAACAGTGTAATGTTGTTGTCAATGTTGTTTCTCTTATAAACTCAGTGTTAAAGATAGACTACCAAGCTTTTTACAGTGTTTACAGGACCAAAAAATGTGTTTATATGAGTATTACTTTGAAACCGTTTTCTTAAATGAACAAGATAAATGAATTTTACTATAATAAAGTTGACTGCTGGAAAAAGTTCTATATTGAATTGTTACTGTATGTCCAGTGCTCAAAGTGGGGGAAAAAATGCAAGTGTCATTTTTATTTGCATAATTTATTTTGCTTCTCTCAGTATCAACAATCATTAAATACTGATTTTGACTTTCTGTAGTAAATAAAATATATTAGGTGACACAGGGTACCAGTTTACTGGCTGTATAAGTATTCCACTATACTGAATTAATATGAGAAACGGTGTGTGACTCTACCAAATTTCTTTTGTTTCATTGTAGACAGTGTTGCCAGATTGGGACGGTGATTTCCAGCCCAAAAGCTCACCAAAACCCGCCCACTACAAGAAAAAACCGCCCAAAATTTTACTGCCAAAATAATGTGCTATAATTTCATTACCATGTCATTCAAGGTTGATAAGCACAATTTGTATCTCCTTAAAACAAAATAACGATGATAAAATAAAAAATAAATAAATTTTCCAGGAAAACAGATCAAAACAGGGCAATAATTAAGGAGAATTAGCCAATATGACTAAAATGTCCAGGTGGACGGCAATCAAGAACCCGCCCAATCTGGCAACACTGATTGTAGGCTAGAGTACGGTGTACATTTTAGGACATCCTCAGACCTATGAAGACAAGGCATCATGCCTCAGACTAAAAGGCTTCAGTCATTGGACAAAACGGCATCGCGCCTCAGACTGAAAAGCTTCAGGTCACAGGAAAAACAATGTCAGGTGTCAGGTCTCGTACAATTAGGCATCAGATGAAACAGCCACAGACAAAAAGGCATCAGACGAAACGGACTCAGACTAAAAGGCATCAGACGAAACGGACTCATACTAAAAGGCATCGGACGAAACGGACTCAGATGGAGTTTGGAGGTTCGCATTGCCCCGCCCCATGTGACATCACATGTACGCGATTCATAGCTCGAAAGAACGCTTTACTTGATTCATTTCTGAAGTCTCTAAGGTTGATTAAAAACAAGAAAAGTGACAGATTCTTGAAATATTATGATGATATTTTTGACAATACCACTGATGCATAATGTTTCCTCTGTGTATGTCTTTTATTTATTTATTTATTTTATATATGTGAAGCTTTACATATACTTGATATAATTGAATTCCTGTAGAAGTTCTATGTCCTTTATATCCGCTTGTTATCTGATACATATTCAATAAAAGAAAAAGAAAAAAGAAAAAAAGAACGCTTTACTTCACGATAGTTTTCCAACATACAAGCTAGCTGAATATGTCATCTAACTTTTTAAACGTGCAAATAAAACTTGTGAAATGCATGTTCTCTTCAACATAATTAGTGTATATACAGTACAGGCCAAAAGTTTGGAAACATTACTATTTTTAATGTTTTTGAAAGAAGTTTCTTCTGCTCATCAAGCCTGCATTTATTTGATCAAAATGTAATATTGTGATATATTATTACGTTTTAAAATAATTGGTTTTCAATTTGTTATACTTTAAATTATCATTTATTTCTGTGATTCAAAGCTGAATTTTCAGCATCATTACTCCAGTCTTCAGTGTCACATGTGACATCCAGTCTATCACATGATCCTTTAGAAATCATTCTAATATTCTGATTTATTATGAGTGTTGGAAACAGTTCTGCTGCCTAATATATTTGATGAATAAAAGGTTAAAAAGAACTGCATTTATTCAAAATATAAACAACATCTAATAATATAAATCTTCTTTACAGGGGCGGATCTAGAAAAATATTATGGTGTGGCGAGAGGGGTGCAGGAATTTTTGAGGGGTGGCAACATATGGCAGATGTATATATACTGAATTTAATCACAGTTAAATTGGCCATAACTTTTAATTCGTTGCTGCCAACTGGGGTGATCCGCCCCTGCTTCTTTACTATCACTTTTTATCAATTTAACACATCCTTGCTGAATAAAAGTATTGATTTATTTTTAAAAAAAATAAAGAAAAAAATTACTGACCCCAAATTACTGACCAGTGTATATTGTTGTTACAAAAGATTTATATTTTTAAAACATTTGCTTCTTTTTTTTATTTTTATTTTTTTACGTTTTATTCATCAAAGTATCCTAAAAAAGTATCACAGGTTATGAAAAAATATTAAGCAGCAGAACTGTTTCCAACTTTGATAATGAATCATCATATTAGAATGATTTCTAAAGGATCATGTGATAGACTGGAGTAATGATCCTGAAAATTCAGCTTTGCATCACAGAAATAAATGATAATTTAAAGTATAATAAATTGAAAACCAATTATTTTAAATTGTAATAATATATCACAATATTACATTTTTTTTTCTGTATTTTTTATCAAATAAATGCAGGATTGATAAGCAGAAGAAACTTCTTTCAAAAACATTCTCTCTGTCCTAGCATGTATCCCATATTTGTATAGGGTTAAAAACTTTTTTTGTTAAAAAAAAAAAATTGTATATGTTTCAAAAATTTTGGCCTGTACTGTATACAGTATATATATATATATATATATATATATATATATATATATATATATATATATATATATAATATATATATATATATATATATTAGGGGTGGAGCCGATATATATATATATATGCTTTAATGAAATGTTACACTAATTAAGTTGTTTACAGAAGAGAACATGCATTTCGCAAGTTTTATTTGCACATTTAAAAACTTAGATGCCATATTTCAACTAGCTAGTTTGTATGTTGGCAAACTATCGTGGAGTTAAAGCGTTCTTTCGAGCTATGAACCGCGTACATGTGATGTCATATGGGGCGGGGCAATGCGAATCTCCAAACTCCATCTGAGTCCGTTTCGTCTGATGCCTTTTTGTCTGATGCCTTTTAGTCTGAGTCCATTTCGTCTGATGCCTTTTAGTCTGAGTCCGTTTCGTCTGATGCCTTTTTGTCTGTGGCTGTTTCATCTGATGCCTAATTGTACGAGACCTGACACCTGACATTGTTTTTCCTGAGACCTGAAGCTTTTTAGTCTGAGGCATGATGCCTTGTCTTCATATGTCTGAGGTCTGAGGATGTCCTAAAATGTACTAGAGACTATAGATGGAGAAACTGGTATTTTCGCGGAAAGTATGGTTACCAAACTTGTTGGGGTAACAAGCACATGTGACCAACCACATGTGGAGCACATGGTTTAAGTTTTTGTGACATCTAGTGGACATTAGTGGAATTTGCACAGTTAACATTAATAGAGGGTTGGCAAGTCTCCCGCCTTTGGCGCTCTGCCTCACGCTCTCACACCACAGAACACGAACACTCTCATACAACAGAGAAATGATGATGCGACTAAAAATATGCGCATGCACATGTTTACTGTATATTGTAACGTTTACATACTATTGTTTTCTCTACACTATGGCAAAAAAAAAAAAAACACTTTTTTTTTTTGCCATAGTGTAGAGAAAACAATTTTTTTTTACATTTATTTATACATCTATTTGTTTTTATTATTATTAATTAACCAGTAAAGTCTGACTCGCTTGTAAATTACCATAGAGGTGATATTACCTGCTCAACATAGATGGCAGGGAAAGCTTATATGGAATAAAAGTGCAACTAAGCACGTGTAATTTTCAAGATAATACTGCTAACCACCAGCAGCCACGTTTCTTCCACTACTACAGCTGTGATTACTTAGTCCTAGATATTATTAGTTATATTAATACTACTATTACTTTTACTTCTAATACTACAGCTACCGCATTTAAGAAAATATATGTGACCCTGGATCACAAAACCAGTCACAATTAAGTAGGCCTAGCACAGGTATATTTGTATGGGTCAAATTTATAGATTTTTCTTTTATGCCAAAAAATCATTAGGATTTTAAGTAAAGATCATGTTCCATGAAGATATTTTGTAAATTTCCTACTGTAAATATATTAAACATTTATTTTTGTAAGTGAATGCAGCACAAACGCGAACATAAATGGACAACTTTAAAGGTGATTTTCTCAGTGTTTCGATTTTTTTGCACCCTCAAATAGTTGAATTATGTCCTATCACAATGAACCATACATCAATGAAAAACTCATTTATACAGCTTTCAGATGATGTATACATCTCAATTTCCCAAATTTGACCCATGTGACTGGTTTTGTGGTCTAGGGTCACATATAACTGTTACACTTTTTAAAAAAATAAAGGTTTCGTATATTAACTTAATATTTCTTACATTTGCCGTCATGATAATGATAACCATTTTAATTCAAAACATCGCCTAATATCACACGTCATTCTCGAAACATTTAGTTAGCATTATTTTGCGCATTCAAGCCTTACTCAAGTCAGTCTCTAAAAGACGTGTCGTTTTCATCCATACCTGCAGGAGTCGCTGTTTTCTGTTAGACGGACGCATTATTTCACTTTTGCTCCTCTGCTGTACATCGGCGAAGAGCAACAACAATAACACGCTGTCAGCGCGGATTATGGAGCAATAAATGACAGTAAACGTGGATTGGTCGTTTGAGGCGGTCTTACTGTCGTTCATAAAACTCCGGTCAATGTCAATTCTGCACTAGTAGCTGTTACTGCAGCTGGATTTGCGCTGTCTCCAGGTCAGAAGAGCGGATGCTCCTGAACAACTATTTTTAGTAACTGGATAGTTCTTTGTTGTTTTGGGATTTTTCAATAATGTTTCCCTTATTCATGTATATTTGACGACAGGAATGGCATTCAATAAGACGTATGTACGCGTGGGCTACTCGTGTTTTGGGATGTTGGTGGGATTTTCGGCGTTTCTAGTGTGGAACATCGCCTATAAACAGCCGTGGACAGCCGCGATGGGTGGATTATCAGGTACATTCTTTGGCTGTGTCTCAAATGCAAGTGAGCCGCCTACCTAGACAGCATTCTGGTCATCATAAACTGATGCTGAACGCACCTGGGATGCTAAAATGTTGTCTAGGTTGGCAAATAATTAGTCTTAGCCTAGGACAGTGTTCAAATAGATAATGGAGTTTAAGTAAACTTTGCTTGTAATTGCTACTTTTGTGCCTTTCGTCGAGTAGCAAGTAGTATTTACACACTTTCATTCAAAAGTGAGGAGTCAGTAAGATAAAAAAAAGAAGGCAATCGTTTTATTCAGAAAGGATGCATTAAATTGATCAAAAGTGACAGTAAAGACTTTTACAATCTGTAACACTGTGATGTTAATTTCTTGAGCACTAATTTCTACTGAAAATTCAGCTTTGCCATCACAGGAATAAATTATATTTTAAAATATTACAATAGAAAACCGTTCATTTAAATTGTACTAACATTTCACAATGTTACTGTTTTTACTGTGTTTATGATTAAATTAAATAAAAAGATTAAAAACATGAGACTTCTTTCAACCAAATAGTCTGACCCAAAACTTTTGAAAGGTACTTCACACAAATCCGTCCACAGACGACCATTCAACATGTTCACTGGGTTGTGTCGAACACGTAGAAGTTGGCCTGACATCATCATTGTTTCCATATCTAAAGCAAATTAGTCCAAAATCTTTGTGTTTGGGATAAGAAGGGTATCACCTTTACCTTAATAAATGCCAGCAAAAGATTTGAGATTTCGCCCAGACCAGTGGTTTTCACTAAACCTTTGTTCCTCAGTGCACTTTGATCCGTCACTATGCTCTTCAAACTCAGGGCCTTTGAGTTTGTGTTATGCAAGTATGGTCTGTGCATTTGTACTTTGAGTACAAGTTTTATACTTTGGTCAGTCTAGCTTCTACTGCAAATGATGGCATGATTTTACAGAATTTTGGTCTGTGCAGTTATTAGATGGTTGACCAGTCATATTAAATATTTCAACAAATATTAGGTTAAAAAATGTAAAGCAGAGCATATTTCAGGTGTTGTAACTGTGGCCACCGCTTAAAATCACCTTTTAACTGTTTGCAGTTCACTTAAGGACATTTTTGTCTTTTACAATTTTTTTTTTTTTTTTTTTCATTATATCCATTTTTTTAAGTGTAATAGTGTGGAAAAAATGTGTGTATGTGGGAGGGGGATCTCAAAAAATTCTCCCAAAATTTTGGGGAAGTAGTTATACCCGTGGTAATGTCAGTAAGTTTTAGTCTAATGCAGTAACTTCAGCATTTTCGGGAAATTTGGCAAAGCTCAAAAGCTTCCAATTTTTATGACAGTTTTTTTGACATGGACATTTTATTCCTCTAAGGACCTCAGAGTAACTTTTTTAAATTGATGCACACAAGTTAAATGGTCGTTTTTTTATAAGTACAAAAATATTCCTATATGTGCGTGGTCACAAAAACGGCTTGTATAATAATTATACAGGAATAATAAAGCATGTCACACTGCAGTCACTTCTTGATATTTCACATGAACTAACCTATTATTTATAGAATTTGGTTTTTTTTAAGAGGGCAAGTAAAACTTTTGATTAGTAAACATCCTGCCCACATACACCGCTGTTTAAAAAAATGAAAATATGATGGTGTTGGTCAGGGAGATTATGGTTTGTTGTGTAATATCACAAAGTGCTCTTCTGTAAATCTAGCAGCACATGCAGAACTGAGAGCAAATAAGTGCTGTCAAAAGAATCAAACAGGAACGCAGCAGTTTACACATGCATGTGAGAATATGACAAAGCAATAATAAATTGCAGACTCATAGATTCAGTCACGTGCAAAACTAGTATGTGCTTTGAACTTCATATTGCTCATTGTGTGTTTATACATGTATTTCTCCAGGTGTTTTGGCATTGTGGACTCTGGTCACACACATAATGTACCTTCAGGACTTTTGGAGAACATGGCTAAAGGGACTGAAGTTCTTCTTGGTCACAGGCGTCATTTTCTCCATGGTCTCCATCATAGCGTTCATCTCCTTCCTCTGTGTTGCCGTCTCCCACAGCGAATGTGAGTAGAGATCCGTACTGAAGCACATGAAAGGCATTGTATTTGTAACATTTAGGTGTGAACTTCATTCATATCAGTCTGAGATGAAATGTTTTGAAGAGAGAGTGGCCTTCAGGACATTAAACTCACAGGAGGACGGTTGTTTGAACTGTTTCACTTTCTTTTTAATGTGTGTGTGTGTGTGTCTACAGCCCTCACAAATCCTGCCAGTCTGTACCTGTCGTGTGTGTGGAGCTTCATGAGTTTGAAGTGGGCGTTCCTGCTGGCCCTCTATTCTCATCGATATCGCAAAGAATTTGCCGACATCTCCATCCTCAGTGACTTTTAAATATACACACAATAACACACTGTGCCCACAGAGAACGGAGACATGCTTGGCTGTTGGACCAGGAAAACTCAACGTGGAGAGTCAGAAAGCTTTCGTGTTTTTAGTATATCAATATATGACATTAGTGTATCACTTCTCTCTCTTTCTACTGTTGTCTGTTCAGACAGTCTATTGTAGATCTTGTTAGACGCAAGAGTATGTTGAAGGATGTCATCTGTTATTTTACATTTTTGGACTTTTTAATAGCTCTGATCAATGTCAATATTTTCACTTTGAGTATGTATCGTTTATAGGTATTAAGAGGAGTCTTTTGTCTTTCTCCTTGCTGCTCTTTTGTCCTGAATGTTTTTTCTGCAGTTTCACTATGGGATATTGATGTCACAGGTTTTTATTAAGCTGATCTGTCACTAAAACCCGATTTCTCCTGCTGCTGCATAGCTTTAGGTAGTCCAAACTGATAAATATTGGTTGTTAAATAAGCACTTTATTGTCTAGACAATGTAGTCAACATTTGCAATCACAATCGCAAACCTTGTGTGGGAATCTTGAGGCTTTATTGAGGAGGGAAACGTTGTTTGAAAGGCTTTTTGTTTCTTATTTCTTATTTATACTTTTATGACCCCAAAGCAACATCCAGCACACATTTGAATTGAATGATTCAATCAATGATTTTTGTAGCATTTTTTTTTTTACAAACGGTTAGTGATTTCAGTATTTACCATCACATGTCTGTCATCTGAGTGTTGTTTAGTATAAATTCATTCACTCAGATAATACTGCATGCATATCTTATATAATGTTGAGATTTCTTTTTATATTTACATTGTGATATACTGTTTGAATGTGATGTTGGCGTTTGCCTAACATTTCAGACACTTTTGTGAACATATCCATTATATTGTATTGTTATGAAATTAATAACTTTATGTATGTGTGAGCGGGCCATTAATAAAATAACCTGTTATGGCAACCAGACACATGCTTCTTGATTTCCAAACTGTTTTAAAAAATACAGCTTTATTTAATTCTGAGAACAGCAAAACATGTTGAAGAAAACTGAAAAGCCTACAAAACATAAAAATCCAGGCAAATTATGTGATGGCATTTCACACAAAAAGCTTTGAATGTAATTGTAGAGCAATTTGGTAATAAAAAAAAATGAATATCCTCAGAAATTAATATCAACCCAAATGGACTTGCAAACTGACATAGCAAAAAGCAGTTTGTACCCTTTTCTTTGTTATATACGTAGTTTACAGTCAAGGATAGCTGCCTTACATGTTCATTGAAGGGAAATCAATATTAATAATAATAAAAAACAATGTAAAATGTCTCAGGATTTTTTTTTTTTTTTTTTTTTCATTTTTAAATGGATGAATATAAAGTGCAATTAACTAAAGCTTTTAGATATAAATTGTCAAGACCCTTCAAATGCACTAAGGCCAGAGGACTACTGTCATTTTAAAGACTTGAATATAAAACTTAGATACCTAAAATTGTAGTCATTTAACAATCCACATGGTAACCCTTTACACTACTGTTCAAAAGTTTGGGGTCGGTACGATTTTTTCAAAGAACCCTTATATTCATCGAGGCTGTATTTATTTAACCAAAAATACAGTAAAAGAATAATACTGTGAAATATTATTACAATAAAAAAAAAAAAATTTCTATTAATTTATTTTAGAAGGTAATTTATTCCTGTGATGGCAAAGCTGAATTTTCAGCATCATTACTCCAGTCTTCAGTGTCACATGATCCTTCAGATTTCATTCTTATTTCTGCTGATTTGATGATCAAGAAACACTTATTACTGTTGATGTTGAAAACAGTTGTGCTGTTTATATATGTTTATATATATATATATATATTTGTGGAAACCGTGCTACATTTTTGACCGTGCTACAAAACAAAGCTTTAAGCATCCTTGAATTAAAGCATTAATTATTTATTTTATTTTTATTTTTAGAAAAGACTCTATCTGACCCTAAACATTTGAACGGTAGTGTAAATACCTCTATGGTATAAACAGATGATCAAACTCCTATAAAAACAATTCTGTTTCTCACTTAATGTTTCTCATACATTTTCACTATGGCTTCATGTGCAATCTATAATTGCAAAATCAAAAAAATGAGTCAGCATTTGAATAAATCACACACTAGATGTGATTATGACAGTAAAGTTATTTTGTTCATCTTAGTTCCTGAGGATTGTCTCCTGTCTCACATAGTAATATTACAGTAGCTTCAGTCTGGATGTCTTCTGGATTGCTTCTGCTTGGAGAGGAATGAAGTCTCCCACAAAAGGAGTAAGACTTCTACATTACATCATCTTCATCATGCTCCATTGGCTCATTTGGGAAACTACAAAGCAGATACAAAGCAAGAGCAAGCTCAATATATTCAATAGTTTTGTTAGTTTCAGTTAGTTTCCAATATGCTAAAACTGAAAGCTCATAGAGTGCAACAGTGCACAACCGCTTTTTCAGCAGGGTTGGTTACGGAAGTATTTTTCCGTTCAATTTTCCCATAGGGATTTTTTTAAAAAAAAGTCTTTGTTAAAGTGTTATAAGCCATGAACAAAAGCAACCAGTCACATTACAAAGTTTGAAGCAAAAATGTATTTGAAAAACAAGACTGTGTACTTGACAATCTACAAAAAAACTACAATCCTATGAAGCATTGTGAATGACATACCGGTAATCGAATTAAAAACAATAGAGAAATATAAATGTATTAATTTGCAGTTGCATATTATATACAGAAATAATATATTTTAAGTTCAGTGCAAAATATGCAGATATATACAAATATTGAAGTATTTTTTATAGTGTGACAAGACTCAATTACATCCATAGCGGTGCTTCATGGGAGAGGGTGTTCCCTGTAGAGCTCTTTTGCTCATCGTGACACTCTGATTGGTGGAGATTTTTGAAGAATCATGGGTAATGTAGTTTTTTTTTTTTTTACCAGGAATTCCACTATAACACAAGATTCTTTAAAAAGTAAGTTGAATACAAATAGTAATGCAAACTGATGGCTTCAGCAAAAGCATATACCCTCGATTTACAACCTCAGAGTTCACGGCAGGTCTGTCTATAAAAGTTACTATTAAAAATCAATTTCCTTATGGAGAAAATGAGTGGAATTTTCTGAATGTTGCACTCTATACTGTTTGTCTTACCGGCTTCTGTTTGGAACATTCATAGTAAGGCCACCCAGGACTAAAGCAGCTTCAGTGCCCGCCGAGTATCTCCTCTTTCCTTTTTCATAAGACAGAGTCTTCAGCATAAAGCTCGCTGAACGCCAGTACCTGCCTGAGAGGGAGACAGAGAGTAGTATGAAAAGAAAAGATCATCAAGACCACAGAAAATAAACATAAACAACACAAACTGAGCGATTCTCACTCTGAAAATGCAGCACCGTCTCCAGAGATTCGATCGCGTTGGCACAGGGACTCCTCTGTAGTTCCTTCTCAGCTAAAGGCTCAGGCTGCAGAAACAAACAATACTCAATTCATGCAATACCCACTGTGTTAAACATGTTCATGTTGGCATCTGTAAGCACACACACACACACCTCATTTCCCACGAGAGCACTGACACAGGCTTGAGATGCATCGCAGAGGGATATGAGGTCATAACCTCCCTCTAACACCAACACCACTCGACCTTCAGCCAACTCCATTAATTTTTGGGTCAAGACCCCGAAACCTGAGAAATTTCACATAAAACCTTATAAACCCAAAACCAATCAATGGCACATACGGACACAAATGTCACACCCTAAAGGTATCAGTCACATTAGTCATTAGTTACAAAAATATCAGCGACTCTTGATACAAGTTTAATATGTGTCATATGAGAGCCTTAATGACTTGACACATTCGCGATAGCTGACATGGGCATAACAGTCATGATTAAGCCAATAACGTTTGAGTCCCAACAAAAATGCAAAGTCATTATAAGCTCTTCTGCTTCCCATCTGAAGGACTCTTATTTTTATTCTTAGGGGAAATCCTACAGAGCAAGAAAATGCAGACAAGCACAAACACTCTCAAGCTCAGATAATATAATGCTCTTGCAAAACCTAGTGAGCTAATAAGGCAACAAAAAAAAGTTGATTATAAATAAAATAATATTTTATTCAGTACGGAAAATTATCATTAAAAACTATTTAAATTATTAAATATTTCAAAAAATACAGCAAGGTAATATAAAAAATAATAATAATTTTAACCAGTATTTATGTGCTAGGTATCTTCATGCTTATTACAGTACTATGTAAACATGTTAACAGTAAACTAAATAGGAATAAAATGTGAGTAATATTTCATAATGTAGTTAACATTAAACAAAACAAACAAAAAAACCCATATATATATATATATATATAGCACTATCATTTGGAAATTGAAGACACAAACTCTACACAGTTTGTATTTTTAATACGTACATTTTGCTGAGACCATGTATCCTCCCAGAGAATCTGAGTGACCCTTTGCAGCATTAAAACCAGCTGAAACCAGCACCACATTTGGGGAAAACTCATGAGCAATAGGCATAACTACGGTTCTATAAAGAGAGACACAATATTTGATTAAATATATGGTATAATGCCCTTTTCACAAGATGTAAAATAAGTTTTTGATGTCCCCAAAGTGTGTATGTGAAGTTTTAGCTCAAAATACCCACAGATATTTTTATATAGCATGTTAAAGTTGTCACTTTTTGAGGGCGAGCAAAAACGCACAGTTTTTGCGTCTTTCCCTTTAAATGCAAATGAGCTGCTGCTCCCAGCACAGAGGGCGGAGATTCAACAGCTTGTGTCCTTTTACCTCACACACACATGCACTGAAAATTTCAAAAACTTTTAGCCTTTTATGTACAAACCGGAGTCAGAAAGATGGAGAGACTCAAGAAGAAGTGAAAACATGTAGACAACATTTCTGAATGGTTAGTTGATGTATTTATGTAGCCTAGCTTATGTGCAGTTATCTTCTAGTCATTGATTAGCATATTCAGTCTTGATCATCTACAATTCGTGTTCCGGGGGCGGGTTTATGTAAATTTTAGGGTTAGTGACGTCACTAACCCGGGAGGAATGTCGTGTAGTCCCTACCAGCCATTAGTTGTAGTCCTTAAAAAGCAATTTCTTTAAAAGAAAATATCTCCCTTTGCTTTGAACTTTGAGCGTTATAACTTTGCAGATGTTGTAAATGCTCAAACAGCAACATTACACACTAACTATAGTTAAAAAAGTGAAATCATATTCAACCACCCCTTTAATTAGTACATGTAGACTTAATAGTGGCACCAGATAGAACTGCAAACGGGTTCCCAGAAGAAAGAAAATCATGCAGGTTTGGAATAACATAAGGGTGATTAATGATGACAGAATTTCCATTTTTGGCCAAACTATCCCTTTAACGTGAGATCAGAATGAAACTAAACACACTAAAATGACTGCAGAATATTACCTGAATGCAGCTAGGTATTCTGCATCTCCTATTGGAAGACTCAGCCCTCCTGACCACGCCACATTTACATTATAGCCTTCCCCTTTGTCAGATCCTGTCTGCAATACATTCAGTTAGTTTACATATACATGCGGACATAGCAGTATGACACTTAAAGAAAGCACAGCTTTGCTCAAATATCAAACACACTTTATAGTTTCATAGAAGAATATACACAAAACAAACCCTGTTGGGTCCTCCAGTACCATCATAGTGATGCAGAGATATATAGAGGACATTAGGATTGGTGTAGAACATCTGCTCAGTTTCATTATCATGATGAAGATCCTGACAAAAGTGCAGAGGAGTGCAATGTTTAATAAAAACACAAACCTTTTGGAAACTTCATTGATTCATACACAAAAAAAAAAGCTGAAGCGTGTAATTTTTGGGGAATTATCGGCAAATTAAATTGCAAAAAGTATGATTGTTGAAGGCAAGAAGGAGATCAGAAATCAGGTGAAGCTTAAAACTTAAGAAACCCTGACTAGGCACAGTACAATATACACTATATACTGTATCTAAATCTACAACTCCATTTCCAGAATAGTTGGGACATTTTGTAAAATTTTGCAGTTTGCACTGATGCACCCCAATACCAGGACAGATGTTTGTTTTCGCACCTGTCACTGATGAAAATCTGGTTGGTCCCTTTCGTCTTTGGGACTGAGAACTCGATGTCCATTTTTTTCCAAAAACAAGCTGAAACATGGACTCATCAGACCACAGCACACATTTCCACTGTGTTTTAGACCATCTGAGATGATCTTAGGCCCAGAGAACTCAGCAGCATCTCCGCATAGAACTGATAGCTTTCTCCTTGCGTAACAGAGATTCCAGTTGCATTTCTTAATGCAGTGTCAGACTGTGTTCTGAAAATGGTTTTCTAGAGTACTCCTGAGCACATGTGGCTATATTTAACACAGTTTCTCATGCAATGTCATCTGAGGGCTCAAAGGTCACGCACATTCAACAGAGGTCTCCTGCCTTGCCCTACACAGACATAAAGACATAAATTCTTTGCAATCTTGCATTGAGAAATGTGATTTTTGAATTGTTTGACAATTCTCTCATGATATTTGGCACAAAGTGGTGAACCATGACCCATCTTTGCTTGCAAAGACTGAGAAGCTCTTTTACACCCAAATATGATACCTTCCACTATTACCAGTTCACCTGCTCATTGTGGACTGTATCAAAGGAGTTGAATAATCTAACTTAAAACTTAATAATCTTTTCACTTTTATTTGCCTCTGTCCCAACTTTTTTGTAGTCTGTTGTAGCCATCAATATCAAAATTTGCTTATATTTACAAAATGCAATTATGTTGTTCAGTGAAAAACATTGGAAAACTTTTCTTTGTACTTTTGTCAGTTAAAAAAAGGTTCAAGAGAATTAAAAAAATAAATAAATCACAGATTGTGAATTTTATAGCATTTTACAAAATGTCCCAACTTTTCTGGAAATGGGGTTGTAAAATCTCATGGTCAAATACCCTTTATCAGTAAGTGGAAATATGTGTAAGTGTGGAAATAAATCCACAAAGGCAAATACTGTGTTTTTGTGTGTCTTACCCAGTCGACTATAAGGATCTTTTTAAGCTTTGTTCGGTCCTGAAGCTGTTTAGCAGCAATGGCCACAGAATTAAACATAGTGGAGTCACTTTAACAGACATAATGAGAGAGATCAGTTTTTTTACAGTGCTACTTAAAGTCAGTATGAAAAAAAACCCTCCTGAACGTATTGTGAAAGTTTCATTGATGTACATTATTAAAAAAAACACACACACATAGTAATATACAGCATTATTACATGGCTTGGTTGAATTCTAATGTAGAATGCGGTCTGTTATTTCTTGATAACAGACCGCTGCTAAGTATAACACACCGTTGCCATGAAAAACAGAGCGTTGCTATGGACGCAGGATTCTAACCGTAGAGTCGGAACAGACTATTTTCTTTAGCGGAAGCAATACAATCGTTTTTAAATCAATAAACTCCTTTTTAAATCAATATTTTGTGTCAAATTATTGATTTATTTGGTAGCTAGCCATGTACTAAGCGGGATAATGTAGAGCGAGGCAGTTGTTATAGCGAATACGTTGCCTGAAGACAACATCCGCCTCGCTCTACATTATCCCTTACATATTTAGCAGCTTCCTACATAAGCTACCGTTCAAAAGTTTGGGGTCGGGTAAGATGTTTTAATGTTTTTGAAAGAAGTCTCTTTTGCACATCAAGGCTGCTTTTATTTGATCAATTATACAGTAAAGCAGCAATATTGTGAAATATCACTACAATTTAAAATAACCATTTTCTATTTTAATATATTTTTAAATGTAATTTACTCATGTGGTGGCAAAGCAACGATGTAAAAGTTATTTTAATGTGTCCTTGCTGAATAAAAGATTTTAAAAAAATCATACTGACCCCAAATTTCTGAACGGTAGTGTGTGTGATCACAATATCAAATATTATTCTATATATTTTCTTGCTGAACATCCCGTTTTACTTTACGCGAAAGTGGCTGTGAACACCATTTCATGTTGATGTTGTAAAGTGCAACTCACTTTGTTTGAGAATGTGATGCATGGTGTCCTGAGGTTGTGACCACAGCAAACCCATTCTAAGGATGAGTCAGAAAAAGAAGAAGTGAGAATCTTTGTGGTTATAGGAGAAAGAGTTGTGGACAATAGGAATCTCACCCTTAGCTCTCCGCTAGCCACATGCAGAGCCAGCTCGATCACACTGCCGAATGCCATATGCAGTGCTGCTGTGCTGCAGGAACTATTTGATATGGTTTTTGAGAGCCCAGAATGAAGAACTGACAGTTCCTTAGGAGTGGCCAGCCTGCCTTTAACCCACTAAAACACAAGCACACACACATGGATGTAACTTCTCACCAGTGCAATAATAGTTACAGCTATATGTTTTGTTCAGCATTGTTTACCTCACACTGATCCTTGAGGCCACACTGCAGCAATCTTGACCAGATACTCCTAATTCTGTCGTCATGTTCACGGTGAAAGCTGATATCTCCACAGTCACACTCACGATTCAGCATACGAGAGTCATACACCAAACCTACACACACACATACATACTATATACAGTATAAATGCATTTTATACAACAGTTACAAGAGTGCTGATATTCAGTCCAACAACACTGGGAATTCCTATCACTCCGCTTATCTGTGTTTGTGTGTTTCGGACAGATAGTCAGTCTGTCATTTAGTGGTATAAATACTTTTATTAACTTGTACTTCTCTATCTAATCAATTTGACATTTCTTTGTCAATTACACTGTTTTCCTTCTTTTTTCTCTTTAAAATCAGTGTTACCTGACTAGAGAACACAGAGAAAAAGAGCTGTTGTCTACCCTTGTGCCAAATAGGTAGGAAAACTTCAGCACCCATAATGCACTGGGCATGTTGCCATCCAAGGCCACTCCTAGTCTGCTCCTATTGGATAGGACGGGTTGCCAAGTTTATGGTTTTCCCCACTGAATTGGGCTACATTTAAACTGTTGCCACGGGTTGATTTTTTCCCTTGAAGGTTAAAGTTTTGACATATTGCATAAATTAGATTGACTGAAATGCTTGTATTGAAATATTTTATCTTATACCAATGATAAAACTGTGCTGGAAGTTAAGTTTTGTGAAGGAGGACCACTGGTAGGGAGCTTTTAAATTATATTTATAATCCCCATGATATAGTGGTTTTCAATTTGTATAAAAGTGACTGTAAAAAAAAAAATTGTTAGTATGGGGATGCCATATTTTGAGTTTTAGTATATTTGGGATATGGTCTTTGGGCTACGTTTGGGCTGTTTTTGATTGGCCATTGGGCAACACTATGGTTAGGTTTGAGGGAGTCAAACAGGCTTGACCAGAGACAAATACTGCCTTGTTTGAGTTGGAAATACTGTACTTCTAAGCCAACTTTCCTTTAAATTAATTCAGAAGAAAAGGAACAAGGAACGCCTTCTGTCCAACCCCTCAAAGCAAAACCCCTTCGTGTATAGGTAATAAAGCTGTTGCCATAGTGTTCCATTTTTATCATAATGCCGTTTAAAGAGAAGACAAAGTTTGATACAATTTTCACTGATAAACCTACTCTTACAATAACTGTTTTGTTAACCCTCTGTGGGCAGGGATGCAAAAATGCAAAATATAATCTGTAGTTATTAACAGTAATTTCTCAGCCTAGCTAATACAAATATAGAGTAAACTTTGTTAATTTACATATACTACCGACATTGTAACAATACAAAGCGGGTTGAAACTTGGCGAACTTGCACTTTAATATTAACTTCTTAGTACTTAGAATATACTGTTTGGTATTTTGCATGTCACCCTTTTTTATGACAGTAGTGTTTGAGATGCATGATTTCAAGTTTGTCTAAATCCTGATGATCTTTTGCTTCAATGGGAGCTAGAACACCTGACCATCTGTACAAAGGAATTCACATGCTCAATGAAACAAATTTCCTTATTTGATTGGACTTATTGACTTAAATATTTCTTAAATATTTTCCACAGGGCGTTTAAGTGGATGTTTTATTGTGACAACTTCTATCCTCCTACCTGTGGTGTATTTTGGTTTGCTCCTTATATTCCAGGCAAGAGGTGCGGTTAAATATGATGGCAGAGTTCTGTCAGAGGTGTCTGGAGTGGATTGCACACGTGCAAGTTTCCGGTGGTATTTTTTGTTTTGGAAATCCCAATATTCATCACTGTGCAGTTCTCCCGGGGTATTACTGCAACAGTTATAAAGCGGGGCTTGAGATGGAACGCTTACTGCTTCTCTTGCTCTCTGTCTGTCCCTTTCCAGCTCTCCAGGAGAAACAGGCCACACTGAGCGAACAGGTACCTTATAAAGAGATAGAGCTTGTGAAAAAGAACTCTGTGTGTTTGAGTGCAAAAATATTTGCATTCGCCTCACCTTTTTTGGAGCGTGTTGTTGGAATGCCTCCTGTGGCCACTGATGATGGTACATGGGGTGTGGAACCATAAGAGTCTGAGTGTGTATGTGCGTAAAATGCTGGATAAAAGAAGGTGCCGACTGGGTTTTGCTCAAAGGCCTATGAGACATCACTACACAATGTTCTGGGACTGTGAGAGAGAAAGTGCAAATTACACTAACTTACTTTTTCTTTACACCAATTTTTTTTTGCTCTAAAGATCAGTGAATGTGTGTGTTACCTGTAATAATAGGTGGTGAATGCATGGTAAAGACCTGTGTACGCAGTGGCTGAAAATGAGCGGTAGGACATTCAGACAAGACGATGGGGTTCTGAACGTCAATGTGTACAGGAAATTCATCCTGAGGAAAAGAAGCTGCAATTAGCAATGAGCAGGGTGCAGGCTTATCGTAGCATTACCTTCTAAACTTACCGTTTAAAAGATTGGGTCAGTATGATTAAAAAAAAAAAAAATGAATACTTCTTTTTTTTTCTTTTTTTTTTAGCAGGGTTTCTTTATGACAGTAAACACATTTATAATGTTACAAAAGATTTCTATTTCAAATAAATGATCAACGTTTTTCAACATTGATAATAATAAAAAAAAAAAATCAGTTTCCACAAAATTGTTAAGCAGCACAACCATTTACAACTGTGGTAATAGTAAGAAATGTTTCATCATCACCAAATTAGCACATTCAAATGATTTCTGAAGGATCATGTGAGACTGAAGACTGGAGTATTGATGCTGAAATTTTAACTTTGCCATCACAGGAATGAATTACATATGAAAATATCTTAAAACAGGAAAAAGTTATTTTATTTTTGTAATGAAATTATATTATTACGGTATTTGAAGCTTTGTGACCATAAGATACCTTTTTCCAAGTATGTATGTACGTATATATATATATATATATATTAGGGCTGTGAAAAGATTAATCGCGATTAATCGCATCCAAAATAAAAGTTTGTGTTTAAATTAATATGTGTGTGTACTGAGTATAATTAAATTTGTATATATAAATACACACACATGCATGTATATATTTAAGAAAAATGTGTTATTTATATATATAAAAAATATATATTTATATATAATATAAATTATATATAAATATATACAGTATATGTATGCAAATATTTCTTAAATATATACATGCATGTGTGTGTATTTATATATACAAAATAATTATACACAGTACACACACATATTAATTTAAACACAAACTTTTATTTTGGATGCGATTAATCGCGATTAATCTTTTCACAGCCCTAATATATATATATATATATATATATATATATATATATATATATATATTTTTTTTTTTTTTTTTTCATTTCTATAAAATTTTATTTAAGTTTTCTCTCAATTTAAAAACACTGTTACGCAGCTTCACATCAATTAAATATTAATCATTTTAGAACCAATAACGGACCTTGAATGATGATGTGCTATAGGTCTGTGGCTCTTGATGGCTCATCCTTTTATCTGGTGATAAACTTCTCTTGTACACTGGAGCAGAACTGAAAGATACCTCTACAAAATGCAAACAGCAAGTCACCACAGGATCTTTGCTTTTTAAGTTTATGATAGAGATGAAAAATATGACACTTTTGAAAGCACTTAAGTTAATACACACCCATAAAGTCAGATGCTCTGACAGCAGGGGGCGCACTGGTTTTACACTGCAGTGGGTTCTGTCTTGAGTTTACACTTCTCTTTGGTCGCAGCTTTAGAATTGGCTCTGAGGCTTCTCACAAACATGCACACACACACAAATTTATGTTTACAGTATAAACACATGAAGACACATGAAGTCCTTCGATGTTTGCTCATTTCAAGCTCACATGTTTATTTGAAAATGTACATGTGTCACCTGTTCTTCTTATTGGATTTTCCTCCTCAAAATAAGAGTCAGGTGTGTTAGATGCACGCAGCTGTTGTGGATCCTGACTTTCAGATTTTCTGAGAAACAAGAATTTAAAATTAGAATTAAAACAATTAAAATGCACAACCTACAGTATATGTGTACACAGTTGAGGTAAGAATTATTGCCCCCCTTGGTAAATATGGCCAAAGACAGCTGTGAAAATAAATCTGAATTGTTTATCCTTTTGATCCTTCATTAAAAAGAAATCACAAAAACCGAAACCTGTCATTGAAGCAAAAAAAAATTAAAGTGGGAGGAAACTACATTATGAAATAAATGTTTTTACCAATACATGTTGGCCAGAGTTAACAGAACCCCTAGAAATTCTTATGAGTAAAATGTCTCTTAAGTATATTCCCATTCATATTACTTTTTTTTTTTTTTAGCACATCATGGTGACTAGGAACATGAAACTTGCCAGCCATGACTTCCTGTTTCACAGGAGTATAAATATTTCCTAAATAATCAATCACAATGGGTAAAAAAACCCCAAATGATATAGTTCTGTCATGACAACTCTCAAAGTGCATGGTAATTGATATAAACAATGTTGATAAGTTTGGTCTTGGCAAAATAGTTATGCTATCCTGCTGCTGCTGCTGCTGTTGCTGTTGCTGCTGTTGGTTATTGCTACTGCCAATACATACAGGACATGCTGCTGTAAGTAAGTAAGACATGCTGCTGCTGTACAAAATAGCATACATGAATTACCCATAGCAGATCTTTACAGGTGGAGCTGGGGAAGGTGGAGGGCAACAGCAAATGCTGACCAAGTATTTAAAAAGGTTGAGCAGTGAGCTCATTGGCTACCGATACGGAGGATCCAATCAGCTGTGCCCTATAGAGAATGATGATTGCATGTAGATTGAGTTAAGGACCTATCAACATGTGCCGTCTAGTGTTTCATGACAGAACTTTGTATTTCTGATGTGCAGCAAAATAAAAAAAAGGGCTGTAAGAAAATAGCATTAAAAATGTCCATTTCCAACATCAGGGCAGTGATTATTTCCAATCAACTATATGAATCTGCCTGGAAGAGGGCATGTCTATATTGTCTTAATGCACGCTGAGGAGGATAGTTTGAGTATACAAAGACTCTCCAAGGATCACTGCTGAAGAATTGCAGAAATTAGTCGAGTCTTGGTGTCAGAAAGCCTCAAAACAAATAGGCTATATCAAACGGTAACTACATCACCACAAGTTGTTTGGGAGGGTTTTGAGGAAAAAAAAACTCTGTTCTCATCCAAAAACAGATTCCAGCATATTCACATGCCAGAAACTACAGGAACTTCTAACGGGACTGGGTTCTATGGTCAGATGACACTAAAACAAAAATATTTTTGGCAGAAAACACACAAGATGGTTTAGTGCAAAAAGTACCTCATGCCCACCGTTAAATATAATGCTTAATTATTTTTCTGCCAGAGGTCCTGGACATCTTGTTCAGATAAATGGTATCATGGATTCGATAAAATACCACAAGATGAAAAAAATCAAAACCTGATTGCCCCTGCTAGAAATCTTATAATTGGGCCGTGGTTGAATCTTCCATCAGGACAATGATCTAAAACAAACATAAAAAATGATCACAAAAATGGGTCATTAAACACAACATGAAGGTTCTGCCATGGCAATTCCAGTCTCTTCACCTGAACCCTACAGAAAATTAGTGGGGTGAACTAAGGTGATATTCAAACTTGGAGCTGTTATCTTCGCAAATGGAGACTGCAAAAAGTATTGAATAAAAGGGATAATTATGGCCAACGTGTATTGGAGCAAAACATTTATTTCATAATGAGATATTCCCACCATTTTCAATTGTTTTGTCAATGAAAGGTTCGATTTTTCGAAGATCAAAAGGATAAACAATGCAGATTTATTTTCATAGCCTGCTTTGCTAATATTTATTTACCAAGGGCACCAATATTTCTGATCTCAGTAAGGATACAGTAATGGCAGGTTTTTATTGTTTGTAACCTGATCTGCTTCTTGCGAATATGTAGATTTAGTATTCGTTTCACCTGGTCACTGGCGACAGCACCTGCCAATCACAACAATCATCAAATCACACCAGACCAGACAAATTAGAAACACCATATGGAATTACAGTATAGCCTACAACAGGGTCAGAAATGAACCACGGCTTGGTGAAAAATGCAGATGAAAAATGTCAGAGCAAAAAATAAATGTTTATCTGACATTTTTTAATTATTTCATAATATTCTACTCTAGGCCTGTATGGGTTCAGACACTGGAGTAAGCATTCTAGTTGCAATTTAATTAGTTTTGGAAATAAATAGACAAGCCATTCTTTTACATACAAAAAAAATATATTTGCCCCTGAAAATCAATCCATCGGACCAAATATCAACCCTTAACAAAAAATTAATAAAAAAAACCCACTTTCTGACACTGGTATACAATAAAAAAATATATATATTTGTAAAAAAGAAAAAAAAAAAGAAAAAGAAAAATATGAGTATACTCTGTTCACTCTTCTTTTTATTCAAAGGCTGATTAAATGGTTGTTTTCCCACTTGTGCGCTCTCCCTCCTTCTCTCCAGCTTCCTGTGCGGATGTTGAGACATCTGAATAATGAGGATGAGACAGAATATCAGTTCTGAAACTGGAATATTGAATATCAATGGTTCCAGAACAGGCTTGTTTCAAAATTACACTACAGTATGCATGCTAACCAGGGTTGTGTAATACAGTGTAACTATGTAGATATCTATATTACAATTGTAACTGTAAATAAATTGTACAATTGTAACTTTGGGGGGAAGAGACTATCTCTTTAAGCCAAAAAGTATCACAACAGTCCTTAGTCCAATAGGTTCAGCAATGCAGGACTTACTTTACCCCCGCCAGTAAAAGTACTTGCACAGTCACCCAGTAAAAAAAAAAACAGTTACAAATAGTTCAGAATAGTTCCTCTAGAGCGAGAAGACATTAAATGGCTTTTCAGTTTCTGCAGTGTCCTTCTCTGTATTTTTTTTTTTATGAACTCAACACATACCGAAACATCATTACCATTTCGTTATATGCTACCGCAGAAACCATGCTGCACTCAATCTGGGCTGGATCACTATGGTAACCCTTCAGCTGACAAGGAAGTGCTCTATTAAAATGCACATAGAAGAAACTCATCCACTTCCTGAAGCTAAAATTAGAATTGTTTGTCTGATTTAGGGGTGATTTATGTAAGTATGGTATGCTATTCTCATCCTACAATTTGCCTGACCTATTTTTGACTTAAATGGCTCTTGGGAAACATTTCAGTCAAGATGACAAAATCATCGCAATGCATAACAATCTCAAAGTCTAACTTCCAAAAGTTCTGGGTAATTTTGTGCAGCTTAAACGCTTTTATTTATCCATCATTAAGAATGAATAAAAGCAGCTGAAAGACTAAAAAGTGCAAATCTCACACTTTAAGGGTTTCATGCGATACACACAAATAGCAAGCTAGATTATAGACGTGCTTATATATTATATATATATATATATATATATATATATATATATATATATATTTTGTTCTAATACTAAACTAATAAAACCAAATAATCTTACTCAGAAAGATTCAAAGTCTGACCAATAGACTTGCTACATGTAGTAAATGCTACATTACACTTCCACCTTTGATCATTTAAATACATGCCATTATATTTGACCTATTAAGTTACAATAATATTACAGGAAGCCTGCGATGTGGCAGAAATTTCAGTTGTCTATATGGTAAATGAACATAGCAAATAAAGTTTAAACACATGCAGGTCTCTTACCTGTCACATCAGCATAGCTTTTCCACATCTAATACGTTTCCAGGCACCAAGTGCTCATCTAAAAATGACACATAACACGCATTTGCACTTTCTGGCTGGCCACTTAAAAAAATGAAAAGCAGAACTACAGAAATCTATATTCAAACCACCTGCAGACGACAGCGAGCTCCAAAGGTGTGATTTCGTTGAGTGACATCTAGCTTTATGTTCACGCTGTCAACTCTGAAGCCCCTCCTGTTGAACTTCCTCTCTTCTCACTACATCAACAGTTGTTTGCTTCTCTCTACGAACAAATCCATCAATGATTTCATTTGGAATCCGTGCAAGTTGTGCGTGCAAATGATTGATATCTTAATGTCCGCAATAGCCACAATTTAGCTTGCAAAATGGTTTGCTGCCAGAGTCAAGTAAAGGAAGAGTGTGTATTTGAAAGATAAGGAAGGCAGGGCACACGCTATTATCTGGTGCCACTCTTACCAACTAATGTACAGAAAAGGGTTATTCTGGGATGGGAAGTCAAAAGACATTCAAGTGAGAAAAATAAGTGAGGCGCACTAAAAACATTTTTTACCAAATCACTAAATATGTAGAATCCGTTAAATGAACAGGAGAGACCAGTGATATATTTTGCATTTCAGGTCACACACCATAACATGTTTACATGTCAAGCATCAACACAAACATGTTGGTTCCATTATATTAATGAGGACATCTCATAGGCGCAATGGTGTATACTGTACAGAAGTGTTGATATTTGCAAAGCCCAAACCCACACAAACCTGTTGATATAATTCAAAACATGATTTGGCTCATTTAGGAACTTCTCATATAGCGAGGACTACTGAGATACTGAGATATGCGGGCTATATCCTACTAAAAGAGAGGGGATATTGCAAACAAATAGTGGGAAAATTAATATTTAAAAACCAAACCCCAATTTGGTTGTGTATATACATGAAATCTTCATGAAATGAAGTCTTTATTTATTTCATCCTTGATTTTCTCACATTTTTAATCACTGACGACTTCTCTGAGCTGGTTAAAATGTGTACGTTGATATATGCAAGTCATTTAGAAGAGGTTTGTGGTTCTGTGGCTTTTTGAATAGTTGTCACCTCAGCATTTGCACTGACATCAAATGAATGATTTGCTTTATATGATCAAACTATTTGTTATCAACTCTGCATGATGATATTTAATGGCCCTCCAATTTGTACATTGGAGCTCAACATGCATATAGTGTTCATGTGTGAATGCATGTCTGTGTTTGGTTTTGCACCTGCTCTACCGCTTTACAGGAAGCTTTGACCTCACCCCCCTTCACTGAGACTCTCTCATTCTCTGTTTGTGCGCTCTATCCAGGTTTGTATATGCAGATACCTGGGCTCTTTGCTGAGACAGCAGAGAGGACAATGTGGTTTTACTCAGAAACACATGCAAACAGGCTGCCCCATATAAGAACCACCCCATGCCACTTGCACAACCACCTGCAAATGCATCCCCAATCTTACTTTCAAAACAAGGCAAGCCCATGTGGGTGTCCTCCATGTTTTGAAAGTAAAAAACACTTAACTATTTTGTATGTTGTTCCAGTAAATACCTGTGCTGACCTCACCGCATTCCTTTCCATTTGCCCAGATCTGTGCATCTGTTTCACTGACATTTTGACATTCTGAGCATGAGCTAAACTGAGGAGATGCACTTTTTCCACGTGATGCATGGGACGACTGAGTTTAATAGCTCTATTGACTTCTCTAACATCCTGTATTTACTAATGTTACATACAGGAATTCAGTGTGACACAACCAAGATTAATTACATTGGCCTTCTCATGGCAACATTAAAATACAGTAGTTGTTTAAAGACAGCACAATCATTATATTTCATAATATAGCTGTAAAATAACTA
This sequence comes from Abramis brama, assembly GCF_963993115.1. Taxonomy (NCBI): domain Eukaryota; kingdom Metazoa; phylum Chordata; class Actinopteri; order Cypriniformes; family Leuciscidae; genus Abramis; species Abramis brama. Next base: position 11,766,947 of record NC_139973.1, on the reverse strand, counting down.
ATTAAAGTTTAGCCTATATGCTTTAAACACATACTAACGTTTGAACTTGTTGCCCTGGTTGGATGTTATGAAAAACTACGATGATTTGATTTCACCTTTTTTTATGGTACAGGACAATAGAGAACAGACAGAAAGCAAAGAAAGAGGGGACAGGCCGAGGCTCGAACTTGGGTCGCCCGAAGAAAAACTCTGCAACATGTCAGAATAAGGCCCACATGGCTATCAGCTCCTACTTTAGGACCATTACGCACATTATGTCTCATTACCGTAATGCATGTGTGCGTGTGTGTTTTTTTATATTTAAAAGGTATTTATGATTTATGGTAGTGTTTGTAGTTGTTGTACTGCTTTCAGTTTTAAATGCTGATTAAAAAAAGACAATGTTTTATAGTATGACCTACACTTTAAAACGATTATATAACACAGAATTATATTTTAGATCTAGACTAGTAGACCTAGTTGGTTCAAAAACACTGTCCCAAATTTAATGATGTGAATAGAATGTAGACTGTGTTTTAGGCAAACACCTGGTTCGTAACACTTACAGTAAAGCTAACCGAAACTCATATCAGCTAGGGCACACTTCCAAGGAAACACCCACAGTATTAATACCCAGACAGAAATAGAGAGGGGACAGGAGTTGATAAGACAGGCATTAATTTTTCAGCTTTTACTGAACTTTATCTAAAAGGCGTACAGCACCCCACCCTGATTTAGACCAATATTTGCACACTAAAACAGACACACACACTACTTTTTTAGGTCAGCATGCCCAAAGCACATTGTTTTCTGTGAATTTCAGCACAGACGATTTTATTTTCGTAATAAACAGTGTTGGGTGTAATGCATTACTAAGTAATAAATTACTGTAATTGCTTTTCCCATGAAAAAAATTAAGTAAGGGATTACTTTTAATTTTTCTAGAATTTAACTCTTTCCCCACCAGCGTTAAATTATTATTATTATTTTATTTTATTTTTTTCTTATAAAGTTGCCAGCCACCGTTTTTGGTCATTTTCAAAAAAATTCCATGGCCCCCAGAATATTTTGTTGTATGAATATCTGAACATGCAATATATAAAAAAAAACATACCCTCTACTTTTAAACAAAAAAAATCTGTTTTATTTTAGCTTCATGCATTCGTTTTTTATCAACACTTGAATGTGGGTAAGTTTCATTTTTTTTAAAAAGCAACACTTTGCGCAAAAAGCTGAGAAAATCATGTTTTTGTCAAAGACTACGTCTGGATCAGGTTCAGTACGATGATCAAAACATGGAGTAACATTAGATCGAGTCCATCATCAACACACCCAAAGCTTGCACCGTCCTATAACTCATCCTGGGTCGACATTTCACTCTGGGACCGTTTTGATTTATATGCAGTTTATTGTTGATGATCGCATTATTTTTCATATGCATCTGCTTGCATATGAGAATTCAAAAGAGCATGTCTATCCTTGTATTGTTCAACTTGTCGAGGTTGATATGGGATTTAGAAAGTAGGTATAAAAGGAATGCAATATTTTTTTAGATTGTGTATAATTAGTATGGTACTATTGAAGATGTAATTAGTAGCAAGTAATTAATTACTTTTTTTGAGTAACTTACACAAATTTATATAGGCCTATGTAAACTAGAAAACACACCAAAAAACTACTTTGGGTTACATTAAGCTTAGATTCATATAAATATATATGCATTTTTTATTTATTTTTTGCTGTAAATGAATTTTGTTTAAATTCCAAAATTGTTTAATTATTATTATTTTTGAAAAGTCAGTCCATTAAAGAATTTAGACCCAAAGTTTTTTTTTTAAACTTTACTTAGTATTTCATTTTTCAAAACCATATCCTTGAGTATTCTTCTCAAATCACTGTCAGTAAACAGGTTCCTGTTATAGGGGCATGTTGTCACATGTAGTAAATTAACTTTTGTCCTGGCCAGTAACGGTGAAAAGTGTTCACTAGTTTGTGCTAGTTAATAAGGTTAAGCATACATGACTTATGAGACAGCTCATCAAACATCTCTGTAATTTTGTTCCTCAGATTTTATATATATATACATATTATATAGTATAGTGCAAAGGTCATTCTCATGCAAGCCTTAAAAAGGGTTTATGAAAGCACCAAGAGTCACCACTCACCACCGTGTCAAGCTGATGTTTGCAGTCGGGAAAAGTATTTTAAAAGGCTCTGAAAGGCTAATTTAAAGCCTAATGTTACGTATCATTTTTTTAATTTATGTATGTGATGCTGCTTGGTGCTGTGTTGTGTTGTTCTCCCATCTGTCTCTTCTAATAGCGCACATGTGGAGCGAGTTAGGGCCGTAAGAGGCAAAGTGGTGGTGGTGTTCCCGCGGAGCGTATTTAAGCCGTCTGGACGTAAACTGCCAGCTAGTGAAAAATTTACTTTGTGTTGCCAACTCATGCTCAGTGTGTTATCAAGTAAACATTGACTATAGTCATTATGTGTACAAGAAATCTAGTCTTCCTGCTTACTGTACGGACACCCATGTAGGGAGGAGGGTGGCTGTTTATTTTTCTCCCTGTTTTGTGGTTAGCCAGGGAGGTAAGATTATGTTGATTATTTTGTCCTGTTTCTTTTCAATGGGCAAGTAAGAGGTTAAAATAGTTAGCTGGCTACTTTTATTTTTGTTTTGGCTTCTTCCGCTCCTGAAGCTTCTCCTAGTCATTTTATGTTTGAATAAAATCTCCCTTTAATTGTATCCTCTGACCTGAGGGTTTTTCTTGTTTCAGAGTATGATAATATGAGACTCCGGGCACCTCTGTCTAGTCTGCGGGGTTCAGGTGCTCTAATTCCTAAACCTGTGGTTTACTTTCCAAATTCCTTGTGAGGGTCTGACCGGGAGCTGTGGTGGAGCAGCTTTGTCAGACTATGTAACAGATGATGATTCAAGGCCTCCCGTGTGAAGGACTCAAGAAAGGCCTGGAGAGATATAGAAAAGGCCTTCCTCTAATTTTGGAGACCGTTTGAAATCCACCACTCATCACATAGCTTCACTGACTTCAGCTTCACTCTCCCCTCCCTTCTCCTCCTGGGATCGGGATAACGACCGGCCAACTACTTTGTGGCACAAATAGGCACCTCTTATCTCCTGTTCCCCGCATGGCAACGAAAATCAACCTACGCTCTGCTAACTATCGTCTCGTGACTGCGCGCCCTGATAAACTATATTCTCTCCTTATTCTCTCTCACACTCACCACAATGAGTTGAAGGTACTCAGGCAGCAGGAAAGAACATGTCTGCTTTGTATAAGATATCTGAGAGATGCTCAAAAGATGAGATCTACCACTCACAGTCACAAACAAACACTTCAACTTCAATCCCAGCAATCCCACGCCCATCCAGCCAGTATTGGTTGAGTAGCTGCTCTCATAGATCTCATTTCCTCAAAATGAAAGCAACTTGAAGACATGCGCTGCGTCTGAACAGGCGTACTTTCATACTATATAGTATGCGAAAAAAACGGTAGGCCAAGAGAGTAGTGTCCAAATTTATATTCATATTCGAGGTAGGTAAAAAGTACCCGGATCACCTACTACTTCCATCAAGTTTTTGGGGGAGCACATTCGAAGGACACTTTACCATCCCATGACGCCACGGGAGAAAGTAGGCATATTCAGACAGAGCGATTGCGTTTAAATCATTAACTAAACATGTAGATGGAAAAGAAAATTACTATAAAAGGAAGGCAACCTAAACAAGTTAATCAAGGTCTTCAGGTTCACATGCTGCATCCAAAATCACTCTCTGAGGAATTTCTTTTGGATAAGTAATTATTTGTGACTATTAAAAGAGTATGTTTGGTTCACTGCCATTCACAGATCCTCTCCTTTGGTCTCATGGGATAGTAAAGTATTCATTGGATGCTCACTTCAGAAGCCAGAAGCAGCAGGTCATCCGGGTACTTTTTGGCTACTGTTTTATGAATACTGTTAATTCTGACATACTACAAACCTTTCACTTACTGTTTTTTGCCTACTATATGGGAGTAGCATGCATATTCAGATTATGTTATTATGTTGCTGATTACCTGATATAGGTCTGCGTGCCTGCCATACTGGAAAGGTCACACGAGCCACCTAAAGTTAAACACAGAAATGTAAATTGAGTCTCTTCCAAACGATTTTCACAAGATTTGGTTTGTCATAAATTCTGCATATTCCAGATAACATACAACTCAAAATTAAAACAAATGCTAGTGACTAACTAATACTAATTAAAACTAGTGTTCATAAAAGCAACGAATTAAAGAAAGTAACACACAAAATATTTATTCAAATCATATATTTGTTTCTAAATCAGAGTATATAGAAACATCGTGCATTGTATTTTTCAATACATATTCGAACCCATAATATTAGTTTCGACTTAACCTTCGTGCGGCGTTCCTTCCCTTCCCTTCCCGCTAAAACGAAAACGCCGTTTGGGCCGTAAATGAATCCTACTTGTCACAAAATGTTAATGACTTCTCTTAAAGAGATAGTTCACCCAAATATAAAATTTCTGTTATTTACTCACCTCTATGTTGTTCTAACCCTGCATACGTTTCTTTCTTATGCTAAACACAAAATAAAATAATTATTTTGAAGAATGTTGGTAACCAGACTATATGGAAGACAAAGGCCATCAAACTGTCTGGTTACCAACATTCTTCAAAATATCTTCTTTTTTAGTTCAACAGAAGAATGAAACTCCTACAAGTTTGAAACAACTTAAGGGTGAGTAAATTATGACAGAATTTTCATTTTTGGGCGAACTAATGCTTTTTTAAAAATAATTCTCCAGCAAACCTCAATAAAAGTTCTCAAAAAAAATAAATATGCCATGGCAAACATTTTGAAGACTATCTCACTGCCAATCAATTTATCGAGTCAATTTATTATTTGGGTTAATAATTATTAATAAGGCACAATATATCCAGTGTACTGAGGCCTCATCTCTGTTGATTGCCATTCAAAAAGATCTGCTGACCGTTCCTGGAACTGCTGACCGTTCCTCTTCACATTGGCGACCAGGGCCAGAGTTAATACTGCTGTCGATTTTATCTTTTTAATGTTGTGAAACTTGGACAAGTAAAAGTGACATAGCTCAACAGTTAGCAAATATCAGCATAATCTGCTCCACAGGCCGATTGCCTCAGTGTGTGTGTAAAGTCTCCATCTAGTGCCCATAAAAATGAAATGCATGTGTGCTTACACCTAGTGGACAACTTTAAATGTTATATGTAATATATATTACATGGGTAAAATTTGCTTTGACAAAACAGATTTGAGAATATTTGATGGGCCCTTTCTCAACATATGGTCACATGACAAAAATAGATAATTTTAGAATAGGCCAATAATAATTAATAAAGGCTGGTTTCTAAAGTACTTCTTCCTGACTCTATGTATTAATGCTCATGGGTAGCCTAAATGGGTTCCACTCAGACCTTAACATTAAGTATTTTCCTGTTAGATCTGTATACCCAAAGTTTAGATCTGTTGTGGTATTCATGCAAATTAGCACATACGTAATTAGATTATGCACCGTTTGTCCATGTTAACAAACAATTTCAAAAAACTTGTAATACATTTTTTGTTTGTCTTGATGCAAGTAATCAACTCAGTAATTTTCATGGTGATATCTAAAGGTTAAATTTTTTACCCTATTTGCGTAAAGAAAAAGAATGAATAGGCGTATGAATAGGCTATATTTGGGTCTTTTTCTAAACTTTCCTCTAATGGGATTCTTCGGGGCTTTTTTTCCCTTACTCAGGACATATTGAGGATACAGAATCAGTTGAGTTTGCTTCTGTTGCAATTTGTTCAAGGTTGACCCCCATTTTGGCTTAAAATGACTGGACTATCTATATGACAAAGTAGTCAAAGAAACCAGTGTTTATTATTATATTCTTTTAATGATTTGTAAAACATTTGACCAATATTACATGAAATCAGGAACATGAATTTACAATATTTTATGATGAAAAAGAAGAGAGAAAAAAAAAACAGGCATTTTTAACCGTTTCATGAATGGTCATATTCAACTGGTTTTGTCCTGGTGAGCAGGCATACTACTGTTAGCCTGTAAACAGCTAGCATTTGCATTACAGTTTTCTTTATGGTACCCATTCACTCAGAGACAGAAGTGCTTCAGCACTTATGAGCCATTTAGTGCCACAAACTTTCTATTGATCTCCTGTCCTATGGTGCCCAGACAGAAGAGAGGTAAAGAGCATGTCTCTCTTCATCAACTCTTTATCAGTTGACTCTGTCATCAATTCGAATCCATCTTCTACTCCATTTTAGGATTGACCTGGCATGAGGTATTGACCATAGAGCATATGCGAGGTAATGTTTGAGCATGTGTGATTTGCAGGGTAGATGATGTCCACTTGACAGTTCACCGTTTAAAAAGAGAAAAAGAGAGAAGGCCATGCTCATGTTTTGTGTAATTATTTTTGCGGAGCAGCAAAATCCAACTGAGCAGTCAGAATAAAGAGGGGGAGGGGCCTGAGGATGGCCAACCAATCCCAGCAGCAACTGAACACTGTCAATCATGGAAGTGACCACACCTTAACAGCTCTCAGCTTTCTTGTGAACATGTACGTTTGTTGTCAGTCCGTGTTTGTGAATGTTTGAACGTGTTGGAGAAAGCTACGGATACAAATACTGTACACACAGATAATAATAGTTTAAAAAAATCTGATAAAACAGCTGTTAAGGCGTCTTTGTTGTTTAGTGATATTCATACATGAGGTACTGGGTTGTCCATGTGAGCCACTGCACAGCAATAAATACAAATATGAATCATAAAAAAATACAAATCAAATGTGTCTGTTCCCCAGAGAGGTAGTTTGTTATGGTTACATTTTGGACTAGGAAAAGAGACCAACATCAATTTCATCTCTGTCTTTCTCATGTCTCGCCATCATCACCATCATGCATAATGTATATCTTGCAAAGGTTTAAACATGACATGTCCTGGTTTGTCTGATATTAATTCATGGTAAGTGCTGCACGGATATTCTCACTCGTTCATCACGAAATCAGAACAAAACAAATAAGTGAATGATTACAAAAACGCTAAAAACTGGAAGATTGTTTTCCAGTTCAAAATTGAGTGTACACCCTCATCCCACAAAGTACTGAGCAGCTTAGTATAGAGAGAAGGCATGAAGACAAGGAAATAGACTGTCGAAAGAGAGCAATAAGATAGTGAATATATATATATATATATATATATATATATATATATATATATATATATATATATATATATATATATATTCACCAGCACTGGGCAGGAGGTTAGCATTCAATCGTACTTTCCTATATTTGCATACATACCCACACATACACACACACAACCATCTGCCCTGTGCCTCCACCTGTACAGATAACAGAATATCAAAACTAGTCTACAAGAAAATATTTTAATCTTTTACATTTGCAAAGTAATACTCATAGATATATATATATATATAGCAAACCTTCCATATCATTAAATCTTAAGTGCCATGACTAAGTTATTTATTAGTAATGTAGCCTACTAAGGAAACAATAACCTTTTCACTCACACACAAATTACCCATCTATCCTGGGCCGAATATGTGACACCCAATCAAATATGAATATACTTGGTGTATAGGTAAATGCTATACGTCGCCCTCGCTTCAAAAAACACACGCGCGCACTGCGCTCGCCGAGGAACCGCAGTTTCCAGATAGTTAAATTCAGCTTACATGATCATTAAATCGTCGACCCAGTTCCGACACCAAACTCACACCTACAGACAATCTTCATTAACGATGATTAACTCTCATACCACAGAAAAGGTTTTTCTAATGACCCTGAGCCCTGACAGAAAAGTAGAAGATTCATACAAATCAGACTTGATTAAAAAAGAGATTGTGGAGAAAGTGGAGAGAACAAGATATATAAAGCAACAGAGATAGTGCTCTGTAAGTATCAGCCCTCTAATGCGACTCAGGGAGTCGACAGTCTCGCAAATATCACATTCAGCTATTATACACAGTGGAGAAAAGGACTCTTACAAACTTAAAAAGCATATTTAAAATGAATAACTGTGAACGACTAAGGCCCAGCTAAGGCAGCTGTGTTTGGTTTAGAGGACACAATGCAGGCAGTGGCTAGAGTGATATTAACACGACGCACAAAGACATGCAAAAACGTCTATACCATGGCCGACATGGTATTAGGTGTCTGTAATTACTGTTTAGATAATAACAACCAAGCATAAGAAAAGAATGTGCTGAGTTGTGTTATGCTGTAATTAAATTATGCTTTGAAGAACCTGCCTGTGCAAACAAATATCAAAAACACCCAGGTAGCGTGTAAAACCGTAGTTACTGATGACAAACATTAAGATCATAAATTATCCAGCATGCTGCTATTAGAGTTACCTTAAAAAAGTGAGAACCAAACAAGTCTTATTTCTCAGTAAAGTCATTCCTACTAGTGTTTGATGCACAAAACCAAAACAATTATTTGAATCTCCCAAAACCTGTCAAGAAGATACCCGTGTCGTATTTCAACCCAAAATAAAAAAGTAATTCATTTTTTTTTTTGTGCAATGTTACAATATTGTCAATCAATTTTTCCAATTAATTATATTTATTAAGAACATTTTCTGACAAGTTTTCATTACTGTAATGTGAAAAAAAAGTTATTAATACGTTTGTGAATACGAAGAAAAAAAGAAATATTTAAAATGTTAAGCATGTATAGATAATTGTTATATATATATATATATATATATATATATATATATATATATATATATATATATATATATATAAAAACTCTAGATTACAATTATCTATACATATCTATATATAATTCTTTTTTTCCATATTACAGTAATTAAAATTACATTTGGGGGGATTTTTTTTCTTTTGGCTTGAAATATGAGAACCTAGAACTTTTTTATTATAGCTTTGTACTTGTGAAACGTACTATAAATTAAAAAGAATTTTTATCATGATAAAAAGCATTCAGGATATTGAGGATTTTATGTGGAAAAACAAATGTGATGACTAATGAAGAAGGTTAAAGCTTTGTTAGGGAAAAATGCAATTAGTTGGATTAATCTGGAAAAAAAAAAATGACAAGAAAAAAAGTCTAAAAGAAAAAGTGAATGATGGAATGCAAGAGCTGAGAAATATGTAACCTATAGGATTTACAGTTGTGACTTCGCAACGATGTAAAGAACAGAGGTAAAGCTCTCAGTTTAAAAAAAAAACATAATTCATGGTTCCAATTCCTGTGTGTTTGCATAAATGCGCAGTTAGATTGTAGTCTTTACATATTGATTATAGCCAGCCAGGGCTGCAGGGTCTTTCTCTGCTAGATTCTACCATAAGCCACAAGAAGCGCTTATATTAAACTCTATTTACACTAATCGAAAAAGGTAAGAATATAGATACCAAGTCCTATTTACAGGTTAGCTGCGTGGCAAGCGCTAATGCTGCCCTAACCACTTTGCAGAGGCGTCAGATAATAGGCCAATCACAGCAGAGGCAAACATTAGAGAAGACAGCCATTGTGTAGCAACCTATCAGAGCTCTGGAGGCAGAGGAAGGGGGCGGAGCTGCCGTTTAATTGGTTAAGTGGCTAGGCGAGGGGTGAGTTGAGTGAGCTGTGTGCTTGCATTAGTATTTTTAACCCTGTGCATTTAAAGGCAGGAGGTGAAGAGATGGGACATCAGCAGTAGTGGACAGCGCTTTGGGGACCATGCAGAGGTTTAGAACAGGACCGCACACTCACACACTCATCCTACACATGCAGTGTAATACTGTTGGCTATTGATAATACAGTAAAATTTTACTGTATTGAGTTGCCACAGTGAAAAACACCATGACCATATTACATTCTTGTAAGAATGTACTCCTTACATACAACAAACAAGAGGAAACATCTATGGCACTCCCTTAGCCGATCTGAAAATGATGAGGGATACACACACACACACACACACACACAAACACACATCACTCACAAACTTCGTCCTGGAAACTCTGTATGCATTATAAGGTGATTGTCCGTACATTCACTCCACACCTCTCCGGGTCACACCGCTTAACCCGCACATCTTGGATCTGACTCGGGTGAAGTAACTAGGTGACCTGTCCTCCGAATACTTCCAACACCAGAGGGGTCAGCTGCATGCTGTGTTCGGGCTGGAAAGAAAGGGAGCGGTACTGCTTGGAGTGCTCTTCGTTCAGGCTACGGAGGTCCGCCAGCTTCTGGATCATCTTAGCATAGAGCAGACGGCCCCCAGGGTGATGCGCGAGGATGTACGCCTGCAGGACCTCAGATAACCTGTCCTGCAACGCTTCCACTCGCACGTGGTCCTGCACACCGGGCCGGTCTACGAGCACACAAACACAGACAAATGAGATTCCTGTTCGCAAGCATGGGCATGTTTTTAAAAAGTCTCAGTCTGTCTAACGTTTAGCGTATTGTGAATACACACTGACCTGGAGACAGCAGACAAATGCCCATCAGCAGCACATGTTCCTCCTCATGTAGGTTGAGCTTTTTTAAGCCCACCTGAAACTTCACCAGAGGCTCCAACAGCTCCAGAGTGTGTCCAGCTGCGCCCCCAAACATACACAAAATCAAGATGATTTCATAAGGCATAACCACAGGTGCTGTTCATCACAAACTAAGGACATTTTTTAAAATTGAATTATTATTTTTGAGAACCCAAATGTGACCCCCCCAACAATATAGCTATTCTATTGTTTTATAATTAATATTTAATTATTATTATTATTATAATAATTACTATAAAAATAATAATAATTTGAAACAAACTTACAATACAATAAACAATGCTTCCATAGCATTTATGATCATTTCTAATTCAATTATTAGTATAATTAATAATAACAACAATTATTATTAATATTAATCAATAATTTAAAACCTAAATATGTCATAAATAAAACAAACAATTCTTTCATAGCATATATTGGTAACATTTATGCTAAAATCTAATGTTAATTTGTACATATACATTTCAAGGCAATGTATTATATACTAATATGAATTCATGTACAATAGTATGTTTATAAATTAACATAAACCTAGATTTAAAAAAAAAAATGCTGTACAAAAAATAATTAATTGTTAGTTCATGATATCTAATGGTAATGAATTGTAAAAATTAACCCAAACTTCTTTTTGTAAAGTGTCCGTGCTATATTTCTTTAAAAAAAATTTTTTTACTTATTTTGGTATTAATCATCAATACAAAGATTTGCATACATTTTCAAGTGTGGTGTAAGTGTCAAAATATTTTTTGCAGCCAGTGTAATTTTCTCCATGCATAAAACTGGGATAAAAAATGTTTTAAAAATAAAAATAACACATTTCACCTTTAACCTGCAATGCACTTTTAGAAATCATAAGATTAACTGCTAATGAGAAATAAAATACAGTAAAACTTCCTCTTCAAAATCAAGGAAAACTTAACATAACATGCAACTGTACAGTGTTATTTTAGTATGATTACATATTACTGTAGTATTTATTAATGTTTTAAATTAGCTTTTATATATATATATATATTGTTTTTTTTTCCCTTCAGTTTTCATTTTAATTTTAGTAATTTTGTTATGTGGTCTTTTCATTTTTATTATAGTTTTTAACAATTATATTTTGCTTCAACTTTTTTTTTAATTTAAATTTTAGTACATCAACTTCAATTTATTTTATTTTAGTTAGTTGCCAAGGCAACATTTCTAATTTTCGTTTCAGTTTTTTAAGTTATGTAATATCTATATCTTTTGTTTCAGCTTTCAACAATAACAACACTGCAACCAACCGTCTATCCCTGTGAGCTTGAGTTTGTACCTTTTGTCACATCATTGACGCAGTATTTAAAATCTGGTCCTCCACAGCTCCAACTCATGTCCTCTAGACTGAAAGACTGGTTAGACCTTAGCATGATCACTTCTATAGCACTGGACTTTAGCAAAGCAATCTGATCTTCAGCTGTCAGCTCTCTGAGATACACAAGAACAGACACAAACACATACACGTCAAATGTTGGCTCATGCTGGTTTCTGTGAATGGCAGATGTATAGGGAGTGGGTGAATCCAGTTCAGATAACATGACACTCCTATGGTTACCACAGCAACCTGCGCTCCATAATGCATATGTATGTACGCACATTCTTAGGAAGTGGGGAAATGCATGGACGTGCACAGAGGAAGGCGAGAAACATGTACCGAGAGTGACGGTTTAGAAGGTCAAACCTATTTTTATGTTCCTGAGGAAATCAAATAGATGACAGTCATGTCAACAATAACCTGTTTGGAAAATGGTGGAACTTTCCACAAACGAGCACCACTAAATGGATGAAAGGAATATAGAACACCCTTGCTCAGGGTCCACAAAAGATTTTAGTTCCAGGCCTTGTGAAATTAAGAACCAGCCCTTGCCAGTTATTCAGTTGAATTGAGCAAGACAATTAATTATATAGACATAGAATTATCATTTAAATTCATATTTTAATCAAAGATTTAAATGAATGGAATGGAATTAAAGAAATACAGCTGTTTTAAATGTAGTTTTTAATAAATGATCTAATATATAATTTAATATAAATTAAATAATACATCATTTAATATTACTTTAGTAATTTCTTCAAATTGCAATTCAGTAATTCCTCCTGCCATTTCAATTAAAATAAACTCATGAATTTACTTTACCTGAATCCAGGAATCATCTTAGCAAAGCCGATGACTTTTTGAATGCTGTAGGAAACCAGGTCGGCCAGGTGAGGAAGCATGGAAAGACCGGAGCCCTCATCCTCCTTTGAGTCCGGACTGGAGCTCAAACCCTGCTCCTGATACATCATCAACAGATTACTCAGGTTCATCTTACAATCTCCTGACTCTACAGATGTGGAGAAAGAGGGGGGGGGGGGAGAAGAAAAAAAAATTAATGCTTTGCTTCATCTCAGCAACCTTCAACAATTCATGTAACAGGTACACTGACTGCAGTCTTCTGTTACTTTGCATGAAAAAAAAATAATGTTTTTTTTATTTTTTATTAATTATTCTTATGGTGGGACAGTGAAAATGTTGGTAGGGCATGTAAAAATCTGAATCAATGGCCCAAGAAAATTTTTAATAAATGGACAGGCACACTATTTTAATACACTGGCTTATACCTCTGTCTACTTTGCTAAATAACAGAAGCGTTATCTCCCCCTTGTGTCTGTTCCAAAATCTGCCATCACCTTATATAATACAGTTGGATAACAAACAACTTCTGTTGAGAATGTTTAGTGAATTGTATGGAAATATTGTGGAAAAAAAATCTACATTTCAGCAATTTTGTGCACGTCATTAAATTGCATTATGTATTATGACTGCACGATTATGAGAAAAATCATAATTGTTGCATTTTACCCTTAATATTGTAACTGTTTATTCATTTGGATTTTTTTGTTATTCAGATTTGTAATAAATTATGCAAAGCTTGCAATAACATCATTGAAGACATCTTTCCTGCATGTTTCCAGAGGTACACGTGACTGGTTGAGCCTGCAGCTCAGCACAAGCTCACTGACTGTCAGCGTACTGTGTTCTGCACTCACAAACGCCTTCATGACAATAAACAAAGCTGTCAACAGGCAACACAGCCGAATAAATCTCTTACTTACATTTTCCCTATAGAGCAAACAATATCAACATATCTGAACAGCTGAAAAACAACGTTTTGATACAACACGAATAGATATAATTGTAATGCTGTCATCGACACTTTTCATAATGAATTAAATCAGCAGCATTTAAATTAATCTGAATTGTATATCAAAAACAAATTTCAAGGGTTATTTAATATATTTTTTTTAAACCCAGAAAAAGGAAATATATAAAAACTATGATAAAAAAAAGTTATTGTACTGTAAGATGTAAGATTATGGTCATACCAATTATGCCTAGTAGAGAATTTATAACAAATGTCATATTTAATGTAAAAACAAACAACTTGCTGCTTCCAGGACAAGCCGTGTGTGTGTGTGTGTGTGTGTGTGTGTGTGTGTGTGTGTGTGTGTGTGTGTTAAACCCTAAGTTATGGGGACTAAAATGTCCCCACAAAGTATTTTTTTTTAACTTGTGGGGTCATTCTTTTGGTCCTGATGAGGAAATCAGCATATAAATCATATTAAATTATGTTGTTTTTTTTAAATGTTAAAATGCAGAAAGTTTTCTGTGATGGTAGGTTTAGGGTTAAGGGATATAATATACAGTTTATATAGTATAAAAATCATTATGTCTATGAAAAGTCCCCATAAAACATGGAAATGTGTGTGTGCACGCATGTGAATAGTCTGTTTGTCATTAGAGTGGCTCTCCTGTGACGTCAGGCATGGTGAGATGGACGGAGCCTGCTGTGCATATAAGACACACAAACCTCTAACACACAAACACTCATGCCTGCCTGCGCCTCACACTGGGCTGAAAAACATTTCTCAGAATGAACTTTACAGGTGATTTACACACAAACGACTGTGTGTGTACATTTGTTTAGCATGTATACGCATGTGTGTGTGTGTGTGTGTGTGTGTGTCACCTGGAGAGTGGCTGAAGGAGTCTGAGGAGGCGTCTGATAGTGAATGAAGAGACGCGGCTCGGCTGGCACTACGTGTAACTGGACCCTCTCTAACTGGAGGCTGAAACACAAAACACACACATAGACATATGAATGCACTGAACAAATTAGCAATGTATGAATGCCTAATAAACAAAAAGGTGGACCATAAAAGTATTTGAACACTTATGAATGTCTCTATATTATATAACAAAATATCAAACCAATTACATTTATTTGACACATAAACATTTGGTCAGAAAAAAAAGACAAGGTTTGTTAGGTTTCAAATAATACAATTATTGTTTGAAAAGTTATCTGGACACTTTGGTTGTCAAATGTTAGTGGAAAATGTTAACGTACTAAACTATGGTTGCTCTGCAAGGAGATATGTATAATATATACACCACAGTTTGGGGTTAGTAAGACGTTTTTTATTTTGAAAGAAATCAATACTTTTATTCAGCAAGGACACATTAAATCGGTCAAAAGTGACAGTAAATACTTTTTACATTGTTACAAATTTTTTTATATTTTAATGCAGTTCTTTGGAACATTCTATTATTCATCAAAGAATCCTGACAAAAATGTAGCACGGTTTTCACAAAAATATTATGCAGCAAAACTGTTTTCAACACAAAAATAAAAATAAATGTTTCTTGAGCAGCAAATCAGCACAGAATTATTTCTGAAGGATCGTGTAAAAGGCTGCTGGAAATTGTAACATTTGACTTAAAATCACTTTAGCACCAGTTGGTTGAGAAAAGTTTGTTCTGCACTTGGTTTGATATTTATTATTATTGTATATATTTTTTTAGGTCACTCAAGAGTACAAAAACACATTGGGGCCACTGTAAAAGAAGATATTAAAACTGGTTGAAAATAAGAGAAAGATATGCAGAGGAAAAGAACATAAAAGATTAGATTTACTCTGAAACGTGAGAAGTCAGAGTAGGAATCGTCATAGGTTTTGTGATGCGCATCCACCAGCGTGTCGATGATGTTGCGCTGCTCCTCTGAGAGCCGGGGCTTCTGCGCCTCCCTCTGTGCCTCCTCATCCTTTCTCCTCTGGATCAGATCCTTTTTCCTCTGAACCTCTTCATCCGTCAGGATAACTGAAGGAAAAGACAGACGAGTATCATCACTATACCCATGTACTATCATTTTATTACAGGTAAAATACATCTAAAAAATAAAATCGAATATTGTATGTTGTTCTCCAGTGTTCTATTATGACCATAATGCATCATAATTTAGTTGTCTGCTGATGATAATCAACAGCTTTAAATTCAGTCTCACAGACACTGATAAGCGGGAGAACAATTCCATCAGACCAATATTTGTAGAAATATGAGAGAAAAAACTGAACCACAATATCATAAAAACATGGGGGCGATGTCCTATATGAGAACGTGCATTACTACCAGTTTATTTTGGATCAAACTGTGACCTTGAGCAATATTCAGGTTTATAGCTATTATGATTGTTTGGGTCAATAAAACATTTCCATCAAATATTGCCGCTTTATGACTTGTTTAATTCAAATTTATCTTATCTTTCTGTGTGTGGTGTTTGTTTAAAAAATAAAGTGGCAACATATAATCTACACTTTCTGCTGATGATTCTTCAAAACAAAAGAGCAATTGAGCATTTCGAAATCCCGAAGTACCTTTCACTTACAAAATGATTAGCAAAGAACTGCCACTCAGGATCATGTGCTCACAAATGGCAAAACTACTTCCTTATACGAAATATCACTTTGCTAACAGCCTTGTGTCAAGGAACTATCATCAAGGAACCACCTTACTCGCTTCTGTCTGGAACAACCTTATAAATAATGGTCCCTTCCTGGAGAGCCCTTCAACACTGTAAAAATGACAGTTGGGACATGTTGATACTTAGCAAGGTTAAATAAAATCGAAACTATAATTAAAACATTATATAACAAAGTGACTTGGCTCCCCGTGATCACTGTTCCAAGATGTGTCATGTTGGCTAGTAACTCACACTCTTTCATCATGCCAATATCCAGGCAACGCTTGAGTCTGCAGGCCTGGCAGTGGCGACGGTTATCTTTGGTGATGGTGCAGCTTCCATTAAACGGACAGGTAAAACTGGCCTTCCGCTTCATACTGCGCCTAATGAACACACAAAACGCAGACACACAAACTATAAATAGTCTGGCAGAATCACATTGGTTACAGATAATACACGTTAATGTGTTTCTTAATGAACATCGGTGTAAATGTGCGAAAACCAAATTGGATGAGAGAAAGTGTGTGCGTGTGTACCTGAAGAAGCCTTTGCATCCCTCGCAGGTCATCGCATTAAAGTGAAAGCCAGTGGCTTTGTCTCCACACACACCACAGATCCGTGGAACATTGCGGTCAAACTCATCTGGCACTTGAGTGGATGTACTGACGGCTGACTCCATCACTGTAGCAGACGAAGGAGGAGAAGAGACAGTCAGAGACATAAATACAGAATTGTGCATTTATGGGGATGATGGGAAGAACACTACTGACTGTGTAATGTACACTACTTACAGTAAAACGGTTATATTGTGAAAAATTATTCCAATTTAAAAGAACTATTTGAATAAATTTCATGTCACATGATCCTTTAGAAAGCATTCTAATATGCTGAATTGGAAAACATGTATGATCATTATCAATTTGAAAACTCTATCATTTAAAAGTTTAGTGTGAGTACAATTTAAAAAAGAAGAAGGAATGTATACTTTTATCTTAAAATTATCAAACGTGACAGTAAAGACATTTATCATATTCTTTCGAGCTTCCTAGTCATCAAAGAATCCTGAAAAAAGTGTCACATTTTTCACAGAAATATTAAGCAGCAAAAACTGTTTTCAACATTGAAAGTATTGAAATATCTTATTATTAATAATTAACGAAGCACCAATAATATTTAACTGAGCACCAAATCAGCATATTATAATGATTTCTGAAGGATCATGTGACACTGAAGACTGGAGTATTGATTGCTGAATATTCAGCTTTGCCATCAGAGGAATAAACTACATTTTAAAATATTTTAAAATAGAAAACATTTATTTTAAATTGTAATAAGATTTCGCAATATTACTGTTTTTACAGCATTGGTGGGCATAAGAGATGTCTTTCAAAGCCATTTAGAAATCTTATTTATTCCAAAGTTTTGACTGGTAGTGTAAGGCAGAAAAAAAAAAGAAGTAAATTCCCTATTTCTTCAGCACTGACCGACAGCATAACAAAACCACAAATCATAACTGACATTCTTTAGCAAGTGTTGAATAATTAACAATCCTTTAATAGAACAATATATCATTCTGATTAAAGCCATGAGACCAGTATAAAAAACCGAATGGGGGGAAAACAGAGTTCTTTATATAAGCATCACTAATGTATGCGCATTGATAAACAGCGTACGAGATAGAGGGGAATATTAATTAGCTATCAGTGCTAAACCACTGAGAAAGGGCTGGACCGCTCAGAGAATTGGAGTGGTTGTGGGAGACCGCGCAAATGAAAACAAACAGATGTCCGCTTCAAGATCTCCATAGGAAGCTTTTTTCAAAGAATAAAAAAGAACAAGGTCAGCAAACACATAAACATGATAAAATCATTATAGCTCGAACAACCCATGAGAAAGAGCAGCCGTGCTGAAATGAGCAAGAGGTCACAGTGACACGCCAACTCAAACAGGTTAAAAAGCATCAGGTGATAAGAATATTGTCACAATAAATGAGTAACAGCACGTGATTAACCATTTCACTGTCATAGAAAATGAAACCAGCAATGAAGTTGAGATCTATGTGAAAGGTCGCAGGGACATCACAATTCTGTGTACAAACAGGAACAGCACAAACCAAATAAACACAACTATGCATAGAGAGTGATGTCACAGTTTTCCTGTTTTCACTCCTTTTTGAGAGCTTTTCTGTATAAACGCAAAATCTTTAAAATGGTAAATATGCTGAAAGCTTCATGTAGTGCAAGTTCCACAGATGAAATACCAGTTCAGGTCTAGTACACTATACACGCACACACATGACGTGACCTCTTCAAGAGAAAGTTCTCAAATTACTCTAACGCACATCGAAAACTCACACTAATAAAACCATTTCAAAACACTTCAGCACATAATGATGCATTTATCTAAATTGGGCTGTTCATTTATTCATCTATTCAAAATGTGTGAAACATTTGCAATCCCAGTTTGTGAAGATTTAGTTGGCAGTCAGCCATAAACATGGCACTACTTATGTGCATATTTTTGAAGGTAACCTGCAGATGGATGTTATTTTTCTTGACTTTTGAAGTAATGATTGTTATTGGTTGTCAATATTTAGAAGTCTTCAAAAAGGTGGATGGAAGTAAATCAAATTAAAATGAATAAAAAATAAATAAATTATTTATTTATTTTATTAATAAAATTTGTGAACTTTGAAGTATAGGCCTACTGTCAGGGAATTACCAGACCAAAACACAGGTTTATTGCAGCATTAGGATATGAGCACACAGGTAAGTAAACAGGAAAATAGCAGGTTGGGGAGAATGACTGGACAATAATAGCAGTCTTTACTGTGTTTTTTTACTGCAGTCCTTGTTGTAGACCAGACCATCATTGAATATGAAGTGTGCACTCTTATAGTGACCTAGATGGCTAATAACTGGTGTCAGGAGCGGACGATGGCTGAATGAGTGCAGGTGAGAACCAGGAGGGATGCTGGGAAATGTAGTCTAGAATGCATGTGACAGAACCCCCTAATCCCTCCTAAACGAGCTTTGATCGGCCTCCGTCCCCGTGACGAGGGAGCTTTGATCGGCCTCCGTGCCCGTGACGAGGGAACTATGATCAGCCTCCATGCCCGTGACGAGGGAGCTTTGACTCCGTGCCCGTGACGAGAGAGCTTTGATCGGTCACCGTGCCCGTGACGAGGGAGCTTTGATCGGTCACCGTGCCTGTGACGAGGGAGCTTTGATCGGCCTCCGTGCCCGTGATGAAGCCTTTGACTCCGTGCCCGTGACGAGGGAGCTTTGAACGGTCACCGTGCCCGTGCGAGGGAGCTTTGATCGGTCACCGTGCTCGTGACGAGGGAGCTTTGACTCCGTGCCCATGACAAGGGAGCTTTGATCGGCCTCCGTGCCCGTGACGAGGGAACTATGATCGGCCTCCATGCCCGTGACAAGGGAGCTTTGACTCCGTGCCCGTGACGAGGGAGCTTTGATCGGCCTCCGTGCCCGTGATGAAGCCTTTGACTCCGTGCCCGTGACGAGGGAGCTTTGATCGGTCACCGTGCCCGTGCGAGGGAGCTTTGATCGGTCACCGTGCTCGTGACGAGGGAGCTTTGACTCCGTGCCCATGACAAGGGAGCTTTGATTGGCCTCCGTGCCCGAGACGAGGGAACTATGATCGGCCTCCATGCCCGTGACAAGGGAGCTTTGACTCCGTGCCCGTGACGAGGGATCTTTGATCGGCCTCCATGCCCGTGACAAGGGAGCTTTGACTCCGTGCCCGTGACGAGGGAGCTTTGATCGGCCTCCGTACCCGTGACGAGGGAGCTTTGATCGGCCTCCGTGCCCGTGACGAGGGAACTATGATCAGCCTCCATGCCCGTGACGAGGGAGCTTTGATCGGTCACCATGCCCGTGACGAGGGAACTATGATCGGCCTCCATGCCCGTGACGAGGGAGCTTTGATCGGCCTCCGTGCCCGTGACAAGGGAGCTTTGATCGGCCTCCGTGCCCGTGATGAAGCCTTTGACTCTGTGCCCGTGATGAGGGAGCTTTGACTCCGTGCCCATGACAAGGGAGCTTTGATCGGCCTCTGTGCCCGTGACGAGGGAACTATGATCGGCCTCCGTGCCCATGACAAGAGAGCTTTGATCGGCCTCCGTGCCCGTGACGAGGGAACTATGATCGGCCTCCATGCCCGTGACGAGGGAACTATGACTCCGTGACGAGGGAGCTTTGATCGGTCACCGTGCCTGTGACGAGGGAGCTTTGATCGGTCACCGTGCCCATGACAAGGGAGCCTGGATCGGCCTCTGTGCTCGTGACGAGGGAACTTTGATCGGCCTCCGTGCCCGTGACGAGGGAGCTTTGATCGGCCTCCGTGCCCGTGACGAGGGAGCCTGGATCGGCCTCTGTGCTCGTGACGAGGGAACTTTGATTGGCCTCCGTGCCCGTGACGAGGGAACTATGATCAGCCTCCATGCCCGTGACGAGGGAGCTTTGACTCCGTGCCCGTGACGAGGGAGCTTTGATCGGTCACTGTGCCTGTGACGAGGGAACTATGATCGGCCTCCGTGCCCATGACAAGGGAGCCTGGATCGGCCTCTGTGCTCGTGACGAGGGAACTTTGATCGGCCTCCGTGCCCGTGACGAGGGAACTATGATCAGCCTCCATGCCCGTGACGAGGGAGCTTTGACTCCGTGCCCGTGACGAGGGAGCTTTGATCGGTCACTGTGCCTGTGACGAGGGAACTATGATCGGCCTCCATGCCCGTGACGAGGGAGCTTTGATCGGCCTCCGTGCCCGTGACAAGGGAGCTTTGATCGGCCTCCGTGCCCGTGATGAAGCCTTTGACTCTGTGCCCGTGACGAGGGAGCTTTGATTGGTCACCGTGCCCGTGACGAGGGAGCATTGATCGGAGACCGTGCCCGTGACGAGGGAGCTTTGATCGGCCTCCGTGCCCGTGACAAGGCAGCTTTGATCGGCCTCCGTGCCCGTGATGAAGCCTTTGACTCTGTGCCCGTGACGAGGGTGCTTTGACTCCGTGCCCATGACAAGGGAGCTTTGATCGGCCTCTGTGCCCGTGACGAGGGTGCTTTGACTCCGTGCCCATGACAAGGGAGCTTTGATCGGCCTCTGTGCCCGTGACGAGGGAACTATGATCGACCTCCGTGCCCATGACAAGGGAGCTTTGATCGGCCTCCGTGCCCGTGACGAGGGAACTATGATCGGCCTCCATGCCCGTGACGAGGGAGCTTTGATCGGTCACCGTGCCTGTGACAAGGGAGCTTTGATCGGTCACCGTGCCCGTGACAAGGGAGCTTGGATCGGCCTCTGTGCTCGTGACGAGGGAACTTTGATCGGCCTCCGTGCCCGTGACGAGGGAACTATGATCAGCCTCCATGCCCGTGACGAGGGAGCTTTGATCGGCCTCCGTGCCCGTGACAAGGGAGCTTTGATCGGCCTCCGTGCCCGTGATGAAGCCTTTGACTCTGTGCCCGTGACGAGGGAGCTTTGATTGGTCACCGTGCCCATGACAAGGGAGCTTTGATCGGCCTCCGTGCCCGTGATGAAGCCTTTGACTCTGTGCCCGTGACGAGGGAGCTTTGATTGGTCACCGTGCCCGTGACGAGGGAGCATTGATCGGAGACCGTGCCCGTGACGAGGGAGCTTTGATGGGTCACCGTGCCCGTGACGAGGGAGCTTTGACCGGTCACCGTGCCCGTGTGAGGGAGCTTTGATCGGTCACCGTGACAAGGGAGCTTTGATTGGTCACCGTGCCCGTGACAAGGGAGCTTTGATTGGCCTCCGTGCCCGTGATGAAGCCTTTGACTCTGTGCCCGTGACGAGGGAGCTTTGATTGGTCACCGTGCCCGTGACGAGGGAGCATTGATCGGTGACCGTGCCCGTGACGAGGGAGCTTTGATCGGTCACCGTGCCCGTATGAGGGAGCTTTGATCGGTCACCGTGCCCGTGACGAGGGAGCTTTGATTGGTCACCGTGCCCGTGACAAGGGAGCTTTGATCGGCCTCCGTGCCCGTGATGAAGCCTTTGACTCTGTGCCCGTGACGAGGGAGCTTTGATTGGTCACCGTGCCCGTGACGAGGGAGCTTTGATCAGTCACCGTGCCCGTGTGAGGGAGCTTTGATCGGTCACCGTGCCCGTGACAAGGGAGCTTTGATCGGCCTCCGTGCCCGTGATGAAGCCTTTGACTCTGTGCCCGTGAGAGGGAGCTTTGATTGGTCACCGTGCCCGTGACGAGGGAGCTTTGATCGGTCACCGTGCCCGTGACGAGGGAGCTTTGATCGGCCTCCGTGCCCGTGACGAGGGAGCTTTGATCGGTCACCGTGCCCGTGACAAGGGAGCTTTGATCGGCCTCCGTGCCCGTGATGAAGCCTTTGACTCTGTGCCCGTGTGAGGGAGCTTTGATTGGTCACCGTGCTCGTGACAAGGGAGCCTTGTTCGGCCTCCGTGCCCGTGATGAAGCCTTTGACTCTGTGCCCGTGACGAGGGAGCTTTGATCGGCCTCCGTGCCCGTGACGAGGGAGCTTTGATCGGCCTCCGTGCCCGTGACGAAGCCTTTGACTCTGTGCCCGTGACGAGGGAGCTTTGATCGGCCTCCGTACCCGTGACAAGGGAGCTTTGACCGGCCTCTGTGCCCGTGCGAGGGAGCTTTGATCGGCCTCCGTGCCCGTGACAAGGGAGCTTTGACCGGCCTCTGTGCCCGTGCGAGGGAGCTTTGATCGGCCTCCGTGCCCGTGACGAGGGAGCTTTGATGAGTGATGATGGAGCATGAACTGGGAGGATTTCAGAGACAGGTGGAGATTCCGCTGTGATGACCGCTGGCTCCTGAAGGACTGGAGTGAACTGGGGTGGTTGTGACTGTGGGGCGAAGATGTCTTCAATTGTTTCACCTACTGTGAAGGAGGATCCACTCAGCCACTGCACATATTCAGTGTATTGCTCCAGGAAACACGTGCTAGCTGCCGCCGAAATTTGTTGCAAAGAGATAATCGTCCAAAACACTCCAGAAGATTATAGGGTATCATCGTTCCATGGCACCAAATGGGAGAGCTCAAGGAACTCCTCCACATAGACTTCGACTGGTCAGCCATCTTGTGAGATGAAGAGGAGCAAATCGGCGGGGTGGACTGGTGAATCTGTCTGTGCTCATATTGTTGTCTGCTTTCAGGTAATTATCAGACTCAAAGGCAGATAGACAGTGAAAACCACACAGGTTTATTGCAACATTAGGATGTGAGGGCATAGGTAAGTAAATGGGAATATAGCAGGTTGAGGAGAATGATTGGATAATAACAGAATAGTGTTGCTGGTGCAGGAGGAGATCGCAGACACATGGATGTGGAGAGAACACTTCCCGGCATGGTCCAGACAGGTGAGTATACTGGTAAGGGTAGAGGCTTACTGGAGTGTAGAGGGATCACTAGAGAAATGGAGATCAAGGGGCAGGTAGAAGATCGCTGGGGAATTGTTGGGAAATCGTAGGGGAATCATCAAAGTGGAATTTATTTCAAAGAAAGTAATGATTAAGATATAAACTTAAGTCATTTTTACTTTATACATGCTTGCATAAGCATTCGCATATCGGTGCGGTCAAGTGCAGGAAAAAAAGTCATTGCGTTTCTTTTTTCTGGATTGTGCCTAATTTCTCAACAGCCTGTAGAAAAAAAATATCTTTTAAATAATGAAGTAGACTTAGTGAAGTGAGCTGTGTGACTGATTAGCCTAGCTATACAATATAGTCCTCACCAACTAATATTATAAACAATGGCCCACATTACACACAATAAACTAAAATGAGCTTAACATTTAAGGTGCAACACAAAAAGACAGAAGGATAAGACGATGTTTGCCAACCCCCGGGAAATCCTATAATATTATTCACCTGAAAATAAAAACAAGGGTCACACTTTTCAGTCTAGCTGCTCGATATTGGCAAAAAACTGACATTGCGATATTTTGTTTTTCTGCAATATATTTTGTGGTATGAAAACACGTTTAAATGATAAACTCTCACTCTATGATGGTTAAACTTTGCAATTAATCCGAGAATCACTTGAATTTCGAACCGTGGTGCCTGGTCTGTACAGATCAACTACGATCCCTATACTTGACATTGCACATCCTGCGATTTGACTTTCACGGCTGCACACATCGCGATATCGATGTTACAAAATATATATATCGTGCAGCCCAAGTAACACTTCATTTTAGGTCTTGTCTTTAACTACTATGTACTAAAATCATAATTTATAGGGACTATTTTCTTATTAGGTACAATGTTCACTTTTGCTGCTATTCCAGGTGGGATACAGAAAAGATTAAGGACAGGTTTGGTGGTATGATTAGGTTTAAGGGGGGGGTTAAGGTGTAAGGGAGGGGTCAACAGTGTAATTATAGATGTAATTACAGAAACTAATTACAGCTGTAATTACATGATGGTATTTTTTAAATATAAGCACAATGTAACAACATGCATATACACAATAAGTGCATTGTATGATTAATTGAAATGTTAGTATTGTAGTTTAAGACACTTGATATAAAGTTGGACCAAAACAAGAATATAGTGCTGAAAGTCTCACAGAATTCTCTTTCCTTTTAAAAAAAGAATGCCAATTGCAAATTGTTAGATAAATTTAGTCCTTGCTTTTTCAAGTCTACAAAATCATTAACTATGTATGCACACTGTGTGTTTTGTTGAGATTCTGGACTGTGCACAATGCACATGCCACATCTCCACTATTCGCACTTCAGTATATGGCTCTTGTTATCAATGCATACATAGCATGAAAGAGATAAGACACTTTCAGAAAATGTTAAATGTGTCTCAACTGGGCAATCAGGTTAATGTTCCATCTTATGCCACATAGCATCTTAGGAACTCTGAGAACACCTGGGATATTTTAGGTCTGGACATGTGAAGACGGCATGACTGACACTTTGACTGTGGCCTCACTATATGTATGACCGTGATGCCCTTTAAGGTAGTGCAGAGTTAATGATTGAATGGACTGAAGCATCACATAGCACTAACAAGTATGTAGGCCAAGGTGTACGAGAAAGACTGTCCCTCTTCAGAAGGATGACCTGGTTGTGAATTTAATGGCCTGTTTATTATATAAAAGAACATGATGTACACTGGAGAAGATCAGCATCGAAATGACATGCATTATCATTATCTTTTAATCAAAATTGAAAACAAGGATTGACTAAGAATTGACTTTGACCTTCTCAACACACAAAAAAAAGAGCAAAGTCATTGTGGATAAACACGGATTAGCATATTCCATAACATATTGCTAGTGGTAATTGTGTAACATACAGTTTTCATGCTACAGTAACTCTATAACATGTAACTATGGTGATACCTCAACCATCATGCGTAACTATGGTTCCTTCGCAATAAATACTTCTAGTAACTGCATAATGTGGTTCGACTTTGTAACGAGTGCAACATTTAAACATAGTTAGGTCATAAATTTAAGTAAACAGAGAAAAGTGCCACAGCCCTTACAGCAGGGGTCGAGGGGTGCCTGTATACAGGAAAGGACAGAGATGCTGTCAGGGTTTCATAAACCTTCATTAGCTATGACAACAGACAGAGACAGACTCACAAGGCAGGAATGCCAGGCCTGGCATAGAGACCATGTGGAAAACACAGGAACACATGCAACAGCACATACTAAAGCTTCGTAGAAATGTTCTCACACTTGGAGCAACCCGGCAAACTGGCGTTGACGGCTATAATGCAAGAACGATCAGCAGACTCATAAAAACCATAAAAACAGACAGAGACATAGAGACAAACTGTCCTACACATTTCCTCCGCACACACACACGCAAAGGAAATCTGTGCGTATGTGTAGTGTGCAGAGCCAGTTGGGTCAGTTCGGGTCCAGAACACACAGAAACTGCTGTTGTCCTCAAACGAACCTGACTGGAAACACACTGCCAGATTATAACACTGCCACACACTCACACAAAGTCTTTCTCTCACATACACAACACACAAAATTCCACAAGTACACCACACAAATACAAACTTAGACTCATGCCAAGCAACACTCTATGAGGACATGGTAAAGTAATTTTTCTGTCAGATTCTTTCAGAAATTTCCATTTGCTTAAGCTAAAAACATTCACATTATGTGAACATAAGTAATTGTTTATAGTAGATGCTTAACCACAGACAGCATTTACATTAACATACCGCTCAGGAGCCGGAACAGCCGATGTATTCCTTGACATCAAGCTGGTTTAGATTTAACTTCAAGAAATGTGGTAAACTTGAGGAGAAACACAAATTCAATCCGGTTCAAAATCCGGTCCTGGAGGGCCACTGCCCTGCAGAGTTTATTTCCAACCCTAATCAAACACGCCTGAACAAGCTAGTCAAAGCCTTCAGAGTTACTAGAAAATTGCAGGAAAGTGAGTTTGATCATGGTTTGAGCTAAACTCTGCAGGACAGTGGCCCTCCAGAGCTGGATTTGAGGAACCCTGATATAGGCAAACATCACTTCCTCAAAGGACAAATATTTTTGCATACACACAATTTAAAGGGATAGTTCGCCCAAAAATGAAAATTCTGTCATCATAAATGGAAATATTTTGAGTTTTTTCTTTTCTCAAAACTATCCGTTCTGTTCTGCAAAATGTATTATTTTATGTTCCACTGAATAAGCAAAAGTCACACAGGTTTGGAACGAGTAAATGATGATAAAATTACAATTTTGGGGGTACTATCTTTTTAATACAGTGGAGAATGCTGCATTGCTACATTGTGAAGAAGAACCTCAAATGAGCCTCAACAACATCAACTTCTGATTGCGGCATTATTTTTGTGTAATGACCAGTAAACTACAAGTATAATTTATGTATTTATTTGGTAAATATGTAATTAGGGTGATACAAAATCCCTCCGCTTCATGATAATGACTGACTGAAGGCTATATTATGCCTTACATACTAGAAACTATGCAAAATAATAGGATCTCACAAAAAAACAATGCAAGGGAAAGAAATGTAAAAAAAAAAAAATGATCATACATCTGTGTTATTTCAGTCCATTTGATTCTCAACCCATGTAGGTTTAGTGAAGCCATATATAGCAATGTCAAGCATCTGAGCAAATAGTACCAATCCACAGTAGCTGAAGATATGCTGCGCAAAGACATACATTAATCATTTATCGTTCCATCATGCTGAAAAACCTCCACACACTGAACATCAATTATTTCTGAACTGTTAAATTCACCATAAGCAAACAAATATTATTTATAAAAAGATGCAAAAACAAAGATAGCACTGTAAAACATTAGCCACAGTAAACAAACAAGCATCAGGCCAACACTGTTCAGGTTACATTACTAAATGGCCTGAAGTCAAAATTAGCTGTTTACTAATGAGAAATCTTTCTCAGCTGTGAATAGTCTCTTTACGTATTCGTCTTTGGTTACCCTTGCCATAACGCGACCACTCACTCTGCTCATGCAAAACACGGGGCAAGAACACACACATGACCAGAAAAGTGTAACTGACTCCTCCTTCCTCTTTCCTCCCTTTTCCCTCCTTCCGTACAGGGGGTCTTTCTACCCTGTGTCCAATCCCAGTGGTCTGCATGCACACACACGCATACACACACACATACAGAGCCAATGTTCCCCTTCAATGGGCCTCTCTACAGGGCTACAGTCAAGGCCTCACAGCTTCTGCCTAGAGTTACAGAAACTACACACAGGCCCACACATTCCAGCCTCTGAAATGAGCACCGCCACAATAACAACCTAAACATCACAATCCAGTTACTTTAAACAAAAGAAACATATCATCAGTGCAACCTACATAGAGCAAGACAGGTCCAGTATGGCACAGGCTCAGACACTATCGTGATTGTGAACATAATATACAGGTGCATGGAAACTCTGGAGCATACTGAACATGTAATCCTGTATAGAGTAATATCAATTTTGCTGCTGCGGTACATTCTGGAGCTCAGCACAAAACAAATCCATGTATTTTTAATAACTTATCCTGCACTGATAATCTAATAAAATTAACAAAGATGAAGAGAAAGAGGACAAAATTAGATATGCAGGTATATGTATACACTACAGACTACACTACAAAAAAAAACAAAAGTCTCACCAAAAGAGTAGAAATGTTCATTTTTATTGCATTTATTGGACCAAAAAAGCAGTAAAAACAGTAATTATGTGAAATATTATTACAATTCAAAATAACTGTTTTCTATTTTAATATATTTAAGTGTCATTTATTCATGTGATGGATGGCAGCAGCATCATTACTTTAGTCTTCAGTGTCACATGATCCTTCAGAAATCATTCTAATAGCATATTTGGTGCTCAAGAAACATTTATTTTTTTTATCACTGATGATAAAACCAGTTGTTCTGCTTAATATTAATGCATCCCTGCTGAATAAAAGGATTAATTTCTTTTAAAAAAAACATGACTGACCCCTAACTTTTAAAATGGTAGTGTACGAGAGACAATGGTACTGAATAAAAGGGAAAGAGGGTTTTGAAATCTTTCCAGGGTATCACGTCTAATCTTGTTACATGGTTGGATATTTCATACTATTTCCACTCAAATTAGAAAATAGCAGCCCTGAACTTGCACAATGGAGCATCGTTCACAAAGCAACCACTTTTACCATATGCATTCTAGCCACACAAAACACAAACACATTATCTGATACAACTAGTCCAAGGTATAGCCAACCAAGCCATTCAAACATGGGACAAGGGTAAGCATTACGTTGATTTTGAAAGTCTACTACCTGACATAAACCAAAATTATTTTTTTTGTGGAAAATATGGGAATTAATATCACCAGGTATTTTTCTTTTTACCATGCTTATCTGACATGCCCTAACTAGTTGTCCATTACACTATCAAAATGTCTGTAAAACTAGGGCACAATGTACTCTATAAATATGAAGGGTTTTTTTTACAGGTGTTTTACCTGCATTTTAAATTATGCATTGCATTGTGTTTTAGGGATAGCGGAAGTTTCCGTAAAATGAATGCATAATGTCCTGGCAGAAAAACTACCAGTACATTTTCCGATTTTATTTCTTTACAGTGTAGGAAAGCTGAAAAGTCCTAGCCCAGTTCAACAGACATGTTAAACAAACTATGCGGACTACAACAGATTCTCAACATACCAACAGCACAATGTGCTTTCATGTGAGTCACACGCTCTCTCTCCACAAGGGCATTATGTTTAACAATACTGCTGAGGTTAATATGATTTATATAGCAGGGTTTTAATAAAGCACTTTTATGTTTCACTTTCATCATAAGGTTTTATAAAACATAATAGGCCTCCATTACAAGAAAGCAGAATTGAAAAAATATTCAATTGGAATAATTATTTTCACTTCAAATTAAACGGGTACAAATAGGCAAGTGCATAATATATCTTGTATGAATGCCCATATGTGAAAACATATGAATGAAAGTTTAATTATATTGTAACTATTCTAATGTATATTAACTTATGATCTACAAAGCATTAAAAAATGCATTAATGTATGGTGATATTATCAAAGTAAGTTATTATAAAATGATAACGCAAACACGCTCTATCAAAAAACCTTTATCAGATGTGAATCAGTACACCGTTTTTGTTATGAATTCGTAGTTCAGTATATCTCTGACATTACAGTATGTGGTTAGAAAAGCGAGCTAAATCTCTAAAGCAGTAACTTTAAAAGTGCTGGTAAAGCTATAGAAGCGATATTGTCGCTGTGACTGTATGATGTCGCAGTTACAAATTACTGCAACAGATGAGCTGATACGCAGCTATACAATCAAACACAATACACTCTTTTTTATTGCTTAGAATAGAATTAATGCTCATTAGCAGGAATTTTCTGCTTTAAGTCATTCTTCAGAACTATCTGTTCTTGGTGGCATGTGCAAAGTTTTCCACGTTGTATAACTTGCCAAGATCGGGTGTTTAAATTGCATTAAATCAGTGCAACGAAAAGATGCATCGAAGACATACAACGAATAAATAAACAAACAGGTATTATAGTGACAAACGTGTTTTAGTTCAGCAACTACCACATAAACTCTCTATCTGGAGCTCATGTGCCATGTTAAAAAACAGTCACTTGAGTAGGTTACCTAACATTAGCAGACTAGCAGCTTTTGTTGTGAATTGCATTAGTGTGAGCACAAGGTTCACTTTGATAATAGTGTGTGTCAGAGTAAACAGCTCGCTTCGTACCTGCGTGCAACTTTTCCGATCAAGCGTGATGTGACTTTTGCTGCTTCACTCTAGCCCGTAACTTGTAAATCTTGTTTTTTTTTCACACCGAGAACTTGGCGCCAGCTCACATGCTAGCACGCCGAGAAAACACGCCCACCGCCTCGGCAGCGCAGCCCGCAGAGGGTCGCCTCGCTCCGCGTCCAGCCGCACCGCAGCCCCGTATTCGCGATCGAGCCTCTGGAGGAGCTAGTCGATGAGATGCTAACGAATTACGATGGCTATTGCAGATTTGCAATCCATCTCGCTAGTCTATGGATTAACTAAAGACAAATAAATCAAAAATATCGGTCGAATCTAAAAGCACCAACAGTTACCTCCGTGCCCCGTGGGTGATTCGCAGTATCCGGACACAAAACAAACTTTGAACCCACGCTGGTTAGGACTGTAAAAATGTTGTACTTGACCCTAAATAGATGGGACTCCGTGTAATTACGCCCCGCCCCGACTCTACCCTGTACAGCGGATTTTCCTCCAAAGACTGTGCTGTGAGCGTTCGTCCGCTGTTTTGGTTGGTGTGACATCCTCTGCCACGCGAGCACTGTTTGGACAGGTCGGTTGTTCGTAAAGCGCGTGGGGACAACTCCCACATTCCACAAGCAAAACACACTCACACGCACAAACCCCACTGCATTCAATGGCAGAGACTGCGCGCGCGCACACACACACACACACACACACATACACTCACGCGCGCGAGGGGTGTGTCATGACGTCAGAGGCATCAACGAGGTAAACAGTTTGTCCGCATGAGGTCGAACATTATGTTCCTGTATATATGTGGAGAAATGTGTGTCAGCCACTTGATCGGTATTGGACTGCATTAAATTAATTAAAAATAATTTACTCATCCTGTTGCAAACACAATTTTCTTCTTTGTAACACAAAATATGTTATGCAGAAGGACTGTACTATTCACTTTCATTGTATGTAAATAAAAAGCTTCAAGGCTATCATTCCCTATCGTAAGGGTGAGTAAATGGTGAGAGAAATGATTATTTTTGTATTTTACTGTTCCTTTAAGAAAAACAAATATAACGCAAACAATTTATGGCCGAGCAATACTTAACCTAATAGCAGTATGCGATTCCCAGTCAATACAGTAACCGCAGTAATTCATGGAAATGTTCAGCCATGTGTGACGGCCAGTCTTTTTAAATATAATATTTTGGTTTGTAAGATGAGTTCATGTTTTTTGGGTGTGTCTGCCTGAGTAATATAGCAGAGGCTTCTGTTTTAGGCCTCGAACGCAGAACACAATGTTGTGTGCTTGTGTGTGTGTGAGGAAATTCATCGCTGTGACACCCAGTGGGAGAAGAAAGGTTTTGTGTCGTGTTTGTGTGCATATAATATCTGAGCAGTAAGGATTGATGGTGAATGTTTAGATAAAGGGAGAGAAACGTGATGGAGTCACTTAGAGAAAGTAAGATTTTAGTCGTTGGCATGAACGGAAGTAAAAGATACAGAGAGAGGGCCCCTTATGGTTATCCCCTGGCTGTTTCCGTTGTCCTCTCACGGGAACATATGGGCTATTGTCTGGAAATATAGAGGGGCACGTTTAGGGTACCGAGCATTCTTTGTACATCCACTTAAAACTGCAATGCAAAGAGAAATAGAAGATTCAGAGGCTTACGGATTCAGAATATGTATAGTCTCATTACAATATTAACAAAATAATATGTGAATCGATGTGCTTGTGATGTTTAATCTGGTCTTGTGACCTTCAGATGACTCTGATATGGTGTTCACCTATAAAATACCCCTCCACCCCTGCGTTTGCTAAAGACATAATTCTCACTTTTTTTTTTTCTTTTTTTTTGTTGCAAAACCTTTGTTCTCTCTCCATTTCTAATGCACAAAATGTTCTGATGATTACAGTGATGTAACAGGTCATAACCTCTCATTGACTACAAAGATCGCGTTGGAATGTGTGAGGAACAGGAATGTTTCTTCATTTCAGGTCAAAGGTCAAGGGCAGCCAGCCAATCGGGAATCTGCATGGAAATCATATAAAACATGCCTTAAAATACCTTTTTTTAAAGCTATAAATGATTAAAAAATATATATCAGCAAAACACTTTGTAAACAGCAATTGTAGACTATTATTACAGTATGCTTTTGCTTTAATGTTGTGCAACACAAGGAGTTGTTTGTCGGATTCATAGTTAGCATTTAGATTAATACGTAAATTCAATTAACCCTTTAGCGTTCCTGTAAAATTTACCCTAAAACGCCTAAAAAAAGGCATACCCAAAATAAATTGCATGCTGTTCTTGAACCATTTGGGGAATATGCATGGTTTTGGTATCTTTTAAAAGGGGACACTTTGAGGTTTGTTCCTAAACAGTCAGAATCACTGTAAGTCTTACTGGTATTGAGTAATAGAACTTTGAACACAGTAAAAAAGGAGAAAAAGAACTTTCTGCCTACATTTCTTTTTTTTGTAAACAGATGCCTGCAGATAACTATAGCTGAGAGCTATAGCTGGAAAACACAATGGGATCACAGCATGAAGCCTTACCAAGCCCAATTTAAAATTTGATTACAGTTGTGTAAAATTAGATAAAACTAGGGTTACACTTTCTTTTAAGGTATCCTTGTTACTGTGAAATTGCAAAAAATCTTTTGTTGACTCAACTCATATTTTGTTTCTATTTTGCATGGGCTTTTTGAGTTTTACTTTTTTTTTGGAAAAGTCTATGTGACAAATTATAAAGTAATCTGATTAAATTAAGTTTAACTTCACTGTAGATCAACTTAAATTGGATAGTTACGAAATCTTCACTTACTGTAGCAGCAAATCAATATTGACTGTATTAGCACTAAAATATTAATTTGTAAATTACATTTGATTTAGACTAAAATGGCAAATTAAAATCACAGCAACACATATTTTAATACACAATTGCATTTATTGCAATAACAAACACCTAAAATCAACCACAAAGCTATCTTACGCCTCACTCAATGTATGGCTTATGCTTGCCTCAGTTTCCAAATAAAGCAATAAGAGCATATATCACCAAGCTGGATTAATTTGCTGTAAAAATTTAATTTAACAAGCTCACCCCACAACATACATTATAGAAACGTCCTTTGTTCAGAACTTTCATTTCAAAAAGAAACAGTGAAGATTGTTAAAGACCTCTGAATTGACTTCATGACATTTAAAACTCATCAATGTGAACTCTCTCAAGCTTCAACAAATTTATCAATGAAAATAAAAGCCACTCAAAAAAAAAAAAAAAAGAAGGCAGAGGTTGTATGCGCCAGTGTTTCCTCACTGCATTTTTTTTCTAGGCCATGAATCTTTGCTGTGCATAGCTCTCCCTACCAACCTTCATACAATTTTTGATGGATCACCTCAAAGGTGTATCGTAGCTCTCAATGTACAAAGCATAAAGGAGTCCAAACAGTGTGTCAAAAGCATTTTGAACATCTTGGAGATCCAAAACCACAATCTCATCCTCCAGTATCACAGCCACATCCACAACATCATCTGGGAAGACACTCGTGCTTGGTGTCCTCACTCACGGTCAAGATGTCCACATTAATCCTGCAAACAATGTCTTGCATCATCAATAGGCTGAAAAGAATGAGAGAGAAAAAACTGCGGTGGACTATAACTTTCATTAATACTGCATAAAACAGACAATACCTAAACATTTAAGGAATTCATTGGCATTTTCCCTGCATTTATTTCCAGGAGTAAATATTGAATTATGTTGTTCATGCAACAGTTTACATCAGCAGCTTGAACACTGAACAGTATCTGTGTTTGCGTGGACAGCTGTTTTTTTTTTTTTTTTCTGAATGTAATCATTCTCGTTGATGATTCAGAACATAAGATTTACATGAACACTAAATAATTGGATTGATGTGTGTGATTGTTGGATGAAATCGTAATTATAATATATATTGGAAAATAACTGACATAAGTGCAATATTTTGTGTTTCTGTGACAGTGGCACATATTTTGATGTGAAAAATGAGAATACAGGAATTTCCAGAATACTTGAATAGCTCTATTTGGAGAGAAATAATAATTCTAGTTATCTAGTAATTATCTGAATTTCTTAATTTTTAAACCAATCAAGCTCCAATTTTTGGCTGAAAACTGCAGGGAGTCCTTAAAGCTTCTTCTTTGTTGGCATTTATTACAAACCACGCTGCTCTGCAACACTAAACACCGGATCCTGAGCGAATCGCGTGAACACAAGATCCTCCTGAGTGACTCGCATTACTCGCATTCAAAGATCATGCTGGAATGTGCGAGGAACATAGAATGTTACTTCATTTTAGGTCAAAGGTCAAGGGCAGCCATCCAATCGGGATTCTGCATGGAAATCATATAAAAACATGATTAATGTTTTTAAAAGCCTTAAAAAACTTTTACTAAAAAAATTAAAAGACGCTATTAACAATTATCAGCAATACACTTTGTAAACAAATTTATAGTTAGCAAGTTTAATACGTAAATTCAATTAATGTCACGGTTCGCAGGTCTGTAGATTCATTCTTGTCTTCTGTGATTTGTGTGTGTGTGTGTGTGTGTCACCTGTGTTGCTGGGCAACCTTGATCGCTGATTAACAATCAGCTTCATCTGCGGCTCGTCAGCCGTTGCTATTGAGTCAGTAGGCTACGTGTTTGTTCATTACTTGTCGGTTCGTCGTGCTTACTGTTTGTTCTCTGTTAGTGCTTTCCTGTGCTCCAGTTTGCCTGCTGCTTGTGGAATTGTTCCTGCCTGCCTAAGGACCAGTGTTGTAGTCGAGACCAGCTCACTCGAGTCCGAGTCGAGACCGAGACCAGAGAGGGTCGAGTCCGAGTCGAGACCGAGACCAGAGAGAGTCGAGTCGAGACCGAGACCAGAGAGGTTGGATAACCTAAGGTTGGGTCTAAAAACCAGACCTAAAGATATCTTCAAGAATATGTAAAATATTTGGTGGTAACAATAAAATTGGCACCATACTCAAACAGTAAATCAAATATACCATGGAATCATGTACACTGTAATGGTAAAAAAACTCTTTTTAAGAGTCTTACTGCACATGAATTCTGTGTGGCTCTTATATGCAAACTGAATTATGGATGATAAGGCAGACATTTTCAAGACATAGTTGAGCTAGAGGCTCCACATCACATCTGACCAGGCTCCTGCTGCATTTGCGTGGTGCAAACGTTAGTCTCAAGTCATGCGCAGTTGTACACAAGAAAGTCAGCAATCATTGGACGTTTCAATCAAACAACAATTTAAAGAAATATTAACATACAGTAACAATCATGAAATATTTTGAATGGGACTCGAGTGGACTCGGGAATAAGTCCGAGTCCTAATATGTTCGAGTACAAGTCAATTCCGAGTCAAAATGCACACGAGTCCATGACAAGACCGAGACCATTAAAATATGGTCTCGAGACCGAGTCCGAGACCGAGTCCGAGTCTCGAGTACACAACACTGCTAAGGACTTTACTTTTGATTTTGGGAATATTTGACTGACTTTGGGTTTCTGCCTTGGTGGATGGTCTATTTTGGATTTCCGCTGGAAATTCATCCTCACTGCCCACTGTAGTCCCTGTAGCCTACTACCAACCGAGGATATTCCATCTACACTCAAACTCTCTCTGTATCTGTTCACTTATCTTCCATTAAATGTCTTGTGCACTTGCAAGTGAATCTCGTATTGTATCCTGACAATTAAGATTTGAGTAAAATTAGATAAAACTGAGGTTACATTTTATTTTAAGGTATCCTTGTTACTGTGTAATTACAATAAGTAATTTTAAGTAGACTATAGTACTTGGACTGTAGTAGGGTTTGGTTATGGGTTAGTTATTGCCTGTAATGGTGTATATAATGTACTGTTATAGTAAGTAGCCTACATGTAACATAGGCTTAGGCCTACTACAAGGGATTGTAAAATAGTGTTACCAAAATTGGTTAGAATTTTTAGTCTGTTAATTGACCCTTATTTAATAATGAAAATATTTTCTTAGATTAGCCCAAAAGGGAAACCGAAAGAGAAAATGTACATCTTTGTTCATAAATTGCACAATGAAAAAAGGCATTTGATTAGAAAAGTGTGGATCACAGCGGGATCCAGAGAGAGAGATTTTTCATTTAAAAATGAAAAATAAACGGGTTTCAGCCTCAGATTCTACTCTTGCAAATACTTAAAGAATCTGCTGCAGATGTTTTTGTCACAATTAAATTATAGCCTACATTTAATAAGTATAGGCTAGGCTACCCTGGATTGTTCGTGCATGACAGTCATCTCTTGTTTTTGATTTGAAAATAATAAGAGGCATACTGTTTTGTAACAATCTGATGTGCCTGTTGCTCGGTAGAAAGGTATAAATAAAGTAAATACTATTAAAACCTTTTTCGACAGAGGAGATTGTGAGTTTGAGATTCCCTTCAGTCCGAGCCACTGATTGTAGGCTACAAGGTGAGCTTAATTTACAGATGAGGTAGTAGTCCAGTCATTTTAAGCCAAAATGGGGGTCAACCTTGAACAAATTGCAACAGAAGCAAACTCAACTGATTTTGTATCCTCAATATGTCCTGAGTAAGGAAAAAAAAGGCCAGAAGAATCCCATTAGGGGAAAGTTTCGAAAAAAAGACCCAAATATAGCCTATTCATACGCCTATTCGTTCTTTTTCTTACGTCAATAGGGTAAAATTTTTAACCTTTAGATATCACCATGAAAATTACTGAGTTGATTACTTACATCAAGACAAACAAAAAAATGTATTACAAGTTGTTTTTTTTATTGTTTGTTAACATGGACAAACGGTGCATAATCTAATTATGTATGTGCTAATTTGCATAAATACCACAACAACAGATCTAAACTTTGGGTATAGCCAGGTAAAAATGTCTTGTTGAATCTTGTTGACACATAACAGTAAATTACTTAATGTTAAGGTCTGAATGGAACCCATTTAGGCTACCCATGAGCATTAATACATAGAGGCAGGAAGAAGTAATTTAGAAACCAGCCTTTATTATTTTTTAAGAGATGGGGTTTGAGGCTGGGGCTGTGGGACTGTTTCTGGGGGATGAGTATAAGGGAAGAACAGGAGACAATGGTAAGGAGAATGCAGATGACAAAAGGTAGGTAAAATAAAAAGTGAATCCCCAGAAACAGTCCCACGGACCCAGCCCCAAACCCCATCTCTGCAATAATAATTAATAAAGGCTGGTTTTAACTTCTTCCTGCCTCTATTAATACTCATGGGTAGCCTAAATGGGTTCCATTATTTTCCTGTTATGTGTCAACAAGATTCAACAAGACATTTTCACCTGGCTATACCCAATGTTTCTGTTGTGGTATTTATGCAAATTAGCACATAATTAGATTATGCACCGTTTGTCTATGTTAACAAACAATTTAAAAAAAACTTGTAATACATTTTTTATTTGTCTTGATGTAAGTAATCAACTCAGTAATTTTCATGGTGATATCTAAAGGTTAAAATTTGTACCCTATTCACGTAAGAAAAAGAATGAATAGGCGTATGAATAGGCTATATTTGGGTCTTTTTCTAAACTTTCCCCTAATGGGATTCTTCGGGGCTTTTTTTTTTTTCATTACTCAGGACATATTGAGGATACAAAATCAGTTGAGTTTGCTTCTGTTGCAATTTGTTCAAACTTTTTTCATAAAATGACTAGACTATAGGCTATGTTAGCGCTTATGAAAAGACATAATAGCAATACTATAAATAAAGTAAAGCAAAAAAGCTAACAAATATGAAAGTCAGTATGTTATTGCTTATACAACGGTTAAAACTATTTAACAAGCTAAATAGACCTAACGTTACTGTTGGTTTGAGTGAACCTGAAATTGACGCGGCCGTAGCTAAATAAAATAGCCAAGCGCCATAAGCCCGAATTAAGGAAACATCGAAAATTCACAATAAACATATATACACACGCACAATTTTATACTATACAACTGTACATATCGAAAAATCGAATAAGTATTGTTGTGCTGCTCCTCGCGGCAGTGCGGTCCCATGGTGTAATGGTTAGCACTCTGGACTTTGAATCCAGCGATCCGAGTTCAAATCTCGGTGGGACCTCGTCCTTTTGAAAATGTAGAAAAAGCTACAGTAGTCGATGATTGAAAACAAATACTATGTCGTATTGAATTAGAAAACCCAAGGTTAAAGCATCAGCTTTGTACCTTCATAAAAATGATAATTCATCAAGTGTACGTTTACAAAATAAACATTGACACAAATGACACAGTGTCTCCAAGTCACTCGTGTCGTGAGTATGCTCATATTTAATTTACTGATGAGGATGGACTGGTTTTGATATTTGATAGCTGCTTATTTAAGTAATCAAAATTTGTGACAGTAAAATAAATTCAAATCAGCACAACAGCCCATCAGTTGATTCCTTGTTGCAATGGCCATTCTTTTTTCTTTTTTGTCACAGTAAGACTATGTGTATAAATATGAAATATATATATATTTTTGCTCTATTACCAGATTGAGGATGTAAAAATGTTTAAAATTTCCAAAATAATTATAAATATATTGTTAATTTACACTTTGCAGACCACATAAGTTGATTTAATGTTGATTTACAGTCTGATGGTTTCTGTGAGATAAATAGCATTGAGCCCAATTAAATGGCTGTATTCATAAGCTTTTAGGATTGTATGCCACACCTAAGCAAACTATGTTTAACGGGCAACAAGCAAAGACTAGCAGTGCTTGTTAGTTGGAACATAAGAAAGTGACACCCAACATGATTAGCAAATTTAGAAAAACAAAAACAAAGAAACATGACTGCAAACCTTTATTAAATAACTGGAAATCAGATCATTTATATATAAAAATGAGAGTCTAGACATTGTAGTTCTTTATATTTTCCATTTTTATTAATATTTTATTTAAATACCAAAAAAGTTTTGAATAGAAAACAAACAACCAAAACATTCTGACCATTAAACTGAAAACAAACACACAAGTCAAAATCAAAATCAATGAAAATAAAAACAGAACACAGTTGTTGTTCTGTTCAGTCATACACTTTGGTATCCTGAGTGGTAGGATTAAAAAGGCCCATTTACTTAACCCAAAAAAGGTTTGTGTTAAAAAAAACTTTCTCTACCTTTTATTTATCCATTAGATATACTTTACCAGGAAAATGTCCAGTTGTTGTTTTTCTCATAGAATTCATTTTTATTCAATAAAAGGCATATAATTTAAAATCACTTCATAATGCACTCAATTTTAACCTGACCTTATCACACTGATTTTTACTACATGTGAACATGACAGAAAAAGTGGAAGCTTGCATACTGAGTTGTTTTTTTGTCCATCCTAATGACAAACACTCCTCTGATTCTGTGTATAAATGTAACAATATCCACTGCACTACCCTCTTTTCCTTTGTTCTCTCAATTTTGTTTTTCTCCATCTCTCTATACTGTGTTCATTTTCGCAGCTGTTGAGGTCCCAGCATGACTTTATTGATGAAGTTCACAATGGCTGTGGCTGGCTGCTCTGGGTCGAGCTCTGCAAACAGGTGACACACGTTTCCCAAACCACCACTGCGCCGTGCAACAAATCCAAACATCCTATAGAAAACAAGAAAGAATCAGACCATGACAGATTGTTAAAGTGCTTAACAATCCTTATTATACTATTTTAAAGGTTCCTAATTTAGTTTTGGAGGTCTTCTACAATAGGTTTACATGCATCAAAGGTAAATTTGAGGTAATTTTCTCATAATATACATTGTTTTCTCACAGTGTCTGAAACGGTTCGATGATTCGATCAAGGTTCTGATCTGTCTAAACCCCTCCTTTCCGATAGCTGCTTTGCTCTGATTGGTCAGATGGCCCAGTCTGTTGTGATTGGTCTACTTCTTACAGTGTGTTTCGGAAACGAAATAGCCATTACTATATCTGAATTTCAGCTCCGGAGCCTGAATTTTCAGCCAGTGAAGACCATATGCGGGCTTTATGCAAATTCGTTACAAACCATACGTAGGTTCGTGCAGGAAGTATGACTGGAGTTACTGACGACTCGTTTCAGGCAGTTCAGAATTGGTTCTTTCTTTTGGGAGACAATAACTTTGATCTTTGCAGATCTAAACAGCTATATAACACACTACATGAAAGGTAATATCCGAAAAAAAACATAAAAGGGGCACTTTAAATTAAGAAATCAGAAATCTGAGTGGCAAAAAAACAAGTTGTCTCACTCCTAAATTTACATATTTAGGAATAAACTTCCAGAAAACATGAGAAATGCTACACCAAAAGAGAAATTGTGTAAGTGTATAAGTAGAAGCACTTACTTGCAGGAAGTGTTATCAGCATCAATCCACCTGGCACGCACACACACACACACACACACGCACGCACACACATACACACGCAGAGGCTAAGCAACATGTACAAGCAGAGCAAGTAAGAGAGAAGCTTAAAGAGGGCAGGAGAGCCCTTGTGCAAAAAAATAATGGCACGTTGATAGACTTGATAGATCAGCATGAGAGTCAAACCCTCTCTTCTAGACATGTTCACTAGACTACGTTCAAAGCAATACACGTTGGCTTGGCAATTGGCAGAGTATATGAACGATGCAGTCTGTTGTAGATTGGAGTTGTATTTTTCTAATGATTCCATCTTGAATTTTACCTTTGATCCAGCGGATCCACACTGCTGAAAGTCACAGTATGAATAGGGTAATGTCGCCTAAAAAAGAGTCTGTATAAAGAGAGAGAGAGAGAGAGAGAGAGAGAGAGAGAGAGAGAGAAAGAGAGAGAGAGAATGAGGATATGGATTAGATTCTTATCTGTGTCATGACTATGAAGACTGTTTTTACTTTTCAGTGTCTCCGATTAATGTCTTGGGAATGAGCCATAAAGGCATGTGGTTTGCTTGAATGTCTAAAATAAGTAACTTTAATCTCA
The DNA here is from genome assembly GCF_963993115.1 of Abramis brama. Classification (NCBI taxonomy): domain Eukaryota; kingdom Metazoa; phylum Chordata; class Actinopteri; order Cypriniformes; family Leuciscidae; genus Abramis; species Abramis brama. The sequence continues at coordinate 11,725,312 of NC_139973.1, read as the reverse complement.
TACTTGAAGGACGGTACTAAAAATATGCTTGGGGAGTGTTATTAATAAAGCCATGATACAATGAATGTTGTTTTGCTTGGCGAAGCAAAACATACGTGTTATTCAACATGTGTGTTTGTACCTGCGCTGATTATCAGTGAGGGTGATGCCCTGTTTGGACACTTTGAAGTGGACGACTGTTGGCGAAGGACGAGGCTCCTGGGTCAAAGTACACTTGGTTGCCTTGGAGACGGCTTGTGGGCCAGTCAAAGATTCCGTTTCCACTGAATTCAGGTAGAGAACATTACAAGCTGACAATGAGAGAGAGAGAGAGAGAGAGAGAGAGAGAGTAAAAAAATAATATTAGAGGGAGAAAAGGGACATTTCTGCCATGACATCTCTCTCAATGGAGCTGCTGTAAAGCCAAACAATCTCTGTTACTTCCTATTATCACTGTAAAGCTGCTTTGAAACAATCTATATTGTTAAAAGCGCTTTATAAATGAAGGTGACTTGACTTGACTAGATATGGCAATGTTGATATGTTTGGTCTTGGTGGAATTGATCTGCTTCGCTGCTGCTGCTGTGAGCAAGACATGCTGCTGCTGTACAATATAGCGTACATGAATTACCCGTAGCAGATCTATACAGGTGGAGCTGGGGAAGGTGAAGGGTTTCTGAAAGCGCGCTACACTGCTAAGGCAAATACTGACCAAGTATTTAAAGGTTGAGCAGCGAGCTCATTGGCTACTGATACAGGAGGATCCAATCAGCTGTGCCCTATAGAGAATGATGTGATCGCAAATAGATTGAGTAAAGGCCCTATCAGCCTGTGCTGAGTTTCTAGTGTATCTAGAGTTTCATGACAGAACTTAATTTGTTTAATATTTTTATTTTTAATGAAATATAATTAATATAAACTTTGAAGTTTATCATCAAGCTCTTTTTTTATAAAATACCATTCAAATGTTTGGGGTCAGTACGGGGTTTTTTTATTCTGCAAGGATGCATTAAATTGATCAGAAATGACAATAAAGACTTTTACATTGTTACAACATTTCAAATAAATGCTGTTCTTTTGAAGTTTCTATTAATCAAATAATAACAAAGTATCATAGCGTACACAAAATATTAAGAAGCACAACTATGTACAGTATCTTGAGCACCAAATCAGCATATTAGAATGATTTATCAAAGATCATGTGACAGTGAAGACTGGAGTAATGGCTGCTGAAATTTAGCTTTGTCATCACAGAAATAAATTACATTAAAAATGGAAAAAAATTAATTGTGTTTTATAATATTTCATATTATCAATGTTTTTACTGTATTTTTGTTTAAATAAGTGAAGACTTGGTGAGCATAAGAAACTTTCAAGAACAAAAATCTTACCAACCCCAAACTTTTATATATAGCTTTTTTCCTCCAACCATTTATACATAGAAAAATAAAATAAAAAATAAACTCACCTGCCCCCTGTTTCAATAGATCAGCAGCTGTGCTGGTATTAGTTCCACTTTGCAACTCCTGCAATTCACCAACAAGATCTGAAACACAATCAGACAGTTATACACTCACTATGAAAAAAAAATGAATGCATTGCCAAAGGTTTAAATGTTTGTATGACCTCTATCTGGGATTCGCAGTACACACGGAAGAGACACAGGGGTAATGGAGTGCTGATACACCAAAGCAGACAGGGAGCCTGGGAGGAAAGAGAGAAGAATCATAATACAAAATCAACAGACGTCACTGTTTTCAACGCAGAACATTAGAAAAACATCCATAAACCAGGCATAATCGTCTTTGTCTCACCAAAATATGTTTCATTTTGACAGCCTTTGATCTTGACACCTTTAGCGCCACTCTCAATCAGGAAGTGCCTAACTAGCTGCTCCTGTGGGTTGCCCGTCTCACCATGGTTACTAGCGTGGGCTGGAGGTGTGGTGACTTTGAGGGCCAATCCATATGCGCCTTGGAATGAATTACTATCCCTAATGAGAAAGCAGCCAGGCTCCTTATCTTTCAATACTGCAATAGCTAAATGGGGAAAGAGATATTTTGTACTTCTGTTAATAGAGGCACAGCAATATTTCTGTAATATGCATCATCTCCTATAGAATGATAATTTAATACAACTATATTTTTAAATGTTTTAATTCCTACAATTTATTTGCTCATTCAAATATGCTCAGGTTTTTCATTTTTTTATTGCATTACTATGCAGTTGTTAGGGTGTTCCTGGGTAGATGATAATTTCTTCATGACCGCTTAAATTAATAACACAAACACCTGGGTGTTTAATACTTGCACTGAGATTAATCGTATTCGAAAAAATTATGACCAATAAGAAAACTCGATAATTGTTTTCATGTTATGGCTCATAACTGATAAATGGCCTATATTAAAATTTCATTTTGCCTAAGGCTAAGCAATTAAAAAAAATGGAAAAATACGGTAAATACTATAAATAGCAAATATCGACTGCTCAATTGTTAATATTATTGCAAAATGTAAACTATATCATTGCTCAGCTCTAATCTGCTAAATTCGACTATAAGGCATGAAGATCATGATTTTCTGTAAAGCTGCTTTGAAACAATATGTTTTGTAAAAAGCACTATACAATTAAAACTGACTTGACATTTAACAGTGTTACTAGATTATTATTGTTTTTAAAGATTAAATTTAGGTGAGCGTTAGATAACAGCAAGGTAATCTAAACGAAAAACAGGAAATGAGCATTTGCAATTAAATATCTAATATAATTAAATACTAAAAAAATCCAATAATAATGGTACCAATATATTGTGTATCCCTAGTAATATATAATAGTTAAACTGTGTAGAGCATAGAATGCCATAATCATGGGTTCGACTGCCAGAGAATGCATACAAAATCTGCCAATTGAATAAATGTAAATGTACAAAATATTGACGCAAGCACCATTGAACATGCAGATGTTCTCACCCTGGTCTCTGGAGATGCCCGGTTTGTACCAGTACTTGGAGCTGTCTTGAACAAACTTGGAGCTGAGGCGGTTCTCTGGCTCCTCCACACCACTAGAGGGGGTTACTTTGCAACTAGAAGTGGGAGGTAATTCACTGGTGGTAGAGGAGAAGGACACATGGAACTGGGCTGATAAAATAGAAGGTTTTCCAGCTGATTTTACTGAGGAAGTGCCAGTGCTATCAGACATGTTTTGAAGGGGGGGTGAACGTTGTTTTTCAGGAAGAGGAGGTTGGGGTAAGGAGGCCGGGATGGTGATTGCAGTGTAGCCTGTGTATGGTACATGAGGCACTGTCAGAAGAGGGTAGCAGTATGACACTATAGGGAATGAGGGTGTGACGTAGCCATCAGGGTCAGGTGACAATGTTGTCAGGTCACTGTTGCTGCTTCCCTCATTGCAGTTGGTCAAGGGTGTCAGGCTTCGCCTTTCAGCATTTATGTTGAATGAAGGGAATTCAGAAGTGGAATTTCTCTCTGAAGAGCAAAGAGGCGGCTGAGGACTTGTTGAGGTTGAAGTTGAGGTGTAGCATGAGCCAGGGCGCTCCCCTTTATCCTGCACTGATTCTGGGACTCGGTTACTGAGAGCTCTGGGGTTGTGCGTTTGTACATGCACTGACTCCACACCCTTGGATAATGGTGGGTTACTAGTGACAGCGGTGTTAGATGTAGAATCTATTATCTGTGTTTTCTTCATCTTTTCCTCTGCTCCACTGGCAGTGGAGACAACTGTGATCAGAGATCCAGGGAAAGTTTCACCCTCTGGGGCTTTGCTTTTTATTGGATCTCTTGCCTCCAATGGTCCACTGATAGAATACACAGACGGATTTAGGTTGATAGTAGGCCTACATTAAATTCAATCTTCAACTATCAAAATAAACACCGTGGTTGACATGAGATTAATGTACATGAAGAAACATAATTACCTGTCCCGGGTAGGATGAGAAAAGGCCTCAATGTGACTTTTATCAGCATCTAAGACCTTAATACTCCTATCTACAAAACACACAATATAGAAAGAAAAATGGAACAGATTAGAAATGAGAAGAAAGCTGAAAGTTAAAGGGATAATTCACCCAAAAATGAAAATTCTATCACTGTTTACATCATTTAGTCACATGGACTTTTACTATGTAACTTTTATGCCACTTTTCTGTCCTTTTCAGGGCTAGACAGTATCAATCACCAACTCATTTTGTTTACATTGTACAAAATATCTGATTGGAAAAAAATACTGGTTTGGATGACTTGAGAGTGATGACAGAAGTATCTTTTTGTTGTTGTTGAACTATCCCTTTAAATATACACTACTGTTCAAAATTTGGGTTTTGGAAAAGGTCTCGTATGCTGACCAAGGCTGCATTTATTTGATCAAAAATACAGTAAAAATTGTGATATAGTGAAATATTATTGCAATTTAAAATATCTGTTTTCTATTTTGATATATTGTAAAATATAATTTATTCCTGTGATGCATGGCAATCTGAATTTTCAGTAGAAATTACTCCAGTCTTCAGTGTCACATGATCCTAAGAGAACTCATAATATGCTAATTTGCTCAAGAAACATTTCTTATTACTATCAATGTTGAAAACAGTGCTACTTAATATTTTTGTGAAAAGTCTTTTTTCAGGATTATTTGATGAATAGAAAGTTCAAAAGAACAGCATTCATTTGAAATAGAAATCTTAAACATTATAAATGTTTTAAATCTTACTGACCCCAAATGTTTGAATGGTAGTGTATAGTCTGACAATTAATTTGCATTATATAATACCAGAAATATTTCTATTATATACATCTAATAAAAATTGTTTTAGGAACACATTGTTTGGCATAATTTAATGACTAATGACGAACTGTGTCAATGTGATTACCATTAAGGCCATTCTGACTCTCTTGAGTTGAGGCACTGTTGTGATTGGCTCGTTTTGGAGGTGGCGTGACAGCAATTGGGGAGGAGTTTGGTGAATGACTGATGGAGGCGTAACCAGGACTCTCTCTGAGCGCTTGTGGAGAGCAGGGACAAGGTGGATGCGGACTGTGGTAGCCACTGCTTTGAGGGCTGGGATATGGACTGAGTGGTGTAATATTTTCGGGTTGGGTGGCTGTGACATATGCCGCTTGATCTTGTTTTGGGATAGCGTGGCAATGTCCGTATGATAATGTTACTGGTGACATCGCTATTTTGCGCCGCCAGTATTCGGCCTCTTGAACTCCCTCCCAATGAGACTCCACTCTTCCATCCCTCCAGTGCATAGGCACCTCCGTCCTAATCCCAAACTCCGCCTCTCTAGACCAAGGTAGAGCTTCTAATTCTCTGCCACGTAAAGAGTGGAGGGCAACATCCTCTCGTAAGCGAGAACAATCCCTGCAGGAGCACGATGTTGGCGATGTCGTGCTGTAACGTAACTCTCTGTATGGACTGGAGAGCAGTGACTGATTAGGGGATAGAGAAGGAGGGATGATGGCATGGCCCTGAGGGAGGGCGGAGCAATGGAACAGAGGACATGCCTCCCCAGTGAAGAACGTGCGTGTCTGTGGAGGAAGTGTGTGGGAATGGGAGGACTGTGAGTGGGAAAGTGGCGAATGAGGGTGAGCTTCTTTAGGGGGAAATGAGTACAGGTGTCTAATGGTTTCTGGGCAGGGATGGTGCAGACAGCGCCCTCTTTCCCATAAAAGATCCGGGTGGGATACACACAAGTCTCGGACTGACAGTGGGGCAGTGCGGCTGCAGGGAAGTGTGTAGTGTTTGGGGTGGAGGGTTTGTGCAAGTGCATTCGGGTTGGTCAGGTCTGGGCCACAGAATGAATGAGTGTGGGAATACGGACGACCATAACAAGACTGAACGGGCCGATCTGGTCTCAGGGGAGAGCCGTCGCAGTCGTCAAGAATTGCGGTTTCTCTGTGTCTTTCCCTGTCTTTGTCCTTCTCCTTTTTTTCTCTTGGAAGTGAAGAGAGGGATTCTGGCGGTGCAGATGAGCGACTTGCATCTTTGCTGAGTGAGAGAGGCTGGATGGAGAGATGAATGGGAGGACAAGGGGAGGAATTACTGGGTAAGTGTGTGGAGGTTTTGATGGAAGTAGGGCATCCGCTGGGACTGGAGCCTTGTGCTCGACGCTTCTTCACTTGAGCATACAGGCTACCGTCCAAAGGCCCACGTGTGTGACAGATATCTAGAGATCACAGGGAAATACATAGACAAAACCATATTATTTACAGTCTCATGACTTTGGAGTGAATGAAAAATGTCTCAGTGTCTTTTTGTCCCAGAACGCAGTTTTTACCAGTAGGGAACCCCTCAAATAAACGATTCTCAAAAAAAAAAAAAAAGATTGATTATTTTTTTTGTACTTTTTGATATTTTTGTTTGTCACTATGGCTGTCCACACTAGTGTGTTTTCATTTTAACACAAAACTGTCCATACTAGACTGAGTGCACATACCCTCAACACTATCCTCATGGTGAAGGTTAAAGTTCTCATACGAGTCCCAGCGCACAACAGGATCTGTGGTGCCATAATCCACAGATACTCCCGGCTCATTTCCCTGTACCTCCTCACCTAAGAACACACAAACACACACATACAGCATTAAGACAGTGCTAATACATGGAAAAATTGTGGAAGAGTTAAGTTGATAAATGTTTACCTCTCCTTTGCGGGCCAGAAGAAAACAGCAACTCAACAGTGGCGTCTGCAGGGAAACGGTCGTCTACACATACACAAATCAGAATGATAAAACAGAAAACATCTGTTATTTCTCTGCTTTTGAGAAGCTGAGGTACTGGAGTGGGCAGTCAAACAAACAGTGCAAGTATTTACCTGTGCAAGCATGGTCAAGTTCCACTTTGCCAAAAGCAAGCTGAGATCCATGAACACTACAGGTGTGAAACTGGACTCTGAACACACATTCTCTCATACACACATTTGAGACACGGTGATAACACTTCACCTAAAGACAGACAGCAAGAAGAACATTTTTACTGAAGGAAATGTGCTGCTTTTCCGCACAAAACTCGCCAATACTTTGCTTGGGTGTTGTGGGTGGTTGCCAGGGCGTTGCTATGTGGTTCTTATAAGGTGTTCTGAGTGGTTATAAAAGTGTTGCTAGGCAGCTGAGAGGGTGTTCTGGTTGGTTGGTTGCTTGGTGGTTAATGGCGCAACAGGTGTCTGTGAGATTCTTATCCAGATATATGGCTTGGGTTTTTTACCTTTTTTATCTTTAAATGGATAATTCACCCAAAAATAAAAATTCTGTCATCATTTACTCACCCTCATGTCTTTCCAAACCAATTAGACATCCGTTCATCTTCGAAACACAAATTAAGATATTTTAATGAAACCTGAGCCTAAATTAAATCTGTTCATCATATAAGGTGATCATATCTCTTCACAAGACTTGTATTAAACCATTCAATTCATGTGGATTCTTTTTACAATGCCTTCATGATCTTTTAGAATTTTCTATATTTCGGTTAGGTGGACTTTCCATGGAGGGACAGAAATATCTCAGGTTTCATTAAAGTGATCTTAAAAGTCTTATTGGTTTGAAATGACATGAGGGCAAGTAAATGATGACAGAATTAAAAATTTTGTAATAATAATAATAATAATAAATAAAAAAATTCTGTCATTAATTACTCAACCTTAAGACGGAACACAAATTAAGACATTTTTAAGGAAATCTGAGAGATTTCTGTCCCTCCATTGACAGTCTAGGCAACTGACACTTTCAAGCCCCAGAAAGGTTGTAAAGACATAAAAGTAATCCATGTGACTCCAGTGGTTTAACCTCAGTTTTATGAAGCGATGTGAGTGCTTTGTTTGAGCAAAAAACATAATTTACCACTTTATTTACAAAATATTAATCTCCATCGCGTGTTCACGCAACAATGTCTGCTCTCACGTCAACACAACATGTATCCGCTGTGGTGCTCTCGTGAACGCGCGATGGAGATTAATATTTTGTAAATTAAGTGATAAATTATGTTTTTTGTACAAACAAAGCACTCGCATCGCTTCATAAAATGGAGGTTAAACCACTTGAGTCACATGGATTACTTTTATGATGTCTTTACTACCTTTCTGGGGCCTGGAAGTGGTAGTTGTGTAGGCTGTGAATGGAGGGAAAGAAAGCTCTCAGATTTCATTAAAAATATGTTCATTTGTGTTCAGAAGATGAACGAAAGTCTTAGGGGTGAGTAATTAATGACAGACATACGGGTGAGTAATTAATGACAGAATTTTCATTTTTGGGTGAACCCTTTAAGCCAGATAACTTGGCAAACTAATAGCACACACCTTTTCTCATATAAGTTTAATACCTAGCATTAAAGCTTTTGATCAATTCTAACCCCAAGCATTGCATGCAATATTCTGGTGTCTTATCATACGTTTAATAATGGAATGATATTTTTAAATATGTATTTTAAAAATATTTTCTCCCTTCAAAGCAATGGCTAGTGAGCAGGTTTTAGGAGCATCTAATATAACAAGAATGTATTCATGTGAAATTCATTAGTGTCCTCACCAGGATGTCTCCCTTCAGAAGTAGAGCTGGTTCAATATTCACACACAACATCTTACTGTTAGGGTTCTGAATATCACTGTAACACAAGCAACAAGAAGTCAGGCAAATTATGATATCTGATTTGTTTTCATAGGTCAGTCAAGAGAGGACATGACCTGTGGAGAAGAGAGGGGAAATGTGATTTGGACACACTGTGAGCCAGTTTGAAACTCACATTGCTTGGATTTCCTGCAGAAAAAACAATCTTAAACCAGCCTAAGCTGGTCAGGCAGGTCTTTGGGCTGGTTTTAGAGGGGTTTTGGACACTTTTCAGCTGGAAAGCCAGCCTGTTGACCCGCATAATACCAGCTTTGCACAGCTGGGAGACTAGCAACATTAGTAAGTATGGCCAGAGTGAGATCAAAATCAACTTAAAACAGCTAAGACCAGCTGAATGATGGTTAATAAAGATATTTTGTAGGGTTATGTGCCACAGGTCAATATATCAGAACACACAGTGCCACAGCTCTGAAAAACATGTAACACTTAATGAGACTGATAAAATAGACCCACTTACTATTTGCCTGAAGAATAGACCAGCTGTAATGACTGATAAATCTTCAGAAAGGGAGAGTAACCTTCAAAATGCAATGGAAAAAATGAGGCAATGCAATGATGCTACATTCAGTCATCATTTACTCACGCTCATGCGATTCCAATCCTGAATGACTTTCTTTAAACATAAACATATAAGAAGATTTTTAAATCTGAAGATTTTTTTTTTAAAGGTCGCAGTGTTTTTTTGTTATACAAAAAAGGGCAATGGCGACCAATGCTGTTTTGGATACCAATGGCATTCATTGCCATCCATAGGCAAAATCATTTGAAACATTCTTCAAAATATCTTCTTTTGTATTCTGCAGAGGAAAGAAAGTCACAGGTTTGGAATGACATGAGGATGTGTAAATGATCCTTTCATTTTTGGTTATCACTTTTACACATTTTAACATTTAAAACATTTACATAGAATTCTGTACTTTTCCCCTCCCCAAACTCAGTACAGACATTGCAAAATAAGGCCTTGGTTTGATTGAAAAGGGGTTTGTGTACCTCCTCCAGACTGGTAGTTATGCAAAGCTGGAATATGAATCTGATGCAGGAAAAGTGGTGAGCTGTTCATCTTTATTGCACCCGAGAGAAGACCGGCAAAATAATGTATATACCTGCGATCACAGAAAGAACATCATGACCAAACTAGAACAACGTTATTCTGGAACAAACATAAATAAACATGGTCATACCTGTTCTGAGACGGTTGGAGAGAGGAAGAGATTTTATCCTCACAAAATTTCCTCATAGCAACTGTCGAGAGGGCCTGATCTGCCCTGCACACATACACCAGTAAGAGTCAAATCATTTGAATACCAATCATGAATTATAATAAAATGCCCATAAAGAGCATTTTAAGATTTTTTAAAATGTTTTTAAAATAAGTTTCATATGCTCATCAAGGCTGCATTTATTTGATCCAAAATACAGTAAAAACAATAATACTGTTAGTATTAATAGTATTACAATTTATAATAATCATTTTCTGTTTGATATATTTTAAAATGTAATTTAATTCTGTGATGGCAAAGCTTAAAATAACAGCATTTAAATATAATTATTTTTTTTAACATTATACATGTCTTTTATCAATGTATTTACTGAATAAAAGTATTAATTCCCTTTAGGGAAAAAAAACAAATGTCCCCATAAAGACTGTAATAGTAATTGTTTTTGATCCCCATGAGGAAAACAGCTTATAAATCAAACCAAATGTTTTTTGATCATGTAAAAATGCAGCTTTTTGTGAGGTTTGTGTTTTTAGGGGAATAGAATGTACAGTTAGTACAGTAAAACATTTTCTTTTTTTAAATTAAAGTCCACATAAAACATGGAAACCAAACAAGTGAGTGAGTGAGTGAGAGTGTGTGAAAGAGAGAGAGTGTGTGTGTGTGTGTGTGTGTGTGTGTGTGTGTGTACGTACCCAGCTGATATTTTGCTATAGTGCATGTAAGCTGCCACAATCACCCCTGTTTTTCCTTTGTTTCCCTAAGAAAGTAAAAGTTAGAGAAAGGAAGACAGATAGAGAAGAAAAAATATATATAACAACTAATACTAATTTGGGGTTATGATTTTCTATGACATGAAAATTTGATTTTTAAATTCTCTCATCATTTACAAGTCTATATATTGGATCAGACGGATCTGGTTATTGAGTTCACAAAAGGGGAAGATAATCTTAGGAATTATACTAGAAATACAGTTGTATGGACTACTTTTATGTTACTTTTATAGTGCTTTTCTGTCACTTCAGTCCAAATTCATTGCAACTGCACGGAAAAGAGAGTACATTAGTCTAAACTTTTCCATTAGAAAGACAGTCATATGAGTTTGGAATGACTTCGGAGTAAGTAAGTGATGAAAGAATCTCATTTTTGGATGATCTATTCTTTTAATAAGACTGTGATGACATTTAGACACTTTTAGCTCTTATATTAAACATTAAATAACTTCTGATCTCAACCTTGCAGTGAAGTACAACCACGTTGTGGGGGTCAGAGTTAAGCCAGTTCTCCATGGTCTTGCACACAGCACATATTTTATCGAGGGGCGGGGCATGCAGATCGGGCCACCCAAACTCCTCAACCTGAGGCAGGGGAAGGGGTCATCCCAAAAATACAGAAACAGAGCCATACGTCAAAACAAGCAAGCTACAGAGTGACTTAGTATGCTAATCTAGGTAATAGAATAACAAAGAGCAAGATACCTTTGGATTTAGGCTGCAGATGTCATGACGTTTCTCTGACAGATTTATAAGCTGAGAAGAAGTGAAAGAGACATAAGCGTGCTAATTCATATGGAATTAAATCTCAACAATGATTTTAAACAACAATACAACTGACCAAGAACTTGTCTTGATGTTTAGATTTCAACATGGCCGCCACTTCCTTAAGGTTAGCGCTGTAATGCTGTTCTTCCAGGTCAGACAGGTAGAGGACAGAGATGATACGCTCAGTGATGTAGGTCAGATCGAAACCATAATGACTGCCCATTAACTTCTCCATAACACTTTCCATGCTGTCTCTACTGTGAAACACACATACAAAAGAGACAAACACATGCGAACTTAAAGGAACGGTACGTCTGAAAAATTAGACATTTGCATATTTTGTCACCCACATGTCGAACAACCTGAAGGTCAGTAAGTGATGACAGACTGTTCCTTTTTCGGTGAACTATTCCTTGCATTCATGATGTTGTTCTTTTCTCTGTCATTCAGAGTTAGCTTTATAAAATTTGCTCTTACCTGGGAGGGATGTTCAGCTGGTTTTGAAATGGAGGCTAGGAGAGATCAAAGTTAGTGTGAGAAAAAGGCAGGCAGATATGGTACAGACATTGCTTTTTAATTGCAATACATCAAACACAATTCATTTAACCGTTCTTTTCTGTTAATAATGACTTGTTTTGTGTTTGACTCCAGTTGTGTCTTTGTAAAAAATAGTAGTGATTTAAAATTAACTTCTTAATTCCTTTCCAATTGTTTTATTGGATTCCTCTGATACGACCAAAAAAACAACACAAACAACACTATATTATACAATATAATTACATTGTTTCTGCTTGGGGTCTATTTAATCCCAGCAAAAACACACTGTAGTAAATACAAGAAAACAACCGGCAGGAGTGGACAACAGTGTTTATAATCAATCAGAAAATCTTAACATGTGAAAAAGCATTGCATTTATTCATGTTTCATACCTGGCGTCTCTCTGACCCCAAACATAAGACTTCAACTTTAACCAAACATAAGACAGGGTTCCCACACCTTGGTTAACTTCAAATTCAAGGACCTTTCAAGGACTTTCCAGGTCCAATACTAGGACTTAATGTGGGGACACATTTCAAGTGAGAGCAAGGTTACATTGTGTTACCTTGTATGATACATTGTTACAGTTTTGCGCGTGTGAACGTCATGGCAACGTACAACACAAAGTACCTCACGCAGGAAACACTTAACGTAACGCGTAAATGTGTGTAACTAACGTAAATCAAGCAAGCTAGTATGCATAGGTCACAAAGTGTTGACGAAATAGGCCTAACACATTAGCGGACCGGAGGAAATAATAAGGAATTTTTTACAGAAAACTTATTGCACAAAAAATAAATTCAAGCACTTATTTTCAAAAACTTTCCAGGGCCTTGAAATCTTTTTTTCATATTTTATATTCATACTTATTTTTTCATAACTTTCAAGGATTTCAAGGACCCGTGGGAACCCTAATAAGATAAACAACTTCCATTTTTCCCCAGACAAATTCTATTTTAAAGGTTGATTGAACTAGTGAATGCATAAAAAGTTGACATTACATTTATCTTTCCACAAGTCAAAAATCTCCTGAAGCTGGTTGCTTCGAGTTTTTGAGTATCTAGGTGAGATTTTGTTTATAATCAGTTCTTATAAGATTCATGAAGTCTCAATCAGATCCTTCAATATCAGTTCCGCTATTAATGTAATGTACATGCACTGTTAAATATGTTTTTTTTTAAAGATATTTGTTAAATGTTGGGTTAAATAGCAATTCACCCATAGACATTATGGAAGTAAATATCTGTAAATTAGTAATACTCACTGGATCTGAGATAACTTCACAGGGGACAGTGACCTGGAAGAAATCGAGATGTGAGGAAACCAGATGCACAGAATCAAACATCCTTGACACATAATACGGGTTTAGACATCAGAGACCATGACAGAGACACATAACAGTGTTTTAAACATACACATACGCAGCTAGCATACTTTGGGGCCACTGGTTGACTCTCCATTTAAAGACATCCTCTCTGTCCTCATTAGGTTATCATCACACCAGGGGACATCTGGTACTGTTTAACACTGTGTGCGAGTGTGTGGGTGCTCACATATTTGCACACGTTTACTCTGCTTCCTTTCCAGTAATTAGTTTAGACTTAACATTTTAACATACACACTCTAACACACATGACTTTGCATAGGCTATATAAGGCTTTAATACATCATGTAAAAGTTTGAGAATCCGTCTCTGAAACCTGACCACCATTCTGGATACTGGAGGGTGAAAGTGTGATATTCTGATAGACTGACAGACATGGAGGCTGATGTGGACAGAGGGTGGAGACACGTATATAAAGAGAAACAAAAGCAGCTGATCTCTCCATCCAGGACGGATGAAATGCCTGCTGCATGGCTTTGTGAACTATTTCCACTACTCTATTTCAGATGATCAGCTGGCCTGTGCCTAATCATGAGTCTGTTTGTAGGAGTGTATTTTTTTCACCATGTAAGTCACGAATGTTCACTGCATTGCTGCCTTACATTGAAGAAAAGTCATTTTATTCATTATTTGAGCTCTATAGACTTAAGTAGATTGACTTTGGATTGCCCTGCTGGAAAACACAATGAAACGAACATGTTGCTACATACAAAAATAAAGATTTCAAAAAGGGAGTTTTTACCTATTTTTGGTTCCCCTAAGAACCTTTCAGTGAACCATTTTTTGTGTGTGTGTGAAGAATAAAGCAGTGGAAAGGTTCTGTGGATGTTAAAGGTTCTTCATGGAACCATCGATGACAATAAATAACCTTTGTTTTTTAAGAGTGTAATGATACAATTATATTACAGCAGACAAAACAGATCCTTTATGTGGGATGAGGAAACACACAGGGGTTCATTAACTACATCCTGTTTAGCAGGTAGCAACTAATTGCTAGACACAGACACAATAACATGCTCTCACACACACAATCTCAATCACTAAAAAAAGTTCAAAGATAAATGTTCATCTATAATGCTTAATAACAATCTGATTGTATCTCTCATGTGTCAGTGTCTTACACTCTTGTCTCCACTTTCATCAAATGGTGATTCTGTCTTTTCTACAGTATTTCTCTCTGTGCCAAACAGATCATTTTTTCACTACAAAGATAAAAAAATATTAAACTATCCAAAATGAAAAGTACACTAAAAGTATACTTAACTTTTGCAATAAGCAATATAAAATCCCTGTTTAAAAAGAAAAAGTGTCTGTACCTTTCTCAGACGAGTCCAGTTTTCTAGAGTTCATATAGCACACACACACACACACGAGTGCTCTCCTCTCTTTCTCTCTCTCTTTCTGATCCTCTCACTCTCTTGTTCCCACCCAACTCTTCCTCGCTCTCTCTAAAACCAGAGGGCATGCACTGTAAAAAGTATTCTAAGATCAAATAAATGATGCTTTAAAAATGTCTAAAGATTTACTTGATTATTGTAGTTTTTCGTCGTTAGCTCATGATGCATTAATTGAACCTGTAACACTTTTCAATAAGGTCCCATTAATTAATGCAACATAATGCATCACCAAACAATGAGCAATATTTTTTTTAAATAGGCCTATTTAATATTCTTTGTTATAGACCTTATGTAGCGCCGCCCCTTTTCAGCACTGCGCTCGTTGTGTTCTGTCTTCCAGTCTGTATTTCCACAGAATGAAAGTAAGATCTTACGAATTTATGAATGAACCGCTTGTTTAAAAATCTTTCCGTCTACTGACATATGTTATGACATCCGCTTAAAACATTACAATGCTCATGATACCTTTTCTTAACTCTACAATAAGTAAATCCACTTCACCGATGCGATACCATAGAAATATACAGAGCTATTCTGAAGATTGCACATAAATTGAATGCTTGAATCTAATTGGTTGATGAATGTTCTAAGGTGTGCAATTATTTTCAGGGAAACGCACGGCTAAAGTAGTTCCAGGCAGGTCTTGACCGCATTACAGTTCCATATGACTTCACCAAATGATTTCAGTTATTTCAGTTATTACAAATTATTTCCATTTTTTGCCACAAAATTAAATTTTATTATGTATGGGAAACACATACCCTATTTCTCCCACTCCCACTCTCGCTCGCACTCAAACACAAACACACACAGTACGGACAAGCACTGGCACAGAAACATGTTGTCAGCGCTGCTCTGATGATATTATCAGCAAAATATTAAAAGCCACATGACATTTCTTACTAGTGAGTTAATAACGGCGCTGTTTTTGAAGCGGATAAACTTAGTTGTTACGCTATTAGTAGAGACGATGTTGCCGATGCCGAACAGTTACTTTTTTGAGTATGCATGAATAATTATGATTGCATTGTTTTGACACTTGACATTTTATGTCCATGGAAACTGTTGCCTTAATTTATTTAGGTTTGATGAACACAATTTTTTTACTGAGAAAAAAAAAGAGAAGGAGAGAACAAGAGGAACAGCTGTGGCGTGTATAACGTGTGGATACACTAGTGTATATCCGTGTGATGCACTGATGGCATCCGGTGACTGATTGCAATTTCTATTAATACCAAAGATAACCAGAGTTCATAACTCATTGGATTTAGACCTATTTGTACTATTTTTGTGAGTGACACACATCACAAGACCAAAAGCCACGAAGATCATATGAACATTTGGTGCTACAAGGACACACACAGTCATTACCAAGAAGTGGAATTATTTTTCAGGCGAATTTCCTTATTGTTTATAGCCAAATCCAGTGCCAATCACAGTTTAGCAATATTCACGTACTTCACATTATAAGCAAAGAGTAGTAACAACATTTCAGCTGCGAGAGAAAGAAACATACCTTTTCCTCGCATTTCGTATGCACTGCAGTTTTACACTCTGCAAGAAGAAAATGTGGATTATATAAATAAATATTAATGTACATTATGTTATATGTGTGTGTACATTATATGTGTATGTGATAGGTTTTGCCTTCAATGTGGGGACCAAATGTCCCACAAAGATAGTTAAATCTGAAATCACATTCATTGTGTGGAGCAGCCAACAGTGTCCATGAGTAAACGGCTTAAGAAACATGATAAAAAATATATTTTACAAAACAACAGAAGTAAATGTAAAGTATAAATGATAGAAAAGCAAATGTGTGCTTCACCTCTGCAGTACATGCCATGGCTGTCGAGGGTTTGTCTGCAAACAGCACAGTGGTGTTTCTTCTTGAAGTTCCTCTCTTTAAAGGAGTGTGAAGCCACTTTCTCCAACTAAGCACACACACACACACACACACACCCCTCAAAATTATACAGTAGTAGATACATTTTCACAAATGTATTTATAAACATGATATTAATGAGAACTGAGCACACGTCAACACGCCCACAGTCGTGGTGATATGAAGAGCATAAATAAATCACTCATACACTGGAGATGATGAATGAAATGTATGTTTGTATTGGGGAAGAGTACTGTGATGATAGAACTGTTTTTGATGCACTGAGCAGATATTGTGAAAGACAGTTGGATGATTTGACAATCACTGAATGACAAAACTCTTTATTCTGTTCTACCCTACAAACTAGCTGACTTTTTCCAACTTAATTAATGACGTCTACATATTACCACCATTTCATCAACAAATTATTATGAATCCTATAGGAAAGCTTTAACTCCATTCATAGCAATAATATTTTGTTTATGAAATAGATTTTTAGATAAGTCTCTTATGTGCACCAAAGCTGTATTTATTTGATTAAACATACAGTAAAAACAGTATGTTGTAAAATATTATTAAACTTTAAAATAACTATTTTCAATTTGAATAATTTTTTTAACGTAATTCAGTAAAGCTGAAGTTTAAGCATCATTACTCCAGTCTTCAGTTTCATATGATCCTTCAGAAATCAGTCTAATATGCTATTTGGTGCTCAAGTAACATTATTATTATTATTATTATTATCATTGTTGAACAGTTGTGCTGCTTAATATATTTTTGTGGTGACCTAACCATGATAAAAAAATGTAGGATGGTTTGATGAATAGAAAGTTCAAAAGAATAGCATTTAATCAAAATATATTTATGTCTGTAACAAAATTACAATCACTTTTGACAGTCTTTATTTTCACTTTCGTAAGATTCTTACAATTCTCACAATTCTTTAAATCTTACTGACCACAACCTTTGAAAGGCTCAGCTTGACAATGCTGCCATCTACAGCCTGTAAATGGGAAGTAAACAATCGCTATAATATTAGGAAGCGCGTGCTAATTCATATGGGTTGTATAAAACCTTAATCGATCTGCCTAAAAGTTTTAGAGGAAATATAACTGTTCAACAATCACACAGGATGTTTAAAAAAAGCATGCGTACAGCAGTTCACTAACAACCTAGTGCAAAAGTTCCCTTCATAGAGGTTATGTTTACATACTACGAGCATGTGACATCCAGATATTAAATGTACAACACAGATATGAGAAACTTTTTTTTCTTTTCTTTTTAAACGTGGTTCTTAACAGGCACATTTTCAGCTCTCCACCCTTCTCTCTTGCTCTCTGCAGCCAAAGTTTGGCTCATGGATAAAGCATTTCCCTTCACATATCCAACACCACAGCTTTCTCCTCATGCGTTCTCACTTCTTGAAGAGAGCAGAATGAACTCACTGTTTAGGTTTCTAGAATTCTCCCAAAGTCAAATGTACAGGCTATAAGAAAAAAAGACACTCTGCTACTGTTACTGCTTACATTCTGAAATAGAGTTTTGGCCCTGCTAATAGGAATTCTCTTACACATACACACTCACATTCCGGGCAGGAGTAGAGGGGAACAGGTGGGAAGGCCGAGGTATGCTTCCACCGTTCCAGAATTCCACCGTCTATTTTTAACCTCTTTCTGACCACAGGATCCCTGGGAAACCTATGTGTTTGTGTGCATGCTTGCATGTGTATGATAATCTGGCTATTTGTCAGTGTTATGGAATATATTGCCCTTTTTTTTTTATGTCAGCACCATTACACCCTTATGACATGGAAGAGTTTGTCACTGCTTACAATGAATTGTGAAGTGGAAATATTCCCTTATTCTATTTCCATGCATTTAAATCTCTAAGGAGGTCAATTTTCCACCCTATAGGTTAGTTTTCTAAGGGCACATAACATGCTAAAGCTGTCTGACCCCAAAGAGTCAACCTGCCACCAAATGACGGACATGGAAGTGTGATTGTGAGTGAGCGTTTGTGTGTGGGGGTGAATGTTCACTGACAGGAATATCCCTTCAAATACTATTCAACCTTTGCAGCAAAAAATAGTTTAACATACACTTCATTCACTTTCAATTGCACTGTACATTAAACTGCATTATAAGCAGAGACAGGGGTCTAAATATTCTAAACAGAACCACTTAAAACAAGAGACAGCTGACAGCACTTAAAATATACACTTTAACCTGAAATTTTGTTGAAAAAAATAATAAAAAAATACTCCTATGTCAACCAACTCGGGAACCCCAAGAGTAAACAAAAAAAGACACTTTATAATAAGTTAATATGACTAGGCTATATAGCTAAAATTATAGTCAATATAAATACGTGACAACATAATATAATGAATAATATAAAATATAATGGATAATAATAATATATTATATAACAGTTATGGTTGATGCATTTGGAAACAAACAATACTCTTACATGATTTATAAATCTAGATTAATGCTAACATTTCAAGCTGTATTTAATGAATATTAATGTATCATGAATGAACATGAATTAATAATGAACAAAAGTATATTAACATTAAAGTAGGTTAATGATTTTTTTTTTTAACAAATGTTTGTTAGTTCATGATACTAATGCATTCACTAATTTTAATTAACTGAACCTCATTGTGAAGTTTTACTGTGATAACTTTTATAAAGTACATTAACTAAACAGATTAGTTATAAAGTTACAAATAGTGAAAACAGTACTATATGTTTTACATTTCTTCTCCATGGACAAACCCCTGATTCTAAAGATTGCAAATATGGAATGATTTACAGAAGACATAAAACATAAGCATTGAGGGAGACCCAATGCAATCATTGGAGAGCGTCTTACCTATGACCCCATGTGTGCACACACACACACACACACACACGTACCTCTGTTAAGCTGAGAATCTCTGCATCATCTGTGAGGTCTCGTGTTTTCGGGGGGTCCGAGGGCTGGGAATTCCTCTGTTTAGCCCACCGCTGCTTGCTGAAGACACAACCCATTCTACTTCACTTACTTTATTCCTCCTTAGATATCCTTTCCTTCTCCTCTTTACACTTTCTTAGCACTTGTTTTCCTTGGTCTTCAGTCCAGGTTGCTCTTTGTTTTATGTTTCCCGTCTCCTCAAGGACGTCTCCTTGTTCCTCAGTGTCTTAGCGTCCAGTTCCAACACAGAATCATATCTCTCACACCATCTTTTCCACACATTCTCTCCAACTTCCAACGTCTCCCTCTAAGTGTCTCTCGGGGTGTCCTCCCTTTGACTGTCTTTTGCCCCCTCACATGCACACTATGTAACGCCCTCCTCCGTCTCTATCGCAGCTGTTTTTGGCAGGCTTACGTCAGACCCTTCCTCTTCTCAGGCACTTGAGCTCTGCTCACCCACTGGGAGCCATCACACACACACACACACACGCACAACCCCTAAGGCTTGTATTCCAACATCTCTCCACCACCCAGTCCCTAAGTCTGCACACAGAGAGAAGCATTAGGTCTTCTGTTCCTCCTCATCTCTGTTTTTTATTGGCAGAATGAGACAACAAAGCATCTGTTCTTGTTCCTTCACATCCGCTCTCTAGCAGGACTCGCCTCGCATCTGCATGTGTGGGTGCAATACTGAATAAGTTACTGTGGAGCACATGAAACCACAAAACTGTTCCATGAATAAAATTCCATTCATAATTTTTTTTGTAAAACAGGGTGAGCAGTAGTTCCAATTAAATGAATAAAAAGCTACAGGGACCAACTGAGGTGACCGTAGAAGTTGTATAACTGCAATTAATGAAGTTAATGAAGGTTACATGACTGAATCAGCATACTATAATACGCATATCAGAAATATGGCTGACTTTTCAATGTACATTTACTGGACTATACTCCTGCTGTGTGACTGCAATTAAATTAATTGTGTAAAATAAAATGCGTCTGATTATTGCATAATTGCCATAAATATACAGTGCTGGAATTGCATAATCAGATTCCATAAAGTAAGTAGGCCTACTTGTAATTAGATGTTTTAAAATACTCATAATCAGACTATGGAACTTTTTTCTTGATTACAAAGTCTTCTAGTTTTGTGGAATTGCACACACAGACCAGCCACTAATCAGATGGCTAATTACATGGAAAATTGAGAGGCCACAAAGCATTCGACCACTGGATTTACAGAAATCATTTCACTTTTAAGAAGTGTTTTCTCAACATTTTTCTTTCAAACACATTTTTTTAAAACTATTTATTTAAATTTTTATGATTTATTTATAAGCTTTTCATTAACCTCACAAATCCCCTCCAGTTCCTTAACGAACCCTGACATAATGTAATATTTAATAAAAAAATAAAAAAATTATGTTCTTTGTGTTGTTGATAAAAATGGAATATATTTTGTTTCTGTTTCTATTTTTATATCAATATGGTACATTATCCAATTCAACATGATAAACGAGTTAGGTCAAAAGTCATTTAAAAGTAATCAAAAAGAAGTGTTATATTAGGCTACTTTAAATGTGCAATGTAACGGATTACTGTAACGTTAATTTGTAATCAGTAACTGACTACAATTTGTAGGCTAAGTAATCTACCCAGCACTGCACATATATTATATAATTAAACCTTTATGACCTTATGTTAGTCACAAGATGAGGTCAGAAAGTTCTTATGATCATGCAATTATGCAGTTTTCTTTTAAACATTTGTTTGTACACACCACAAGGCTATTTAAGTGATCTGAAATAAAGCTAATAGATTGAAAACTTTTTATATAACAAAAAATACCTTGAACCATTACCAAAAACTTATTTCTGAACTACCAATTATTTGGTTGCTTCAGTATCTGTGTCCAGAGACCACCAGTTAGCACCAACTGCCATTCTACAGACAACAGAAACAACACTCATACATGCACCTGACACAGCAGAAAACACACAGTAAACACAAAGCACAGCACCTGTCACTAAAAGCTGAAAACACACAGGATTGCAGTCTCGCATCAGTCTCACATAGGCTAACGTTACCCTGATTCTGCTTTTTGTTCGTTCGTCAGCGATTAGCTTGGTTTTATCGCGTCATGCTCAGTCAGTGTGAAAGGGCCTTTATAGTTTACACCCAAGTTTTTAAAGTCTCAGTGCTATAGTTCGGAGATTGTTAATACTAAAATATAAATCATCAATCAACGACACAGAGGAATATAGTTGAAATCGCATTCAGAACAATTTTACGATGAATCGTTATTAAAAAATTGACAGAATCTCAACGAAACTCAACGTCATCACACGTCAGCGTGGGCGCCGAAATATGAATCGTTTGATAATAAAATGGCTTAAATCATTATCTTAACACTTACCATATTGTGTACTGTATTATAACAAAAAGCAGTAAAGGCCTGTTCACACCATGAACAATAGCTTTAACTATCGGAATGAGTCGTAACTATATCTAATTTGCATAAATGTAGTGGAAGGTTGTTGTTTTTTTATTAGCATGAAGCTAAGTAAACCTTATGTTCCATCTAAAAGAAAACTTAATGGCAGGCCACAAGAGCCATGGCACATGGCTTGTTTATAAAAGCCATAAGGATGACAAAAACATTTGGTTACACTTTATTTTAAGGCATCATTGTTACAGTGTAATTATGTATTTAATAAGTACTGGGTAATATGAATTAACATGTACTTACTATAGGTTTAGGGTAGGATTAGGGTTTGGTTGAGCGTTAGTTGCATGTAATTATGTATAATTTACGGTTTTTACAATGGTAAGTACATGTAATATATGTAACAAAGACACTTAAATAAAGTATTACCAAACATTTCATAACAGGACCAGAGTTCAGGTATCTCCATGTGTGGACACATTGACAATGCACTCATGATAGAGATTGCAAGAGTCCATCCGAGTAAAAAAATGCCAGACCACCAGACAACTTTTTCTCCGCCAATAAAAAGAAATTTAAGTATTTGTGTGTAGCTAAAACAGCCCAGGTTACAGGCAGGAGAGTTTCAGTTAGGGCAGCTGGGAAAACATAGGCGGACAGCACAATATGACCACACAAAGAATGCAACAAGCATTGCAAAGATCCCACCCTAGAATGGGCCGTAAAATCCATCTAATAAAGCAGCATGTGGAAGACACCTCGAGAAACACATGGCTCAATTTTTCAAAGCTCAGAGTAAATGGCTCTAAAATGTAACCAAACTAGATTTCTTGTGGCACACATGCAGCTTATTTCAATACTCAATCACCAAGAGACTGGGAGGATCTGCACAGCCTCAGTGTTGGATCATTACATTGGTTTGAAAGCACTTTGAGGGAGTTCACTAACCTTGCCTTCTGAGAAAACAACAACGCTATGCAGGTTTGAGGAGAACAGATTAACAAAATAAGACAGAAACCTTGAGTTTCAGTCTGAGGCATTAAGAGGATTTGAGAAGAAAGCCTATCCTGCTGCCTACACCTCATTCAGTACTGAGGGTGTTTCTGCTGTCTCTGCTAATGAACTCTTCAGTGGAAAATTAATGTACAAGTCCTTTTCAACAAATATACACCATGGTTTATGACATTACAAGACAATACAGAACATTGAGTGACCAATTAAATTAGACTTATGGATCATATTGGAAATGCTGACTGAATTAAATCAGAGGAATTCAGAGGCAAGTTATAGTATCTTACATACTTTATTTATAACAATGACTTTCAAGTTAACAATGATTTTTAAATGTCTACATGAATGCATTTATCTACTTACTGCACTGATTGTTTTCATTTTATTTTTTTTAATTAAAATGGACCAGTTTTGGGAATACTTGTATACATTTCCATAAACGTGACACAGAACAGCATTGTGGGTACCTTAGCCATCATCCCCTTAAACTACGCCACTCCATCATCATGAGGGAATTCTAATTTAACCCCTCATTTGATCGTTCAGTTGCTCTTTTTCTTCTGTTCTGTAGTTAGTTGATTCTTCCTAATTGTTCATTCCTCTCCACCTTCTCCCTGTTCTCCATCCATTAGTAGGGCAGCATATTTACTAGCTGAGCTGAATTGCTGTAGGGACAAAAAGAAATGTAATGACCACAATGTCTGTGATGAACAAATTAGAGTGGCATGAAGAAAATAATGTTCCGGTATTTGTTTCTGTACAAGTTATTCCCAAAGTTCTACACAACAGTGGGCTGAACACCACCACTGATTTGTAGTTTCTACAAATCAATCATCTTTGGGGTATAACTGTTCTTGCAACGTAGCCTACATTGAAAATGCTACATGAAAAAACTGATTCAGGGGTCAGGACCAGGTGAGGTACTCACAGGAGGAACACTCTCTTCATATTTCTTTGGTTCTGAGGCTATTCTGGGATCTTTGCCCCGCCTGACCTCCTTCCTGTCAATACAAGAAGGAGTTTAAGAATAGTTCACTCAAAATCTAAAATTTAGTCATCCTCAAGATGTTACAAATCCATATTTTTTTCCTTCCACATAACACAGAGGACTGAGCTGCTCTTTTCTATCCAATGAAAGAATAAGGACTGAGGCTGTCGAGCTCCAAAAAGGGGGGGGGAGGAAGGCATATTTCCAAAGGCATGATTAATCTATTTATTATTATATTTTCCCCTAACAGAAAGACTGAATGAAATCTGTTCATTATAGAATGGGATCATATCTCTTTACACGACTCAAATTAAACTGCTCCATTCATATATATTTACCTTATAGATGACCTATATAAATTATAGATTACCTTTTTGGACCTTCTAAGTTTTGGATACCTGAACTTTCAAAGGTGGGACAGAAACCTCTCAGGTTTTATAAAAATAATATCAATTTGTGTTTCTAAAGCACTATTCGCACTGGATTAGCATTACATGATGACGGTCACCAGGTATACTTGGCAAATGGGAGAATGGGGGCTGCATTGGACTGTTTTGATAGTATTTTGGGTGCTGGGTCATATCGTTATACAACATACAACTATACAATTTGGCGAAAGAAAAAGCTGAAAACCATTAGAAGAGTGAAAAAAAAAAAGATTAGATGGAGATGGATGACATGTATAGCAGCATGCGGTAAAGAACATTCTTCTGTTTATGATACATCAAATAGCTAGACCTATAACAACAAGACATTTCCAAGCAATAGCCTATTGACATCACATCCGGGGGATAAGTCAATAAATTCAAATAAAATCACAGCCTTCACTTATCCCGTGCGAATGCGCCACACAAAATTCAGATGTAGGTTGGTAATTTCTAAATCACACGAGGTCCCCAGATAATACTAATCCAGTGCGAATAGGGTTTAAGATTAACCTAAGTCCTATGATTTTGGAACAACATGAGGGTGAGTAAATGACACCTTTCATTTTTGTGTCAACTATTCTTTTTAAGCACAAAATATGGGACTGACATCATATTTCTGATTCTGATATCATATTTTGCTCTTTGAACGCAGCACCTATTTTGCCATTAATGTAAATAGTTTGATTTAGTTCAGTGGCTACTGCTTGTGATGAACATAAAAGATGCATCAGTGTATTCTTGCCATCACTGATTAAGCCCTACATGTCATCAGATTTTCAGCAAATAACCTTTTTCAATTTCAAATGTAATATGATGCAGGAGTTGTATGGACTACTTTTATAGTGCTTTTTTGTAAATTTTATAACTTAGCAGTTCCAATTCACTTTCAATATACAGTAAACACTAGGGTTGGGAATCGAAAATCAAATACTCTGCAAATCTGGCACACATTTTTGCGTGTATCTGACCGTTTAAGTGTGCACCGAAGCTCAAAGTTCATGTTGCTTGTTCATGTTCCCCTTTGTCTCGAAGTGCACGCACAGAAAGCCGCTTGAGGAACAGGGTGAGTTCTCTTTCGTGCTTCTAATAACTGTAATATCAAGCACGTTACTGTGGCAAGCAGGGCGCGGCCGAGGGCCGTAAGAGATCGGCGCGGAGCCCTGCACCGGTCTTGTATCTCTCACAGAAGACCTTTGGAAGCATTAAAGGAAGAGTGATGACGACAGTGAAGGACGAGAGAGGACCAGGCCTGGACTTTTACATTTTGTTTTGTTTATGTGTGTGTGGCAGTCGTCCCTGAGGGGCTGCTGCCTTTACTTACTTGCGTTTTGTGTTTGTTTATTTTTGGATTATTAAAGTGTTACACGTTTGCCAGTTCCTGCCTCCTTTCCATAACAACATACTTTGTTACAGTCCCATTTCGCGAGAAAGAATGGTTTTATCTCAATTCTCATATTTTCATTATCATTGGAAGTCAAAATCGAAATCGAACCTTAATTTCAAATAATCGCACAGCCCTACTATGCAGTCATGTGAATTTATAAAGTGCATGACACATTCACATTAGTGAAGACTGTCTCACCTGTCTGCAGGTTCTCTCTGCTTGTCTTTAGTTGGGCAGTCAACCCCTCGTCCCCACCCTCCTCCTCCTCCTCCTCCTCCTCCTCCTCCTCTCCCAACTCCTCCTCCACCTCTTCCCTGAGGCATAACTTTATCCCTTTGAACGCCATCATCCCGGTTTTCATCTAGCAAACAGAACAACAGACAAGTGAGAAAACTGTATATATCCAAAGGTTCTTGCCACTCTGTTGAAATGTTATTGTGGAGTCTTTTACCCTTGCCCAATACAGTCTCTGCACTTTTGGGAGCAGCTAAGGGTGTTCCTTCCTTCTCATTAGCACTCCCCCCTGGGCTGCGTTTGGCCCAGGCATTTTCTTTAGGGGGAGGGGCAGGCATTACTTTCAGTGGGAGCCCTCCCTGATTGGAAGAGGGTGATGTACATGCAGGAGAGATCGGCTCATCCTCGTGGCCACTGAAGACTTCATTCTCTGAATGTTCATCTTGAGACCTAGATCCTTAACATCACAAATACAGAAATATATTTTTATTAATTTAACTACTGGATTTTTTGTTTTCCTGCTATCATTCGAGATCTTTAAACCAGTGTTATTTTAGTATTATTTATATACTATTACAGCATTTATTAATATTTTGATTTAGTTTTTATTTATATTTTCAGTTTATTTTAATTTTACAGGATCAGTAATTTTATGTGCTTTTGTCCTTTTTATTAGATTTAGTTTTTTATTTTTCTTTATAATTATAGCTTTAATTTATATTTATTTCAGCATTAGTTTTAGCAAGTTTAGTACATTTCTAATTTTAATTTAAGCTTTGAATTAATTTATATTTAAAAAATTGACTTAAATAGTTTGTTAACAATAGCAACATTGCTTAAAATAATCCTTAATTTATTCAATGCAATAAAAAAAAGCATATATAGCACTTCTACGGGTTTTTTAATGACTACAACCGTTTCAAATACCAGTTATAAACTGGGTTGGTTATCAGCTATCATATGAGAACATTAATCAGAATTGTAATATTAGTGCATTCCTAATCTACATTCTTTGATAAGGTATCTGCTAAGAACACAAATGTATTACCTTTAGGTTGTGAGGATTCACTTCCTGTGCGTTGCCGCTCTTTAAATGGCTCTTCACTTCTCCAACTCGGGTCTCTGAAGAAAAAAAAAAGAAATTCAACTCCTAAAATTACTCTTTAATCACTATTTAAATGTCACTTTTTCAGAGACTCCACCCCTATACCCTTAAATAGGGCACTATTGATGGGGCAGCCATTTGTAGTGGTGTCCGAAACCATAGCTGACGTTGAGTGCACTTCGTATCTACCCATCTATTTCCCCCTTCTCACCGGTCTCTTGGTCGTCTCTCCGGGCCCCTGTTCTTGTCATCCTCCAACTGTTTCTGGAGTCTATCTTGTTCTTTCTTCAGCCTCTCCTCCACCTCTCTCTCCTTGGCAGCTGTGTCCACAGGTTTGGCTGCACCAAATATAGAGGACGTCCTGCTGGAACTTGTTGTGTTACTCTGGGGGGGCAAGCTTCCACTCTTTTCCTCCTCTTTTGGGATGCTCCGTGGCTTCAGGTTTAACTTGGGCCTCTGTGTAGAGGCTGAAACGAAAAATCTCATACGATTAGAATAACATTTGTATTTTTAAAGCTGACGTGTGTAATTTCTCCATGAGCTAATCTCATCATGTACCCCTCTCTTCTCGTCCGTCATCCCTCTTGTCAAAATTCTCTTCACGATCTCCGTAGCGATCTCCATCACGCCGGTCATCAAAGTCTCGTCTAAAGCCACTACTGAAACCTCTTCGTCCTCCACCACGTGAGTCAAAACCTAAGACAATCATATGACCGTAGCATTACTTACAAAGCAAACTGCAGTAAATGTAAACACCAAACATTCATGAACTCAGAGAAAGTAAAGGGATAGTTCACCAAAAAATGTAAATTCTGGCATCATTTGTTTATCCTCAAGTTGTTCTAAACCTGTATGAATTTCTTTCTTCTGCTGAACACAAAAGATGATATTTTGAAGAATATGGGTAACCTATAGGGCTGGGTAATGACACAAATTTCACAATTTGATTCGATTTGATTCAATATTGATTATTTTGGATATCAGGTACAATACATTGCAAATTTTCTCAAGGAAAACAGATCTCTTAACCTGTTAAGCTTCACCAGTGCGCGGACGCACTGAAGCGTTTTTTTTGTTAAATAGTTCAAAGTTACTATCAGATTTAATGTTATACCTTGACAAACTATACATCATTAAAAAGATATAAGACTAAAGTTTCAGTATTTGACCACTATTGTATTCTGAGAAACTTATAGTGACAGTTATTAATCTTAATCTTAGTCTTAATTTGTGTCAGGAGTTATGAAATGAAAAAATGAGTCGATACCTTTAATATGAATTATGAGCGTCAGCCGCTCCCATTCAGAAAAAAACTCCTGTGCTGTCGTCATGACAGCGCTTGACAAAACAACGTCCCTCAGGGCTTTTAGCTCAAAATTGTGCAGATTTGGAGAAATATTGATCGATTCTCATAGGTTTACATCAGATTTCTATAGACAGGAATAATATTTATTGAATGTATACCCAAATGCATCGATGTAATCATTATGAGCGCTAGATACGCTGATGTGCTGTGTTTTCAATCCATACCAGCAGCCTGAGGGCGCCCTATGCACAATAATAGTCCATATATGGAACATGAAGAAATGCCATAATCATGTGACATTCCAGGAAGTCCCTGACACATACACAGCTAACAGAGATCGCTGTAACATGCAGATAAAGACGTTTTGAAGACAATAAACATGATTGCAATGATATTTGATTTACCTGTGTTCTTCGAGTCATGTCAGGTATTTTCATAATAATAGATTATATTTATAATGTAATGCTAATCGGTATAGACTTTATCATCGTGCAGAATACTATGAAATAATATATTTTCTGTCTGATTTTTTTATCTGAAGCCAAATTAGATCACAGAAGATTATTTAAAACACTCGACTTGCGTTATAAAGTAAGTTTGGAGCACAAACATGGTTATAATCTCATAAATGGTCGTGTATTGATGGTGTGCTAAGCTAACATGCTAGCTAGCCCTAGGTGCACCTGCCACCTAGCAGTTATTCTTTTATGATTTTTTTCTAAATAGGAATGCTTACAGAAATGTTTCTTTATTCCAGAAGGGCATTTGATACAGTTTCAAATGTGAAGTGAACTTTGATAAAAGAAATTAGTGATTGAAACCCTATGAATATCCTGTGAACAGCCAGTCGTTAGTAATTATAATGCAGACAAAAGAAATGCATATTTAGAGCCATAACCAGGCTGGAGAGGTGTGAATGTTTGCATGAGACTGAGACTGAATGAGGCTCGTTTGCACCACAAAACAATAGAGACAATAGACTGAATATATGATGACAAACTTCAGTTGCATTTTAGAGTCTAATCAAAATAAAGTCATATGACATGATCTTGAAAAACAAACAAACTAAACTAAATACATAGTTTTAGACTTATCTTCAGATTTTAAATATAACATGGTCAGACATGTGGCTTTAGCTGCAGTGCATTTCTAGATTGATACAGTGCCAACTTCAATTTTATTTTCATGAAGATGTTTCATAAAAATAAATTTCTAATAACTTTACACAACTTTGAAGCTATTTATAACATTTTTTTTCATTATGACAATAATTAATCCTACATTTACAATAAACTGCCAGGTGCCAGCTTTCAAATGAGATCATACTTGTGTACAAAGGGTAGTACAAAGGGTTCATGAACTGCATCTGTTTCAGTTTGGGTATGTCATTTCTGGGGATTTTTCAAAAGTGGCGTTGCAGCTTAACAGGTTAACTAATGCTGTAAACTATGGGAGTCAGTTGTAGCCTTCTAAGCTTCATTAGCCTACTATAATATTGAAGGTAAAAATTAACTGATTTGTATACAAACACTTAAATTACACTTATTTATTTTTATAATAATATAATTATATGAAATAAACATTTAAAATGGTGGCTGTCATAAAAACTTGCCAGATTTATTCAAACATGCATTAAATATTGAAGAACATTAAAAAATTATAATAAATATGTAATATGGTGCAAAAGGTTGAACAATTTTTTGAAAATGTTTTGAATTTAGCAAAATGCTCCTCTCTAGAGTTAATTTTTCTAGCTGACTAACGAGTTTATGGTCGCTGGATATGGTTTTTCTGAGGTAAATGTGACGTTACATGACATTGTTTACAAGCTGTACTGACGTCTTTCCACGGTTGAAACTGATTGAGCGATTAAGTTGTAATCTATCTTTTAACACACTTTCAGATGCTCATTCATGTTTATTTCACGCTGTAACTGGTATTATTAAAGGGATACTCCACTTTAAAATGAAAATTCTGTCATCATATACTCACCCTCATGTTGTTTCAAACCTGTATTAATTTCTTTCTTCTGCTGAACAGAAAGGAAGATATTTAGAAGAATGTCTCATTGACTTCCATAGTAGGAAAAAAATATACTATAGAAGTCAATGAGACCAGAAACTGTCTGGTTACTGATATTCTTCTAAATATCTTCCTTTCTGTTCAGCAGAAGAAAGAAATTCATAAAGGATTGAAACAACATGAGGGTGAGTATATGATGACAATTTTCATTTTAAAGTGGAGTATCCCTTTAAGGTGGAAGAGAAGATCATGTGCTGCTGCTCCTCTTGAGTGCCAGAGCGATCTCACGCCACAGTGCCAAAACGGTATTTATGTTTTTGAATTTCGAAAGAAAATGGACGTAATTTTAAATCTGAGACTTTGTTTCATATCAATAGTAGCCTAACAAAGCACAAAGATTATTACGATTTATTGGATGGGATGCACGCTATAATGTTCCATTCATTCATCAACTGAAAACAGGATGACTAGCCTAACCGATTCTTGGGATTTAAGAATCGATATCGGTTTGTAAAAATGAGAATTGATTAAAATCGAGAAATCGATATTTTTTTACCCAGCCCTAGTAACCTAACAGTTGATGGGAAAAAATACTATGGAAGTAAATGGTTATCAACTGTTTGGTTACTAAGTACCAACATTCTTCAAAATATGTTTTTTTGCGTTTAGCGGAAGCAGGGTATATGCAGGAATCATAGAGATGAATTTACTACCTTTTACTACCTTTTTTACCACCTCCACAATATTTTTTACTACCAACACGACATCAAGCAGCAGCCCTTTTTTGGGGGGTGTGGGAGGGGTATGCAAAGCACCACACCCATCATACATATTAGGTACACTAATGTTTAATTGTGATCATTAAGTATTGTCATTTGGTCTTGAACAACTTGACGGTGAGTAAATGGTGACAATTTTAATTTTGGGGGTGAGCTATCCCTTTAATAACTTGCACTACCATTTTTGACTAGAGTATCATATAAGAAATTCCACTGAACGAAACTCCACCAACCTCCACGATCATAGTCTCTGCTTCCTCTGTCATCGTAGCGATCTCTCCCACTGAAGCGATCTCGGCCGCTGTCAAAACGATCATCACGCCTTGGACCATCTCTGAATCGGTCTGACTCATAGCGATCACGAGACCCTGCAAAAAGATACCACAAGGCATTACATAAAATAGTACAAACAACTGTATGTTAACAGTCAAACCAGCTTTAAACTGATCTATATTTAACCTTGAAAAAACAAGCAAAAAACAAAATAAGAAATATTTATATAGTAATATTTCACTGTAAAAAATAATAATTTTACAGTACAAATACAATACTAATATTTATGATTGTCTTAATTTCTTTATTTTCTAACTTTCTAACAACTGAGCTTTTATTTTGGAAAACCACAAGGGCCCATAAAGCTTTTTTTTTAAATGATTACATATTTTACATGCATTTACATACATGTATGTACTAAATTAAACTGCAGAATACTTAGTGAAATATACAGTATCCTTTAATATTTGTGATTTGATAGTCACATTAAGCTATTATTTTTAGTAATCATGCAGCTCTACTTTAATGTTATAAATACTTTCATTTTCACTGGATAGTAGACATTCTCAAATATAATATATGCAAGTATTTTGTTTAAGCATAATATACAGTTAGCATCCGTTTAACTTACGGTCTCCAAATCCTTCGTCTCGGCGTGGTGCTTCATCTTGCTCGCCACTCGGGCGTGCCCTCCAATCAGAATCAGTCTTATCAGGGCCACCGTCCATCCCACGGCCGCGATCTCTATCCCGGTCTCGCCCTGACATTGATCCACCATCCCTCTCTGGAGGAAATATGACGTTAAATTTAATCAAGAAAGACACTTTCACAGAGGCAAAAACAATGTGAAGGAGTTTGAATATCATCAATTCACCTTTGTCATTGGACTGATCTGCGATATCCACCCGGATCCGCCTGTTCCCAAGATTCTACACAAATTTGATGCAACATTAATTCAAAATAGAAAACAACAGCAATGCACTGAGGTCAGTATTTTATTGATGACCTACCTCCTCATTTAGACTGAGTGCGCGCAAGATTGAGTCAACATCATCAAATTCAGCATAACCAAATCCTTTAAGCCTTTCTGGGTTATTAGGCTCCCGTGGCAAACGCACCGCACTGATCTGATAATATACACAAAAGACACAGTTACACACAACCTGCACTTGTCAAGCAGCTAAGACATTATAAGTATTATCTAGACATCCCATTTTTAAACATGCATGCAGTGTATCCACTGACCGCAAGTCCCCTGAAGAAGTCTTTGATGGATTCCTCGCTGACATCGTAGGGAAGGTTACCGAGGAAGGCAGTGTAGGGCGGGCCGCGTGGCAGCCGAGAGCGGTCAACGTTTGGCTCCCGTGCTGCACGAGGCGCAGTAGGCAGGATGGAGCGATCGATGGGAGGAGCTCGATATGTATCCTCCGTAGTATGCCAGGAAGTTGAGACTAATGAGGAGGAGAATGGGACTTGATTACCACAGAATAACATTTTTATTGACTGGATTTCAAAATGCATCGGATCCTATTTACACCTGTATACGCAAAACAGATGTAAATAGGACATATACAATGAAGCACAACATCTTACCAACCCTAGCATTCGGTCTTCTTAAGGCTGGAATACATGCGACTTTTGCCTAGATTTTTCCCCCTGATTTACAGTCAGGACAGTAGTTCAGTAGTAGTGGTTTCAGTAGTTGCTGAAAGTCAGAGCTAGTCTGCAGATTTTGGTCAGCTGACAGATTTCACAGAAGATTGCATTAAAAATCATGGGCACAGACAATTTTTAGCTTCAGACTAGGGCTGCATGATTAATCGAAATGAAACCGAAACAACGATATGGCTTAGTCTGCGATTTGATTAAATATATACGCTGCTCATTATTTGCTGGTGTGCAGTAGTGTCTCAGAGCGGCTCATTTCTACACAAACTCAAATTAACAAAATATTTTTTTTCTCTGATTACTTGGCTCAAGACGATTCGATTGCACCCTTTGACGTCATTTACTTCACGAAAATTTACGGCATTCAGAATCTTTTTTTAAAACCTACCTTTAAGACCTCCTCCTAGCCTGTTGCTCCAATTTTCAAGAAAATGTAACCAGATTATCTTCAGACCATGCTAACAAAGATGTATGGAATTCAAGTGCATTAATGAAACCGTTCTTGAATAACGAGAACGAATTCAACAAATAGCACGCCAAAATGGACTCGAGGCTACATATCCGCAACGCTTTGGCATATTCAGACCATACCTGGTTTGTGTTATAACAACCAAGTACATGCACAGTTTCAGCACAGTGCCACCTAGTGGTCAGGAGATATGAAAAATTGGCCTATAATGTCTGAACAGTTAGGCCGAAAACCCCCAAAACTGGTCTCTTTAGATTCGGTGCAGCATGCAGAGGCAAACAATACCCAAATTTCCCATGTCGGCCATTTTGAATATTGTCATAAAATGCTATATTTTACGAACGCATTGGCGATTGTTAAGAAACTCAGTATGTGCCATTGGCAACATGTCCTGAAGTTATTCAAAACATTTTAAGACAGCGCTACCTTGCGGCCAAAAGTTATAATGTAATTTCAAAAAGTGCTAACAGTTTGTGATTAAGCCACGTTTCCACCGCAGGAACTGGGGACTTTGGGGTGATACTAGGTGTGTTTTGACTGCAGAGACCAGGGTCTAAATGAAGTTCCGGGTAAAAAATTTCACCCTCAGAAAGTCCCTGCTCGCGATGTAGTACTTTTTCAAAGTTCAGGAACTTTCGGGGGTTGGTACTTAGGCGCTGAACATGCTGATTGGTTGAGTTCACGCAGCATTTTATTTAAACCACCATCTTTAAAGGTCTGTTGCGGTGCGTGCAGAATGGTTTTCTATTCGAATCAAAAATGGAGTTAAAAAAATACGACAGACGGCCCGACGACGAGGTTCAGGCTTTATTAAGCTTATGTGGAGGACGAAATCCAGCGGGAACTGGAAAGTCGTGCACAGATGCCAAAACAACTCTCAGGCTGCATCTCTGCAATGCTTTGGCATATTGACACCTAACTTACTAACACCACCTTACTCTGACCACACCACATCAATTTGGTCACATTGCAACCTATTGGTCAAAAATGATAAATCATTAAATTATAGGACTAGTGACTTTTTAAAAAAAATAATTTTTCAGCCATTTTGCCTAAAATCTTCTTAATATAATTGCTCATTGTCGCAGTTGGTCTGATGCTCCCAGCCATGCTGGCATGACTTATCGTGCCTTCTTTGTGCTTGGCCCTTTAACTGCTGCTTGCAGTTATATAGCCATATTGACATATAATCAATTCTGGCCAAATTGTGCAGCCCTACAAACAAGCACAGCAAACCTGGAATGTTTTTATTTATTTATCTGATTTTAAATTGCAATCACAATTTTTATCTATTTTTATTATATATTCCCCCAAATCATGTAGCTCTTCTTCGGACTATGATTCCATTCAGTCTGAGGATATCAAACATGTTTGATATTGAGCCAATTTAAGGCATGTTTTCATTTGTCATGCATCTCTTAGCAATGATTCGGTTTAGATTTTAAAAGTCACGTAGTCCATTCCAGGATTTACTCACCATCTCCATCCAAGTCATCAGTCTCATCTGCCCAGCTGGTGGTCTTCGCGCTGGGGTAACTGGGGGGTGCACTGCCACTGCTATCATTCGCAAGGAAATCAGTCAGGGTCAGGGTCTTCCCCTTCTTCTTATTCTTCTTAGCTAAAGAAAGAATAACATTCCATGAGAATGGCAAAACTGAGCTATTTCATTATTTGATCAATTTCTGCATGTTAAAATTCACAATGAAATGAAAGTAGCGACAGATCTTTTCTTCTATATTGTGGCGTACATCTGAGTGAAAGATTTTTGAAAAAGGAAAAAAAAGTGGGGCGTGGTTTTATACGCCAGAGAGAAACCTGTCATTCATTTCACCAGAAAATTAGATCAGAATTATGACAATTTGATTAAGAATTAAAAAGTCAAAAAAGGAAACGTGCATGGATGAATTGTTTACAATTAGATCAATAACATGCATTTAGAAAACAGGGTGAATTTTCATTTCATGCCCAGTTTGACATTCATAGTAAGAAAAATATTTTGATGTTCCCACCATAGCTTGGCCACATGGTGACAGAGATAACAGAAAGTATGATTATGCAAAAAATGGATAGCTTGCCTTAAAAGTGAAATGTCATTATACTTGTAGAGGATTTCCTCTACAGCAACCTCATTAACCTCAACTCAACAACCTTTAAACTGCATGAAACCCAAAACAGATGCTAATAGGCTTCACACCACTCATTAAATGTTGAGTACTATCACACTTATGTAAAATACATGCTGATACTATGCAACTAGGAACTGAAAAGGTGAGATAAGACACTCAATGAGCCTCACCAGGGATGTTGTAAGGGGAGGAGATGGTTCACTCAAATAAAAATTAATGGGAATGTCTAACATGAAATATGGTAGCTTTAGTCCTGCCTTACAGTTAAAAGAGCCAATGATCTTGTTCACATAAGCATTGTCTGTTTATTTCTCTATAACGTCTATGTGCGTTAATTGGACCAGCCAGAAAAACATAGAAGAACAATTTATGATACCATTGGTGTCAGATACTACAGCTTCGAAATAGGCCTATCTCTTTCAGAGGTAACATTAATAGTTTCTTATAATTCAGTCTTTCCCTATTCAAGAAGATAGGAGCTGTACTTGCATATGATGGACTGTACATCTGCCTGGTTGTACAAGACTTGGAAATAACATTCAATAATCATAATTTGTGATCAAATTCACGTTCCACACGTTTTGTTAACTTACTTAGGCACTATTTTTTGTATACTTAGTCTAATATGGCTTAGACAAACTGACACGTCAATTAATATAAGGTAATAAGATATGTTTTGGTCGTGAATTCCTCGATTATTTTAATTAATCGAATTAATTAGTGAATGATTCAATAATGACTCAACAGAAATAAGACACTCGCCATCTGCAAGAGTAACGATGTTAACTGCACTGAATGAATCCGTAACCACATAACAAAACCGATTCCGAAATCCCCACCACAACAATCGGTCCAGTCTAAACGAGCACAGAACGTCCACGGTTCCGTGCACGTGGTGAACCCTCCGGTCCCTCCTCTGGAACGTACTGCGCATACGCACCAAGCACGGGTTATTAGCACCATCCAGAACTTTATGCACTATCATTGAACATAATATTTTAACTTTCTGTACACTAACCTTATGAACTACCACGTACATTATATTACCCAAACATCCGTTTGCAAAACCTTGTCGCGTCCTAAAACTAAGGGGGACAACGAGACAGACGAGGCACATGATTTGGCCGCTAGCACACTGGCTAATTCATTTGAGCATACGGCTTCCCCAATGCGACTAATCCATGTTTTCAATGCATTTAACCAATAGATTTAACAGCGCCGCGTTTGAAAAACGGATACAGTGAATGCCACCACCATTACGTTTGAAACCAAGAATGTTATACAAACTTGTTTATAGCTGTTTCGCAAAGAATCCTACAAATATAGGCAGAGCACGAGTGCGCATTATTCTTACCTGACGCCGCCATGTTGGAGAGTGTTCTGGTGGAAGAGTCCCGGATGAAGGCGTCAGGGATTTGTCACGGGGTTAGGCAGGCATCCTCTATGCAGGCATCACACCCTCACTCACAACCACATGATAACATGTTTTAGTAGTTGCACATTGCGAGGATGTAAAAGCTGGTAATAATCATATCTGAAATAATCATAACAGAAATCCCAGAGATATAAATTGCCATAAATATTTTATATAGGCTTATTTAACTTATTGTTTTACTAAAAATATTTTACTTTAAGGTTTATGTGTGTGTCCTGTAATATGAAATATATAAGAGAGGGATAGCTAGGCCATTTACACACCTTTATGTTCAGTTCTCTCGCTAGGTTTTCTGACCCCTTGTACTGTTTGTTGAAAATGGCCATTTGTTGGCTCCTCCAAGGTTGCTACTAGAAGACTGTTCTACATTTTATGCATTTTGACAGATTCTTTTATCCACAGCAACTAACATTACATTACATTGAAAGTATACCGTTCATGCATTCCCTCATAATCAAACCCATGACTTTGGCATTGCTAGTGCTGTGCTCTGCTGTTAGAGCTAGAGGAACAGGACTGTTCTGCAAAGAATCTCTTTACATGCCTCTACATCTCTCCCAAGATCCATTTCATTGTGTGTTTTTTTTAATAGTGCACACTGTAATTCATCTTTGGATTCATCTTTGAGAGGCTGGGTGACGACTCAACAATTGTGGTGAGAAAATAAGTGTTAGTATTTCTCTGTCTGGGAACTCAATGTGGTTCTCTCATGGTTTGCAACTTGCAACTTTCAACAATAGTTAATAGAAATATAACATAAAAGTCTGATAATATAATTTTGTATATTTTATCACCTGTTTAGATGACTATTGAGCAATGATTTTATCAATTTATTACTGTACATTATTGTAGCTATACACAAGCATGTGGTTTGTACCATGACAATATAAACACCTTTCATACATTCACACCCTGTTGGTGTGATTTATATAACAGCAAAAAATCATTACAAAAGCCAGATGATGCAAAGTATTTATTTAGTCATATAATACAGATTACAAACAAGACTCAAATTATAATATGAAGTTATGATGATATTATATAATCCATTTATATAATATTAATTTATATGCTTGTATTATTAAGGTATGTTTTGAAACTCCCGCACACACACACACGCACATAAATCATTAGTCTGAGGGAGGAAAAGACTTTCATTGCAAATCATTTTTGAAGAAATGAATCTAAATCTGATTCATTCTGTTCTGGTTTAAAATAATATTTTTGAATATTATTTATTTGATGCAAAATATATAGTGCCATTTAGAAGATTGTGCAAACCAAGGGTTATCCACTAATCCCCTGCAGAGACAAAAAAAACCCCAAAAAAACAGAGCTGAAGACTTTTAAGAATTTTAATCATGTTTGAATTGTGTTCCAGAACTATGAACAGTTGTTTATGTATTTGTTTGTGTATTTCGACTTACTGCATTGCCTTCTATAATCCAAGTAGCAGTTTCTGCTACAGTGATGATTGCAGTTGCAGCGGTTACGGATGTCAAATCTCTCACCACATCACCACATCTCACCACGTCTTCCTCATTATTAGCAAAACATTTATTTAATCAAGGTCCAAAAATGGCTCATTTTGATATTGCAGGATCTGTGATGTAACACAGGCAAATATATTTGCATATGACTGCCTTCAGAGCAGAGTGCTGGGGCCCCACCCTGGAGCCAGGCCCTGGGTTGAGGCTCGTATGTGAGCGCCTGGTGGCCGGGCCTCCCCCCATGGGGGCCGGCCGGGCTCAGCCCGAAGGAGCGACGTGGGGCCACCTTCCTGTGGGCTCACCACCTGCAGGAGGGACCGTAAGGGGCCGGTGCTTAGTGGATCGGGCGGCAGTCGAAGATGGGAGCCTCGACAACCCGATCCCTGGATACGGAAACTAACTCTAGGGACGTGGAACGTCACCTCGCTGGGAACGTTTGGCCGAGCCTCCTGTCAGAGAGATCTTCAACTCCCACCTCCGGCGAAGCTTCGACCAGATCCCGAGGGAGGCTGGAGATACTGAGTCCGAGTGGACCATGTTCTCCACCTCCATTGTCGACGCGGCCGCTCGGTGCTGTGGTACTATGGCCTGTCGAGGCGGCAATCCCCGAACCCGGTGGTGGACACCGGAAGTAAGGGATGCCGTCAAGCTGAAGAAGGAGTCCAATCGGGCCTGGCTGGCTTGTGAGACTCCTGAGGCAGCTGACTGGTACCGGCAGGCCAAGTGGACTGCAGCCCGAGTGGTTGTGGAGGCAAAAAATCAGGCCTGGGAGGAGTTCGGTGAGGCCATGGAGAAGGACACCTCAGGAGAGGGAAGCAGTGCCCTACCAACGCTGTTTACAGTGGAGGTGGGCAGCTGTTGACCTCAACTGGGGATGTCATCGGACGGTGGAAGGAATACTTCGAGGATCTCCTCAATCCCGCCGACACGTCTTCCATTGAGGAAGCAGAGGCTGAGGGCTCGGAGGTGGACTCGTCCATCACCCAAGCTGAAGTCACAGAGGTAGTCAAGAAAACTCCTCGGTGACAAGGCACCAGGGGTGGATGAGATCTGCCCTGAGTACCTCAAGTCTCTGGATGTTGTGGGGCTCTCTTGGCTGACACGCCTCTGCAATATCGCGTGGCGGTCGGGGACAGTACCTTTGAGATGGCAGACCGGGGTGGTGGTCCCTCTTTTTAAGAAGGGGGACCAGAGGGTGTGTTCCAACTACAGGGGGATCACACTTCTCAACCTCCCCGGGAAAGTCTATGCCAAGGTACTGGAGAGGAGAATATGGCCAATAGTAGAACCTCGGATTCAGGAGGAACAGTGCGGTTTTCGTCCCGGCCGTGGAACACTGGACCAGCTCTATACCATCTCCAGGCTGCTGGAGGGTTCATGGGAGTTTGCCCAACCAATTCACATATGCTTTGTGGATTTGGAGAAGGCATTCGACTGTGTCCCTCGCGGTGTCCTGTGGAGGGTGCTCTGGGAGTATGGGGTCCGGGGCCTTTTACTAAGGGCTGTCCGGTCCCCGGCTTCCCGGGAAGGTGTTCCAGACACGTCCCACCGGGAGGAGACCCCGGGGAAGACCTAGGACACGCTGGAGGGACTATGTCTCCCAGCTGGCCTGGGAACGCCTCGGTGTCCCCCTGGAAGAGCTGGAGGAAGTGTCTAGGGAGAGGGAAGTCTGGGCATCTTTGCTTAGACTGCTGCCCCCGCGACCCAGCCCCGGATAAGCGGAAGAAGATGGATGGAGATGGATGAATACCTTTAGAGCAAGACATCGATGAATAGTTATACATCATCGCAAAATAGGCCCCATACACTGGCATTAAGTCACTTAATGGCCGACATTTTCCTACACTGGAAGTGAGCGTCGCGTCAAAAGCAAATAGATTATAATCACTAATGCTCTTTACATTGGATACAGTACAGATGTGCGTTCACTTTCTGACACGCATTTTGTCTACAACAGGACAAATAGAAGAGAGAAAGAACATTGGTTTTGACGTGTGCAGTTTAAATGGATCGTTTGCATCTCTGTACAGACTTTACAGAAGGATCCCAGCATTGGAAACAACTGGATGGTTTATTTTAATGGTGTCCCTCCCGGATCACGTCAGAGGATTCTATTTTTGTTTGGAGCATTTTGTTTTGTAAATAAGGCACGTAATGGAGAGTTTACAAATAAACTTTTGTTTAAAGATGAATCATCCAACTGTATGGGATCCGACAGTAACTGCATTACAAACCATAAGTAAATTATTTCATAATGCTTTGTCAGTAAATGATGGTTTTATATGGATAATATTTTCAAAACACTTACTCACATGCAATAGGGAGTGGGCGTTGATCCTGTTTCCTATGCAATAACGTTAGCCAATCATAACAGTGGTCATTTACTGACGGTTGAAAATAATCGTTTTTCCGCATATATATTTGTTTGTTTTTTTGTGCAAAACTCTTTATTAACATTATAAGTAAACCTTAAAGCTGCAGTACGTAGTTTTTCCTCTTTGTCACCATCTCTGTTCGAAATCTGCAATTGCAGTTATTCGTGGAATTATCAACTTTACGTGGGTTGTGCCTCGGCACGGCACAGCGCGGATGAATCCAATAATTTGAGGAGAATGTGCGGCTGTCATTCACCGCACCGGTGTGGATACTGTCATTTGGAATCACAGATTATACTTTTTGGAAGTATGACCAACATAAGAATTTTCACCCAGAAAATGTCATCTGAACAAGCAAGTAACATCCACTTTTGTTCTGACCTATTAAGGGAAAAAAAGCATTGCAGTAAATTGTGCTGATTAAATCTAACGATCGCTTATCATATCACGTCAAACCGTGCAAATTATACTTTCTTCTCAAATTGTTAATATTAACAACATCAGCATTGCGTGACTACATTTAATGCCCTTCCGAT
Source organism: Abramis brama (assembly GCF_963993115.1). NCBI lineage: Eukaryota > Metazoa > Chordata > Actinopteri > Cypriniformes > Leuciscidae > Abramis > Abramis brama. The sequence goes on along the minus strand of NC_139973.1, from coordinate 11,683,703 downwards.
ATTTATCCTTGTTTTCGCATGGGCCCGGTTGCAGTCTCTTTTTTTCTGTAGCCAGTCCGAAGTTTGCGTTTTACAACGGGTGAATCTCCAGTTGTCACTGGTGATTGTCGTTTGAACCTTTCTGGATCCACCATCAAATTGATAAGTTTAATTATATCAAGTGCTGTGAGAAAAGGCTATAAATCTCCACCTCCAACATCCTCACACGCAACATAGCCTACTAGCCGAGACTCCTTCTTTATATGTCCAGATGTGACGTAATGACGCAAAGACATGCTCGAATTTCCCGCGGAAATCCACCAGTACCACTGGAATTAAAAACATTATTACAAGCTTACCATTTCGAGCTAAGGCATGCAGATAGTTTTGAACACTGGCTGGTTATGTATATTACTTGCTCAAAAATTTATTTTGGATCATTTTTACCCCAAAAAAGTTACAGACTGCAGCTTTAAGGAACATATTAAAATAAAATAAAATAAAAACATGACCCCTTAAAAGGTATAGTCCACCCAAATATTTTCTCATTTTTGGGTGGACTATCTCTTGTCTAGGAGTGTAGAGTGTGTGGGAGAGAGTTACTCTGATTGGGTGGAGGTCTTAAGGTAGTAGTTGTTGTTGAAGTAGTAGAAGTTCTTAAGGTAGTAGAAGTAGGTGATGTGGTAGAAGCAGTTGAGGTGGTAGAAGTAGGAGATGTAGTAGAAACAGGTAAGGTCGTAGAAACAGGTTGGCATGTGCCTGAGGGGTTGAAGATTACAAATCCTGGGAGATTCTGGACAATGGTGGTGGAGATCCAACTCTCATACTGTGAAACACGCGTGTAAACACCAGGTGCGTTGGGATCGGCACAGCCATAACCCCAGCTGGTGATACCAGACTGAACCCACACCAAACATTGCTTGCTCATCATTGGACCTCTAGAGTCACCCTACAGAAAGACTTTTCTTTATGGGACTAACTTCTCATGAATCATGGCCAGAAAGAAAAGAAGCACAGATAGACGTTTGGGTGTCAAGATATATTAGAAAAACATAATATATTGATGTGTTTTGATGTGCACACTTAATAATGATCTGGTTGACTGTTGTACCTGGCAGGTGTCTTTGCCTCCATCCAATAAACCAGCACAGATCATGTTGTTGGTAACAGATCCAGAACCCAGCAGAGTATTACATTGATCATTAGCCACCACTGGAACCATAGTTTCCTGCAGAGTCCCAGGAGCAGGTAGGCTCACTGAACAGGGTACACACAAACACACAATCATACATTAGTGTTGTTATGAGAAGATTTATGTGAACGAATGAGTTTGTATGTGTTTGTACCTCCAGACTAAACATCTCCCCATCCTGTGATCCAGCTGCTGGTGCCAGAAGGGAAGCTGCTGTTCAGTGCCGCCAGACACACAGGTCTAATATAGTCATTAAAGGTAACGGTGGAGGACAAGCGCAGCAGAGCGATGTCATTGTCATGTTTGTTGCTGTTGTATGAGGGGTGGACTATAATTGTGACGACATTTCTACTGATTTCATTGGTATTGACTCCCTGTTGTGTCATCCTTCCCAAGTACACACGGAGACTGGATGCACTGACACTGAAAACAGTCAGAGAATACAGTGAGAAAAGAAAACAATATATTTGACCAATTAATGTATGTTTAGGTGAATTTTACCCAGGTAAACAGTGAGCTGCCGTCAGCACCCATTCATTGTTGATGAGGGAGCCTCCACAAAAATGACCTCCATAGGTAGAGCTGTGCAGACTGACCTGCCACGGCCACGACCCCTCAGGAGCATTCACACCACCCACAATACGGGTGTTTAGAGGGACTTGTCCACAAACTGTGAGAAAAAGGGAAATTGCTCACATGCACATTTCCATGTTTCATATGAACATCTGAAGAATGAGACAATCTCTTACCATTCAACTGAGAAAATGAACCTGTGCTGGAAGAGAGGGTAGCACACATTAATGAGGAATGATTTTATGGACATCCATCTGCATGTGACATCCTCCAACTAAATTAACTGAATTAAATGATCTCACAAGAAACAGGACTGTGTCAGAAATGTGTAGTGCTGATAAAATGTCTACCTTAAACATTAGTGTAAGTCCTTACCTTGAACAGATAAGAGCAGGGCCAAACTGACACACGTTAACCTCCACATCTTCTCAAACCATCTCTTGTCTTGCAGAATGGATGGAGATGGTGGATTTGGTTCTCTTTGCCTCTCACAAACCCTTTTTATATTCACTTCTTGAGTCTCTGCTTGTCACTTGTTTAATCACTTTAATGTTGCACTAATCTGTTTTTATTATTATTTTCTGCTCCTCGCCCTGTTTTCATAATGCAGACCTGTTAAACATGTATTCTAGATCTAAACATCTTAAATGATAAATACATTTTATTTCAGAGATAAAGTCTCAGTCTTATTTGGGCAGGGTGTTCATGTTATTTAATCATTTGTTGCCTTTTGTTCCAACTTAGAATAATTAGTCAATCTAATATATTCAGACAATTATAATAATGTAAAAAAAGAAAAAAAAAGAAAAAAAAGATCAATATAATAAATAAAATCAAATATATATCCATATAAACAAACATATCTTGCATTATATTTTACACAGAATATTACTAAAATCTACAAATATCTATGGTAATACTTTAATTTAGGGTCCAATTCTCACTATTAAGTTGCTTATTAGCATGCATATTACTAGGATATTGGTTGTTTTATATAGTTCTTATAAAGCACACATTAATGCCTTATTCTACATTTCCATATTCTACATCCCATAATCATACCTAATACTACTAACTATGTTACTAATGATTAAAAAGCTGTAATTAGGAGTTTGTTGAGGCAAAAGTCTTAGTGTAAGTTAATAGTGAGAATTGGACCCTAAATATATATATATAAAAAAATTGGAAATATAATAAGGAAAATATAAATATATTATATTCAAATTATGTCATGGTGTTGATCAGCTTGTTTTTCTTGCCAAAATTGTTGTCGTTGATGAAGCCCCTTGATTTATTTAGAAAAATTAAATCATTATGAATATTTTTTTTCACATGTTCTTTCTGGGTTTCTTCATGAAGATTAAACATTATAAAATGGATTGCTTGAAGCACTAGTTGCAGCACTCACTGAGTCACCTGCCCTCTGATACACTTTTACAATGACTATGTAAAATTTACAATGGCCACATGCTGTTACTTATGTCATAATTAGTGTCTTAAATACCGTCAATTGTCTACTTGTCTTTCACCAACACCTTTTTTTTTGTATCTGTCACAAATCCAGATAAACTGAGCTTTAATGGCTGTGTGAAGACGAATGTCTTCTCTAAATAATCAACTCACATTCTTTCCCATGCTCTGTATAAAATCTGAAAAGAAATCAAACTGCTTATGTAAATGTATATATTTTGGATCATTTTATTATTCAAACATTACATAAAATCAATGAAAGAGAAACTAAATAGGCTATTTGATCACTTACTCTAACATTTAAAACTATGCATGTAAATTTCTATATACAGTCGTGCTCAGAATTAATCATACCCCTGGTAAATATGATAAAAAATGGCTGTAAAAAATAAATCTGCATCGTTTATCCTTTTGATCTTTCATTCAAACAAATGGCAAAAATCTAACCTTTCATTTAAGTAAAAGAATTGGAATTGGGGGGGAAATCACATTATGAAATAAATGTTTTTCTCCAAAACACGCTGGCCATAATTATTGATACCCCTAGAATTTTTTATGAATAAAATATCTCTGAAGTATATTCCCATTAATATTTACCTTTTTTTAGCACACCAGGGTGACTAGGAACATGACATTGTCTAGTTATGACTTTTTGTTTCACAGGAGTTTAAATATGAGGAAACACAAAGGCTAAATTCCCTTAATCATTCATCACAGTGAGTAAAACTAAAGAATATAGTTCTGATGTGCAGCAAAAGATTGTTGAGCATCACAAAATAGAAAGTGGCTGTATTATAGCTAAAGAATTGAAAATCTCCATTTTGACCATCAGGGCAATAATTAAGAAGTTATAATCAACTAAAGATGTTACGAGTCTTGGGGTCAGAAAGCCTATTAAAAAAAAAAATCAAACAACCCCTACATCCCCACATGTTGTTTGGGAGGTTTTCAAGAAAAATGCTCCTCGCTCATCCAAAAACAAACTCCAGCATATTCAGTTGTCAGACACGACTGGAACTTCAAACGGCACAGGGTTCTGTGGTCAGATGAAACTAAAAAAAAGAGATTTTTGGCAGCAAACACGCTAGATGGGTTTGGTGCACACAAGGATAAAAAGTACCCCATGTGTACAATTTAATATAGCCTACCATTGGATCTTTAATGTTGTGGGCATATTTTTCTGCTGGAGGTCCTGGACTTCTTATTCAGATACATGGCATCATCGATTCTATCAAATATCAACAGATGCAGATGCTGTGTTGGACATGGATCTGGGAATCTGAAGGATCTGGAGAGATTCTGTATGGAGTAATGGTCTCTGATCTCTTGTCAGGTGTTCTCCAAACTCATCAGGCATTATAGAAGAAGACTCAGAGCAGTTATCTTGGCAAAAGGAGATTGCAAAAAGGTATTTAATAAAAAGGGTATCAATAATTGTGGCTAGCGTGTTTTGGAGAAAAACATTTATTTCATAATGTGATTTCCCCCCCACTTTCAGTTCTTTTACTTAAATGAAAGGTTAGGATTTTGCCAATTTTTTTGAATGAAAGATCAAAAGGATAACCGATGCAGATTTATTTTTTACAGCCATTTTTGCTCATATTTACCAGGGGTATGATTAATTCTGAGCACGACTGTAGTTTCTATTACTGTTCCAGATCCGTAGTACGGTGATCGGGAAGGAGACATGTTCGGTTCACTTAGTTTTGTCGTGGGAACGGCATCCGTTTCTCGTGGCTACGAGTTTTATAACATATGGGAACCGAATCTTCACGCGCGACACGGGCTCTCCTTTTACCCCGGGCATAATTTACTTTATTATTTGTTAATTTATTTATTTATTTATTAGTTTATTTGTCAGGGACAATGCAGCGCACATTATTACATACATAATCAGAGTCAGAGCCATAACAATAGCCTATGTGTAGATGTGTTGCATAAAAGGTTTCTAGCCAATAGGCTAATTTGCAACCCCAGTCCCTGGTCAGACCTTTCTAAAAAGATAATCCAAATATATAATTTTTAAAAGAACTACATAGTGTTAGTTACACAATCATGCAGCAAATACATTATATACTAACATCAGCATTTCACAGAATCGTGACCACATTACACAAAACAGCACATCACGTAACAACACAAGCCCCAAGCACCCAGCCGCTCGCTCCTGCTCACCTATACCCACCCCAATAGTGAGGCCTGGGCCACTACGAGATTATCTCCCATACCCCAGACCCCGCCTCGTGGGGTGATCCTTGGCAGCCATGCGCAAACAACCAGGCATCCAGCACAGACAATACATTACAACAAAACTGACTCAGTGGCCACATATTTGGTTTTCTTTCAGCCAGTGTTTCACCTTTCTATTAAATGTTTTCAGTTCGGTTTGTGTTTTTATTTCAGTTGGTAAATCATTCCAAAAATGGGTCCCTATCACTGAAAAACATGACTGGCCGAAATTGGTTTTGCGCCCCTCTGCTATGCAGTTGCCACCCACTGCTCTCCTAGTGGCCACTCTCCTTGTGTTTATTTTTGTCACAAAAGGACAGTGTAGGCTACGGCTGGAGCTAGATTATTTGCGCATTTAAAAGTCAGTTTAAGAAAAGAGAACTTAATAAAACTATCAAAATCTAAAAGCTTGTATTTCTGTACAATCAAACAGTGGTGCCACATAGTTGGTTTCTGATCCATTATTTTCAGTGCCTGTTTGTATAATGATATGATGGGTTTGAATGTTGTCTGGGAGGCTTGGCCCCATACAGTAACACAATAAGAAATGTGAGAGAGTATCATGGCATGAAAAAACAGTAAAGCTGCCTTGACAGGTATATGAGACCTTATTATTCTGAAACAGTTCAAGTTTGTCCGGACAGTCTTGCAGAGTTTGTTAATGTGTTTATTGAATTTGAGTTGTGAATCCAGAATAATGCCTAAAAATGTAAATTCCTCAACTTCCTCTATGGCTTCTTGATCTATTTTGATAGTACACTTAGCTTTCCCTCTTATAGAGAAGCACATAGATACAGTCTTTTTTACGTTGATCATCAGATGGTTGTCTTTAAGCCACTGGGATAAACCCTCCATTTCCTTGGTCAGGGTCTCTACTGCAATTGGTGTCCTAGCTGATGCATAAATTACTGTATCGTCAGCATACATTTGACAGTTGGCTGACTGACAGCATGTTGGTAAATCGTTTATATATAAACTAAAGAGCAGAGGCCCCAAAATGGAGCCCTGTGGGATACCCATTATGGATTGTAGTGGTGTTGAGAGTTCAGTGTTTATTTTAACACGTTGCACTCTATGCTCCAGATATGATGCAAACCAGCCGATAGCATGTTCAGAGAAGTTGAAGGTGGTGAGTTTATTCAAGAGTATATTGTGGTTCACGGTGTCAAATGCCTTTTTTAGGTCTATAAACACAGCTCCCACAACATTACCCTTGTCCAACTCTTAATGTTCTCGGTAAGGTAGCAGTTTTACTTGAAAATCTTTTACTATAAATCTTTAAGAAAATCAGTTTCCACTGTTCTTAAAGAAAAATTCATAGCCTATTATTCTGTCTTTTTTTCCATGCAGTGAATGATTAAATATACAGAATGGTGATTCAGAGCCACTGTTGAAAGTCAAGCAGGTTTGGGAAAAAATTTGCTTTTGGGCGAGCAAATAATGCATTTTTGGGTGAACTATCCCTTTAAGATTTAATATGAACACCTTGCTCCATTCAGACAGAGATTAACAAAACTCATTATCTCTGAAAACAAAACTTGCATTTAAGATCTTTGTTTAGTGAATTTAGTTCTAGAATACATGTTTAACAGGTCTGCATTGTGAAAACAGGGCAAGGACCAAATAATAATAATAAAAACAGATTAGTGCGACATTAGAGTGATTAGATGAGTGACGAGCAGAGACTGAAGAAGTGAATATAAAAAGGGTTTATGAGAGGCAAAGAGAACCAAATCCACCATCTCCATTCATTCTGCAAGACAAGAGACGGTTTGAGAAGATGTGGAGGTTAACGTGTGTCAGTTTGGCCCTGCTCTTGTCTGTTCAAGGTAAGGACTTACACTTAATGTTTAAGGTAGAAACTTTATCAGCTCTAAATGTTTCTGCAATGCTCCTCTTTCTTGTGAGGTAATTTAATTTAATTATTTAGTTGGATGGTCATATGCAGCTAAAGTAACGTAATGTTTTTTCTCTCAAATGTGTACGACCGTCTCTTCCACCACAGGTTCACTTTCTCAGCTGAATGGTAAGACCTTGTCTCATTCTTCAGATGTTTTATATATAGATATAGTCATAGCACAGAAATATGCATGTGAATAATCTCTCTCTCTTTCTCTCTCATAGTTTGTGGACAAGCCCCTCTAAACACCCGTATTGTGGGTGGTGTGGATGCCTTTGAGGGGTCGTGGCCGTGGCAGGTCAGTCTGCACAGCTCTACCTATGGAGGTCATTTTTGCGGAGGATCCCTCATCAACAGTGAATGGGTGCTGACGGCAGCTCACTGTTTACCTGGGTAAAATTCACATCACAACTATTCATCCAAACAGGCTCTGAGAGATCGTTTTTACACTATTGATTCATTTTCACGTTTTCAGTGTCAGTGCATCCAGTCTCCGTGTGTACTTGGGAAAGAGGACACAGCAGGGAGTCAATACCTATGAAATCAGTAGTAATGTTGTCACAATCATCGTCCACCCCTCCTACGACAGTCAAACCAGCGACAATGACATCGCTCTGCTGCGCCTGTCCTCCACCGTTACCTTTAATGACTATATTAGACCCGTGTGTCTGGCAGCCCAGAACAGCGTCTTCAATGCCGGCACCAGCAGCTGGATCACAGGATGGGGAAACATTCAATCTGGAGGTACAAACACATACAAACTCATTCGTTCACACATACATCTACTCATAACAACACTAATATGATTGTGTGTACCCTGTTCAGTGAGCCTACCTGCTCCTGGGACTCTGCAGGAAACTATGGTTCCAGTGGTGGCTAATGATCAGTGTAATACTCTGCTGGGTTCTGGATCTGTTACCAACAACATGATCTGTGCTGGTTTATTGGAGGGAGGCAAAGACACCTGCCAGGTACAACAGTCAACCAGATCATTATTAAGTGTGCACATCAAAACATGCTGCGTGTCTGAAAGTCCATTATGTTTTTCTAACATATCTTGACACCCAAACGTCTATCTATGCTTCTTTTTTATATACATTCTATGTGATTCTTTCTGGCCATGTTTGATGAGAAGTTAGTCCCATAAAGAAAAACCCTCTGTCTTTCTGTAGGGTGACTCTGGAGGTCCAATGGTGAGCAAGCAATGTTTGGTGTGGGTTCAGTCTGGTATCACCAGCTGGGGTTATGGCTGTGCCGATCCCAACGCACCTGGTGTTTACACGCGTGTTTCACAGTATGAGAGTTGGATCTCCACCACCATTGTCCAGAATCTCCCAGGATTTGTCATCTTCAACCCCTCAGGCACATGCCAATCTGTTTCTACGACCTTACCTGTTTCTACTACATCTCCTACTTCTACCACCTCAACTGCTTCTATATTACCTGCCGTCTCACGACCTTCTACTACTTCAGCAACAACAACTACTACCCTAAGACGTCCACCCAATCAGAGTAACTCTCTCTCTCTCACACACTATACACTCCTGTACACAGTTATGCCTCCTTAACACCACTCACTTCTAATGCTTGTTAAAATGTCTTTTTGTTGTAGCCTCAATTTCTTGTAGAAAGAGATGTGGTGAGAGATCTGACATCCGCAACCGTTGCAACTGCAATAATCGCTGCCGCATAAACTGCTGTAGGGATTATGAAAAACAATGCAGTAAGTCCATATACACATGCAACTGTTTATGGTGCTTGTTCTGAAATAAAATTCAAATCACTTAATCAGTAAGTTACTTACTACAGTAATCCAGCAATGTTACACAATCTCTGTATTTTTTTTGTGTCTCTGCAGGGGGTCAAGGGTGGTAACTCTTGGTTGGCACAAGCTTCTACGTGGCACAACTCTCTCTCTCTCCATATATATATGTTTTCTGTTTCTTCATACATTCTATAAGCTGTCCATGTACAGCTTATAGAATAAATATATAAATATCTCTTTAAATCAGCACAAAAGGACTCAGATTTCTCTGTTCAGACTTAAAGGTATAGCGGAGGATTTTTTACTTCCGGGTGGATCACCTATACTATTGGTCCTCCTAATTGTCAATCATTCTGGTGAATCAATCAAACTTATTCAAAAAGTGGAGAGGGCGGGTCTTATCTAAAATTCGGAAAGATCCTCCACTATACCTTTAAGATTTATTTTAAATCAAATGTGTCAAAAAACTAAATTTCAAATTCATGTAGCATACAAAATCATTTGAAAAATGTGTATTATAAATATATCAGCATTAAGTGATAATATAATTTGAGTCTGTAATCTGTATCTGTATAAGTGACTAAATAAATACTTTGCATCACATGGCTTGTAAAGTCTTTTGCTGTAATAAATTACACCAACAGGGGACGTTGTTTTACAATTGAAAAGTATCACTAGGACAGTCGCATAGAAAAGTATAAACTGATTAAACACATTAATCATAAAACCTTTGGTCAATGGAGGCTGTTTAGATGTTGAGGTACTGCTATGATGAAACACTGGCATGTTCAAACCATTAACGAGTATAGATGTCATTTTACATTAACTTTTGTAAAGCTTTATTTTCTAACAAAACAGTGACTTACCACCACCACCACCACCAAAAAAAGAAGAAAAAAAGAGAAGATTTTCTTATAGTACTGTAGTTGTTGTATTTCAAACTATGAAAAAAATCTGAAAACAACAAGGATAATATTAGTTTTAAGTAGAAAAATATCCTAGTGTGTTAACAATGCTAAATACATCCAAAGGTCATTGTGGACTCATGGGACATTAATAAACATGCAGCATTTTCATTAGAATAACTAAGCTTTATAACTAGACCTTAATTTTTAAAGGGATACTTCACTTTAAAATGAAAATTCTGTCATAATTTACTCACCCTCAAGTTGTTTCAAACCTGTATGAATAAAGAGTAACTACTAGAATTTTACACTCAACATCTTATAATAATGTTAAAAATTAATACAATAATGATGTTCAATAAATCATGCTGATGATGTTGTGTAGTAGTAAAAATGTCATCAAACAGTAAAAGCTTACTCACGGAAAGCATTCAATAACGAAACTTGTGGCAATAAATATTGCCGTTGTATTAATTACAAGGTAACTAGGAACAAGGATATAATAAATCAACACGCAATTCACGTAACATCTCACCATACAATAAACCCACAGCCTTGACACAAAGGATAGTTTGCCACCAGGATTTTCCCCACTACAATAGTTAAATTTCAATGAAGTTTAGAAAAAAAAAGATGAATGACTGACTTGGAAGGGGGAAATTCTTTTAGGAAAGATAGTTCATGATAAGATTCAGGATGAGGTTATGGTCTATAAGGAAGTAGCAACAAAAAGACTGCCGGAAGTCTTGAATTCATTAGAGGATACACAATTGACTTACTACCAGTTACTCAACATAAGGTGATAACATTTATTTCTAGGGTGAGCATTAATCCAATCTGACATTAATTATTTTTTGTGGTTTCTTTAACCTCCAAAGAGTGGAGGTGGCCCAATACCCTCATAATTTACTCACCCTCATGCCATCCCTGATATATATGACTTTCTCTTCTGTGGAACACAAACAAATTATTAGAAAAATAACCTATCTCTTTGAGTCCATATAATGCAAGCGGACCGGTCTGTCAAAAATGACGATTCAAAAACAACAAACAAGGCGGTAATCCATACAACCCCAGAAGCGAAACGATATGTGTGTGTGAGAGAAAAAATGTAATGAAGTAATTAGCAATTACAGTACTAATGAATTAATTCATAGACTGATGGACTATACTAATATACTAATAAATTACAAAATATTCATGTTATTTTAGTTTTTATTAATATTTTTGGTGTGTTTTTTATTTCAGTCATAGTTATTTTAGTAGACCTACATCAAGTTAAACTAAATGAAAATGTGACATTTTTTATATATATTATTTCAGTCAAAATGTATATTATTTCATGTAACAACTTTTTTTTAATGGTTTTAGTTAATTTAACTACATTGTGCCATTTAGAGCACTGGAATCCGGATTTGGTAATCTTGAAAAGTATGATGGGTTACCTGATCCTGAACAGAAAAATTTCCAAATTCTGATCATTCTTCATTATTAAATATTAATGACAAATAATGACAAAGCGTCATTATTAAATATTTTGCATATCTCAGTACGTTTCACTTTGAAATTGTTTAAGGATAATTTTTTTACAGTCAGTGGCAGTGCCATTTACTAACAGCTTCAATGTATTTTTGTCATGAAGTTCCTTGAACATCAGAAAGTTTCATTGTACAATGAACTCTTTTGTCACAAAAGGTCAAGATTTCTCATGATATCACCCTAACAGTGAACCAGCTTCAGAAAAATACAATCCTCCAATAAAATTTTAATCTTGACCCCAACTGAACATATGCCAAAACACATACACACAAACATCGCTCAACAAATCTCTAACACTTGGCTATGCATATTTACCAGGTACATAATTACATTGTGTGATGTTACATAAGCACAGTCTTAACATGTTTGGACTGTCTTATTAGCTTTATCTCTAGATCCTTAAACAGTCTATTCTCTTGTTGTTCCTGCAATACTTGTTTCAGCAGCTTTTTCCACATGATGACTTGATATTTTGAAACATTCATGTCATTGTAACTGCTTCCAAAATGCGTCATCTCAAATGTACCATATTGACATGACCTCCGTGCATATGGCTTAGAAGAAAAGTGCTTTTCAACAGGATTTCAGGTCTTTTGTATGGTTGTCAGCATCTATTAATAGTTTGGACTCACGCTATACTAAAAGACAAACATTTTTGTAAAGACCTGAAAATAACTGAATGTACAGAATTTTAATTACCAATATTTTGTAGGTGTTGTTGCTAATATCGTTATGTTATTTATATGGACAAGCCCTACTAAATAAGCAGTCATTTAGCAGACACTTTAATCCAAAGCAATTTAAAGTTTTCTGAATATAGAAAAATCCCCCTGGAGGAACCGGAGCTTCAAGGCAAGAATAGTTATTTTCATTTCCACAAACTAGCAGTCTTCTAATTATACCAGCCCTGAGGTTTAGCTATTGTCACACCTGCCCTATTTTGTAAATTAATTTTGGTGTCTGTTCACAATCCAAGAGACTTAAAGTAAACAAAATATACCTTTTGGAATGCCACCTTTTTAAAGTCACTGTTTTATGAGTGACACAGTGTTATTAATGGGTGAAAACGTTTGATATGTTAGAATATGTTCTTGAGATAAAATACATTTTGAATGTAATTGAACTGCATTTTGAACTGCATTCTGTGTTAAATGTTTTAAACGTAGAGGTTTTAATGAATACTGTATTACTGGTGCTTCAGTTGATTCTTTATGTGGTTCAATGTCATGATGCTCAATTTTGAATTTATTTTTTAATCCATAAAAATGTCTTGTGAGACAAAAGTATTTTGTCCCCATAAACAATATTTATGTGTGTGTGTGAGTGTGTGTGTGTGGGGGGGGGAGTACCAAGAAAAAGATATATTTTTAGAGTAAACTAAGACTTTTCATTAAAATGTGATATAAAATTAACATGAATACAAACAAAACAAAGAAATACCTCCCCTCCCTCCCTCCCCCCTCATAATAGTCGACAAAGTCATCAAGCATAAAATACTGTTTTGTCATCCTTGTGCCCTTGAAAAAAGTACTTCATTAAAGGATATCACACACAACAAAGTAATTCTATGTTTGACGTGTCTTACAGGATTCTACAGTCTCCTCTGAAGCCTTTTGATCTCTGATTAATGAGCGCATTTTAAGACAATTCGATGTTAGGCTGACAGAAGGCTTATTCTAAGACCAACTTTCAGGATTCTGTATTCTTTATGTTGCCGGATCTTAAGATATGTGATTTCACAATTATGTTAAAGGTAAGAGAAATGGACGGGAACCTGAGAGCCAAACAGATCACGTCTGCACAGACACTAGACAAACAAAAAAAATATTAAAGAGATCCAAGACACTGTAAAGCATATATATATCATCTGTCAAAAGTTTGGAAACATTACAATTTTTTATGTTTTTGAAAGGAGTCTCTTCTGCTCATTGCTCACCAAGGCTGCATTTATTTAATTAAAAATACAGTAAAAACAGTAATATTGTGAAATATAATTACATGATAATTAAACATAATAATTAAATAATATAATTAAAAGAACTGGTTTTTAATAATAATAAAAAGAAAAGTAGTTTATTTATCTGAAAAAAAGTCATTTATTCCTGTGGTTGCAAAGCGAAATTTTCCACATCATTGCTCCACTCTTCTGTCACATGATCATTCAGAAATCATTCTAATATGTTGATTTGCTGCTTAAGAAACATTTATTATTATTATTATTATTATTATAAATGCTGAAAACAGCTGTGCTGCTCAACATTTTTGTGGAAATTGTGATTTTTGCACTACTGAATATAATATAATAGTAGGCATATTATATGTTAATAATAGCTATAATTTATTAATTCCACACTTTTTTGTTATACTTAATTCAAAATAAAATATTAATGTTTTGATAATATCCATTTCTGATAATCCCAGGTTGATATGGTCACGCAGGCTAGTTCTTGTGGCCACGAGAAATAGCTAGATAGCTAGAAATAGCTATAGATGTCGTTCCCACAATATGATCTCGAGGCCACGACTTCACATCGCATGGCCAGAACATAAGGATGTCGTTACCTTGACAAAATGATCTCTTGGCCATGACATATTATCACGTAAACTTTAAATTTAAAGTTTAAATCTAGACTAAAGACATCTCTTTAGCCAAGCATTCACATAGTACATCTCATAACCTTTCACTCCAGTAATATCAGATCAAATGCACATGATTATCTTTGCTTGAAATGTTATGAACAGCAGCTAATTATTTTTAATTTGTTTTTCTGTTTTAGCTTGGGATGCCCATCCCGATCAAGGTAACTAGAGAGTATGTGAGCTTCAGTTTGGATCCAGCCTCTTATGAAGACTTCAGATACCCCAACACATGTAAGAGTAAATTTCTATATATTGTAGGCTAATTATTATGTAATAATCACTTGTAATAATCAACTTGTAATCATCACTTAAATTAGCTAATTTTTCTGCCTAAAATGTATATGATGTTAGCTAACTGTGTGATTTGTATACATTTCTGAAATATATTATTTGGACACAGATATGGAACACAGACTTGGAAACAATATGAATTGCGAAAAGCGCTATTCAAATAAATGTGAAGAGAATTGAAGAGAATGACAAAAGATTAAGGAGGAGCATTAATAAAAAGGAAGTGGGCAGGTGAGTGAGTTATGAAAGGAGTCATTTGAGAAGCACAACTATATAAAAGGGACTGTAAGAGTCGCTTGGTACCAAATTACCACCAGCATCCATTCTGCTAAGAAACAGAGTGACTGTGTGAAAATGTGGAGATCAACGTGTGTGACTTTGACCCTGCTCATGTGTGTAAAAGGTAAGGTCTCATGATATATCTATTAAAGCGAGGATAACAAAGACATAATACAGAGAAAAACTATATATTTAAGTATATATAAAGTAAATAAATATTTGTTTTCTTTGTGGTATACTGCACATGAAAATACTCATTACCATTAAACTTACAGTTCAGTAAGTGAATCATGTTGATTCATTTGGCTGATTCATTTGACCGGTAACTCATGGATTAGTGAGTTATTTTAAAGCTGCAGTTTGTAACTTTTGGCGCTCTAGCAGTTAATAAACAGAACTGCATGCGTCTTGGGGAAGAACATTGTCGCTATTCTGTCATACGATACTAAGCAAAGTTTGGGATTTCTGAACTGCAAGGAACATGAGAGATAATATTTAAATTCTCTCTCTGGGCCATATTCTGTTAATAATCCAAGAACAGAAGAATCCTATAAATGTTTTACATTGTGAGTCACACCTGAAATGTACTTGCAGGACATGGGGCAACTATTCAACACTTGTTGAATAGTTGGGGAAAAGAAGGCTGTTAGTTGTGCTTATTGTGTGTAATTAAACATGTTTGCCCAGAGATGTTTTCCGCATGTTCAGTCTCACAAGTTTAATCTACTATTATTAGAGCAAGTATCTCTGGCAGGGTCATTATTAAGGGAAACGTTGAAATACATTTTTCTAATTTCTTTATGCCCTTGCAGGTTCACTTTCTCAACTGAATGGTAAGAGCTTTTCTCTTTCTTCAGATGTCGACATCAAGTCAAATAATTAATCTAGATATGCTAATATGAACAATCACTCTCCTCTCTTTCTCTCTCATAGTTTGTGGACAAGCCCCTCTAAACACTCGTATTGTGGGTGGTGTGAACGCTCCCGCTGGGTCGTGGCCGTGGCAGGTCAGTCTGCACAGCTCTACCTATGGAGGTCATTTTTGCGGAGGATCCCTCATCAACAATGAATGGGTGCTGACGGCAGCTCACTGTTTACCTAGGTAAAATTCACCCAAACACGCATATTATGCAGTTATTTAGTTTTAATTGGTAAAATGTACTTGGTATATTGTTTTGTTCTTTTCTCACTTTCATGTTCTCTGACTGTATTCAGTGTCAGCACGTCCAGTCTGCGTGTGTACTTGGGAAGGAGGACACAGCAGGGATCCAATGCCAATGAAGTCATGAGAACTGTGAGAACGAAAATCGTTCACAGCTCTTACAACCGCAACACAAATGACAATGACATCGCTCTGCTGCGCCTTTCCTCCACTGTTACCTTCAATAACTACATTAGACCTGTTTGTCTGGCAGCCCAGAACAGCGTCTTCAGTGCCAGCACCAGCAGCTGGATCACAGGATGGGGAGATGTTCAGTCTGGAGGTAGAAAACTCAAACTCATAAATTCACATTTGCATCAATTTATAACATAATTTATTTAAAATTATGTGTGCGTTTGTGTACGTTCAGTGAACCTACCTGCTCCTGGGACTCTGCAGGAAACTATGGTTCCAGTCGTGGACAACACTCGATGTAATACTCTGCTGGGTTCTGGATCTGTTACCAACAACATGATCTGTGCTGGTTTAACGCAGGGAGGCAAAGACACCTGCCAGGTACAACAAACCCCAACCAGATTATTACTACAAATAATCTAAGCTTGTACAACTACCGTGAACATTCAAGATAGCATTTTAAAACCTACTGTATTTCTGGAATTCACATTGCTCATTTAGTGTAAATGTTTGATGTTGAATAGCTCTAGTAGTGTAAATATACATGAAACACAAGGGCTGTAGTGCTCCTGTGGGGCACAGGTTGGAGTGCGGACCCGGACTGCCATTTTCCTGTTGCATGTAACTGTCCCATCTTGATAAAATAGCACCCCAACCATCTCCTTTGTCTTTCTCTTTGTCCCTCTCTGTAGGGTGACTCTGGTGGTCCAATGGTGAGTCAGCAGTGTACAGTGTGGGTTCAGGCTGGTATCACCAGCTGGGGGAATGGCTGTGCCGATCCCAACTCTCCTGGGGTTTACACCCGCGTGTCTCGATATCAGTCTTGGATCACGAACAACATCGGTCAGAACCTGCCGGGATTTGTCACCTTCAACCCCCCAAACTCATGCTCCTCTGCCAGCCTAAGTAAAACTCTCTCTCAGACACCTAAACACATATATCCACTCAAAGCACACTTGTTTGATTAATGCTTGTTTGTATGCGCAGCCTCAACCTCCTGTAGGGGAAGATGCAACGAGAAGTATAACCCTTCAAATCGCTGCAACTGCAATACTAACTGCACAACAAAATGCTGCAGTGATTATAGACAGCGTTGTGCCGGTAAGCCCAAACACATTCATTTCCATAATACACAAAGAAACACAAACATACTTCACTTATAAAAGAGTTGCTGTCTTAAAAGCAAAATATCAAACCACGTGGCATCTGCAAACAAATGGTGCTAGTCACTTTCCCAGATTACTTTACTTTTTTTGCAATTACTTTTAATTGACTGGTCTTGAGGTGATTGTTAATGGACGTATGAAGTCAGTGTTTTTGTCTTCATTTTGAACAGTATATTTATTGTTTTGTATTATATTCATTTAAAACCTAACAAAAGTTATTTTTGTGAAATGTCTTGCTTTAAAAATGATAATTTTTTATATATAATACGGATATACAGATCCAAATATGTTTTATTACTGCACACCATAACATGCATTAAACATACTTTGCTTGTCGAAAAAGTGAAGACCAAAAGTAACTCTTTCTTGCTCCAACTCACTTTTGTTTTTGTGTCTCTGCAGTGTGAAGTATGTCATAACTCCCTGGATTATTCAAAAACAGGCTAATAAGCACCTCACTTGCACACAAGTCAGGTGATAAAAGATCTTTATCTGCCTGTTCTGCCAGAGATTTTACTTCAGCGCTGCTTTGGAAACGTTGCACAGTGCAAACAGTCTGTCAAAGATCTGCTGCACTGACTTCACTCAGGGGTGTAAATGTATATTGTTTATGTTCAACATAAATTTAGCAACAGCACGTACCTCACTCCATTATAGCTTACCTCTATTTTACCTCTCTCTCTTTTGTTTTTCTCCCTTTCCAGTTGTAGCATGTAACCAGCTAGATTAATTGTAAACACTTAAAACTTTTATCTTAATTTAGCATATGCACATTTCTTATATAAAAATGTAATATCTGATAATGACTTGGAATTTAAAATTGATTGTGATTGCATTTCTGCTGACAAATAAGTGGGTATTACTTTGAGTTTAAATTCATATTTATTTCACTGAATTATTGAACGTATGTAATTATATTAAGCAATGTATCATTATGTCATCAATATGTCATTGCTTTATCAGAATCAATAAATACTTCAAAACACAGTTTTAATTATGTTTTATTAACAAATTTCGGGAGGAACATCCATCCACCACCTCACTATTGGCTGCTTCCTATCCCAGTCAGGGATGGGGGGGGGAGTAGCTACTCTGTGTTCAGACCAAATTTTGGGCTCTGAGCCCTCCCCAGGACAGCACGTCAGCATGCCTGAGAAACTCTTTCTTGTATAAACTCTTGTGTACTGTATGTTCATTTTTCGTGCTTTCTTGTCGTTTGTGCGTCATCTTCCATTTATTTTTGTCAAGTCATTATTTTGCTTCACTTACTCTTGCATTATGTTTGTGCATTTCTGAGCAATGAAGGGAGGGGTGTGTGTGTTTGGATTGAAAATTTCAACAGTGTTCAACAACAATTTTAAAATTGCATTCTGCACCTTTAAAGGGATAGACTACGTTTTCTTTCAGAGTTCATACATAGTAGCTGTAAAACTTGTAAAAAGCATTCACGTCCTCGTAGAACTCATTGGAAGTCTTGTTTTTGGAATAAAATTTATTTGAGAAACTCAAGACAATTTTGGGGCAGAGCATAAAACCAGAAAGACTAATGCTATAATTCAAGTTTAGTGTCAGTGTCCAGACACTAGTCTGATGCTGAAAATATGACGTTTAACAAACCAAATAGTTTTGGAAAAAAAAACAAATAGGAGCCTTTGTTAGATCTAGAAGGATAAGGATGATCTAGAAGGAACAAAATTTAGCCTTCTTCCTTTACACTGAATGACTGTTACTGAATACACAATATTAAAAAATAATGTGTTAAAATTATGCTCAACCAACCAACACTGAGTTAGAGGAACTTCATAATTTGTTACATAAGTTGATTAATTGCTCCAATTACATGAATAGTAGTATTGGAACCAATTAAACTTATCTATTTCAGTGAAAATCCACAGATATCATTATAGCACATGCTAAACGTAACTTATTTAGCTCATAAATTTAATGAACAAGTAGGATATTTGTCAGTGGCATGAACACAGCCATTGCGTACAGGCTCAATGTAGTGTTTATACCTTCATGTATCTATACTCTTCAGCACAATGATAACCATAAAAATTTCAACCCTAACCCTAACATTTGATATTTCCAATATTAACAAGACTATTTACAAGTTACTACAAATTATACAACTTTTTTTAATTAAAGTGTAAGCAGCAAACTACATATCAGACTAACTTACCCTAAAACTGATTTGTTGCATACAAGGCCATATCTAAAATTGTTCGTTTTCAGCTTTTGTTTTTGTTCCTTGAACCGGTTCAGAGCCCTGATTTGAGCCCAGCCATCTGACAATAAGTTTCCATACGTAATCATTCACTACAGTCCATTGTCTGTGTCTGAAAATAAAGGGCATTATTGTCATGGCTTTTAAGTAGTATGTTTTTGTCTTTATGCATGTGTTACCAGAAATAAAGCAAGAAAAGAAAGACTAAAAGAAAAATGACAGAAAGAATGTGTTGTCATGATGTCTTAAGATATTTTCCTTTGCCATTCCACATTTTTGCTTTTTATTCTGAAATACACTTTGTTGGGCCAGTTTGAAATTCTTTTGAAAAATTATGAACTAACAAATGAGCAGAAAGTTAGCAATTTCCTATATAAAAATGTCTCTGTGACTTCTCTGACAAGGACCTAATAGATGTTTCCTGTTGCATGTCCGCACAATCATACCTTAACAATGCCTACAAGTACAGACTGAAAAATGTTCTTAGTGAAGACTGGTTATTTGCTTGTCATCTTTGGCATAAAAGAATGTGAAGAATGAAACAGAGTGACAAAAAATGGAGGAAGTGCATTACGAGAAAAGAAGTGGGCAGGTGAGTGAGTGACAAGAAGAGCAATTTGAGAAACACATATAAAAGGGACTGTAAGAGTCACTTTGTACCAAATTACCACCAGCATCCATTCTACTAAGGAACAGAGTGACTGTGTGAAGATGTGGAGAACAACGTGTGTGACTTTGACCCTGCTCATGTGTGTAAAAGGTAAGGTCTCATGATATATCTATTTACTACATTGCGTAGTAAAGTTTACTCTAATGTTAGATAGGCTATTGAATAGTATGGAAGCTTGTTTCCGCCACAGAATAAAACATTTTAAAAGATAATTGCGACTTTTTATAAAGTCACTTTAAATAAAGTCAGAATTGCGAGATATAAAGTCAGAATTGTGTGAAATTAACTCGCAATTGAGTGTTATTAAGTCACAATTGCGAGATATAAAGTCAGAATTGCGTGAAATAAAGTCGCAATTGCGTGAAATAAAGTCGCAATAACACGCAATTGCGACTTTACGCAATTCTGACTTTATATCTCGCAATTCTGACTTTATAACACGCAATTGCGACTTTATTTCACGCAATTCTGACTTTATATCTCGCAATTCTGAGAAATAAAGTCAGAATTCCGAGATGTAAACTCGCAATTGTGAGATAAAAAGTCGCAATTATCTTTTAAAATGTTTTATTCTGTGGCGGAAACAAGCTTCCATAGAATAGTGCCCCAAAGTTGTCATTGTAAAGTTTTAATGTAAATAATAATAATAAGGCCTATTTTTATTTGAGGTTATAGTTTTTCCACATTGAAACAGTTTTGCTGTAAGAACCCTCCCTCCCTAAGTGGTGCAACTTAAAAATAAGTGCATGACTTACTCATTAACATGAAATTTGCAGTTCAGTAAAGTACAGGCAAATTCCAAACGGAAGTGTTATACCCTAGGCTACTCCCTTCGAAGGGCAGAGCCCTTGAAGTGGGGACATTGGAGGGAGCAGGGCACTTGCTGATTAGCTGTTCTTATGACAGAAATTTCTTATTATTGCAACATAACTGTTCCAAATAAATATATTTATAGAATCATCCATGTAATGTTTAAATAAGTTTCATAAATAAGAAATGTGTTAGGTAATGCAGGGTCCAAAGATGAGACTGCGCATTTTAAAGTTGAGAGCAGAGAAATACACTTACACAAACACATATAACTCATATAGACTATTTTAAAAAACTTTTTTTTATATACATAAAATGTATATATATTTGTGTGTGAGAGTGTATTTCTCTGCTCTCAACCATAGACTGTAAAAAAATAGCTCTAAACTTTAAAATGTGCAATCTCATCTTTGGAGTTTGGACCCTGCATTACCTAACGCATTTCTTACTTATGAAACTTATTTAAACATGAAATGGGTGACTCTAAAATTGGAGATACATTTCAAAAAGTTAAAGTCCCTCTGTAGACAATAATTTCATCCTTTAAAACTCATCTTTGACCACCAAAATGACTTTGTGGTGGTGGTAAATTAAACATGCAGTGAAAATCGCGTTGCATTGTGGTATATGGAGCTGCCTGAAGTGTAGGCTACATATCAGACTCGCTCCCTCGGTCAAATTCGAGGGGTCGATGACTAATTAGGCAACATCGTTACTCTTCCTTGGTAACAGAATTTACCATTTTAAACTTTTTAGCCAAAACTCCACTTGCTAGCATAAATGCTAAGAGCACATGGCACGAATGAAATCATGATTATAAGACTTTTAAACAATTAACCCACTGTGTGATCAGTGATCAATTCTGTCTTCCCCTTGATATTGTGGTAACAATTTTGACGTTTAACAAAATAATTATTGGTGTAAGAACTTTTTAGATTCAAATATTTTCTCAGAAGGAGCACACATACCTTTCAGTGCTTCAGATCTTATCAGTGAGGTAAAGTGACATCATTTTCTGTATCTTACATAGTTGTGGGAGATAATTCCGGCAAAGCAGGAAAAAATAATGACTTTGGACACCAAATGTACCTGCAGTCATAGAATCACCCACATGACACAAATGTGTGAATATATCAAGAACAAAACAAAACAACTAACAACTATAGGCTACCCTTCGTGAAGGCATCTAGTTGTTCACTTTCGTTTGGAACCCGAAATTTCGTTCATCTTCGGAACACAAATGAAATCTTTCTGCCCCTCCATTGGGAGCACAGTCAAGGTCCAGAACGATAGTAAAGACATCATAAAAGTAATCCATGTGACTCCAGTGGTTTAACCTCAATTTTATATAGCAACACGAGTGATTTTATTTACAAAATGATATTATCCAAAGTGCGTTTGCCAGCACAACACGCATGCGTCGTGGTGCTCCCCCTACTGGGTTGCAGGTCAATATTTTTGTAAATAAAGTGGTAAATTGTTGTGTGTGTGTGTGTGTGTGTGTGTGTGTGTGTGTGTTTTGGTTTATATTACATTGTGGGAACCAAATGTCCCCACAAGGATGGTAAAACATGAGATCACCTCCATTGTGGGGACCAGCCAGCGGTCCCCACGAGGGAAATGGGTTAATAAACATACTTAATTATATTTTTTTGAAAATGTAAAAATGCAGAAAGTTTTCTGTGATGGGTAGGTTTAGGGGTAGGGTTAGTGTAAAGAGATAGAATATACAGTTTGTACAGTATAAAAACCATTAAGTCTATGGAGAGTCCCCACAAAGATGTGTGTACCTGTTTGTGTGTGTGTGTGTGTGTGTGTGTGTGTGTATGTAAAGTAACAATGCCTTTTCACATTTTGACTGAAATAAAAAAATTCGCAGTGTACATCCAGGTTCACAGTGACTTTTAGATTCAAAGCAAAATGGTTTGTGAGATAATCTGTTAAATTCTCTTTCTGGGCAACATTCTTTTAATAATCCCAAAAAATATTTATTTATTTTGTTACTTTTACAGAATCTATAGATGTTTTATATTGTGAGCCACACAGCATATGGAATGTACTTGCAGGATGTCTCTTGTTGAATAGGGAAAGAAGGCTGATTTAAACCTGTTTGCCCAGAGATGTTTTCCACATGTTCAGTCTCACAATAATCTACTACCATAATCTACCATTATCAGAGCAAGTATTTCTGGCAGTGTCATTATTAAGGAAAACATCAAAATTAATTATTCTAATGTGTACTTTATTTCTGCCCTTGCAGGTTCACTTTCTCAGCTGAATGGTAAGAGCTTTTCTCTTTCTTCAGATGTCGACATCAAGTCAAATAATTAATCTAGATATGCTAATGTGAACAATCACTCTCCTCTCTTTCTCTCTCATAGTTTGTGGACAAGCCCCTCTAAACACTCGTATTGTGGGTGGTGTGAACGCTCCCGCTGGGTCGTGGCCGTGGCAGGTCAGTCTGCACAGCTCTACCTATGGAGGTCATTTTTGCGGAGGATCCCTCATCAACAGTGAATGGGTGCTGACGGCAGCTCACTGTTTACCTAGGTAAAATTCACCCAAACACGTTTTTAGTTTGTATTTATTTATTGGTAGAAGGTACTTGGTATATTGTTTTGTTCTTCTCACTTACATGTACTCTGACTGTATCTAGTGTGACCTTATCCAGTCTGCGTGTGTACTTGGGAAGGAGGACACAGCAGGGATCCAATGCCAATGAAGTCATGAGAACTGTGAGAACGAAAATCGTTCACAGCTCTTACAACAGCAACACAAATGACAATGACATCGCTCTGCTGCGCCTTTCCTCCACTGTTACCTTCAATAACTACATTAGACCTGTTTGTCTGGCAGCCCAGAACAGCGTCTTCAGTGCTGGCACCAGCAGCTGGATCACAGGATGGGGTGATGTTCAGTCTGGAGGTAGAAAACACACACAAACTCACAAATTCACATTTGCATCAACTTATAACATTTATTTATAATTATGTGTGCGTTTGTGTACGTTCAGTGAACCTACCTGCTCCTGGGACTCTGCAGGAAACTATGGTTCCAGTCGTGGACAACACTCGATGTAATACTCTGCTGGGTTCTGGATCTGTTACCAACAACATGATCTGTGCTGGTTTAACGCAGGGAGGCAAAGACACCTGCCAGGTACAACAAACCCCAACCAGATTATTACTACTGTTAGGGGTTAACAGTTTAGGACCCAAGGAGCAGATGTTTGAAAGAAGACCCGGAGTCAGAATTATAAAAAATTTAAGAAAAGTTTTACTGAAGATAGTTTGCAGTTTCATCAGCATCAAGATTCACACAGGAGTTCGTAGGCCGCCCCACTTACAGTTACTAAGATCATAGCAGTTATACCATTTCCAAGGTCTAAGCTACGTCATTGCTTACAGGTTGAATGATTCTCATTGGCTAAGAAATAGATAAACATAGTAATTTTCACACATATACAGATAGACTGAAGCATATCTCCATAGATTATGCAGCTGACACTCGGACCCTGAAGTTAGGCACGTCGTGACCTTCCAGGTCGCAGATTTGGGTTGCTGGGTGCCAACATGTCCCGAACAACAACTCAGTCAATCTCCAATAATGCCAGTGGTTCCTTAACCTGTAACCAAGAAGACTAACACACACACCGACACAGTTCCAAGGTTGGATTTGGCCAGGCTCTAACTATAAACAGGAGTCCTGTCTCAAAACATCAAGATAAAAAGTTCTTTCTCTCAAGGATAGGACACTTCAGTCTAAATGGAAAATATAGGCTTTAACTGAGAAATGGTCCCTTAAACTATTGGCTTCAATGACCCCTATTTGTTTGAACAAGTTGAAGACCTTTCTCAAACACAAAACATCTCCCTATTTCATTTCTGGAAGCCGGGCTAAATAAGCAAGCACTGTTACTGCATTCAGATATCAAATACAGACATTAAAGAATACATGAAAAGAACATTTCAGTGATCACACTGGTAACTTCTATAACAAAGTAAAATCTCCAGAGAAGTCATTATTTGAATTATGACTAATATTTAGAAGGAAAAATATTGATTAATACCTTGATTATAATCACTCATTACATATACATTGAAGCAGCAGTGGATTCCAATCCACCCCCCTCACTACAAATAATCTAAGCTTGTACAGCTACCGTGAACATTCAAGATAGCATTTTAAAACCTACTGTATATTTCTGGAATTCACATTACTTGTTTAGTGTAAATGTTTGATGTTGAATAGCTCCAGTAGTGTAAATATACATGAAACACAAGGGCTGTAGTGCTCCTGTGGGGCACAGGTTGGAGTGCGGACCCGGACTGCCATTTTCCTGTTGCATGTAACTGTCCCATCTTGATAAAATAGCACCCCAACCATCTCCTTTGTCTTTCTCTTTGTCCCTCTCTGTAGGGTGACTCTGGTGGTCCAATGGTGAGTCAGCAGTGTACAGTGTGGGTTCAGGCTGGTATCACCAGCTGGGGGTATGGCTGTGCCGATCCCAACTCTCCTGGGGTTTACACCCGCGTGTCTCGATATCAGTCTTGGATCACGAACAACATCGGTCAGAACCTGCCGGGATTTGTCACCTTCAACCCCCCAAACTCATGCTCCTCTGCCAGCCTAAGTAAAACTCTCTCTCAGACACCTAAACACATATATCCACTCAAAGCACACTTGTTTGATTAATGCTTGTTTGTATGCGCAGCCTCAACCTCCTGTAGGGGAAGATGCAACGAGAAGTATAGCCTTTTCAATCGCTGCAACTGCAATACTAACTGCACAACAAAATGCTGCAGTGATTATAGACAGCGTTGTGCAGGTAAGCCCAAATACATTCATTTCCATAATACACAAAGAAACACAAACATAATTCACTTATAAAAGAGTTGTTGCCTTAAAAGCAAACTATCAAACCACGTGGCATCTGCAAACAAATGGTGCTAGTCACTTTCCCAGATTACTTTTTTGCAATTACTTGAGGTGATGGATGTAAGTCAGTGTTTTTGTCTTCATTTTGAAAAGGATTAGTTTTATATTCATTTCATGAGTTCACCTACCTATTCAGCCTTAAAGGTTAAAAGTAAACTAAGTTGGCTTGCTGTCCTTGGATGAGGCTCAAACCTGAGGCTTGGCTCGAGCTCTGAGTTAAAAAAGAAACCTATAACGGAACTGCACATAGGAGGAGAGAGAAAAATGTAGGGGGAGAAGGAGGGCTGCCTGAAGAATTTGTCAATGGGATGACGCAGTGTCTGCTGCTTATATAGTATGCTCGTAATGATGATTGACGGGACTGAATGTTTTAGGCTCCTCCCGAACCTACGTTTGGAACCTCATTTTCAACCTAAAATTCTTAAAATGTTTTGCTTTAAAAAAAAAAGAAATGCAATAAATGCCACTTGCTTTGATATGTTTTATTATTTTAGTATTACCATTTTATTTAGTGGGCTATGTTTTATTGCTGCACTCCATAACATGCATTAAACATAGGCTACACTTTGCATGTCCAAAAACTGAAGACCAAAAGTAACTCTTTCTTGCTCCAACTCACTTTTGTTTTTGTGTCTCTGCAGTGTGAAGTATCTCATAACTCCCTGGATTATTCAAAAACAGGCTAATAAGCACCTCACTTGCACACAAGTCAGGTGATAAAAGATCTTTATCTGCCTGTTCTGCCAGAGATTTTACTTCAGCGCTGCTTTGGAAACGTTGCACAGTGCAAACA
This sequence comes from Abramis brama, assembly GCF_963993115.1. Classification (NCBI taxonomy): domain Eukaryota; kingdom Metazoa; phylum Chordata; class Actinopteri; order Cypriniformes; family Leuciscidae; genus Abramis; species Abramis brama. Next base: position 11,657,001 of record NC_139973.1, on the reverse strand, counting down.
GTCTGTCAAAGATCTGCTGCACTGACTTCACTCAGGGGTGTAAATGTATATTGTTTATGTTCAACATAAATTTAACAACAGCACGTACCTCACTCTTTTGTTTTTCTCTCTTTCCAGTTGTAGCATGTAACCAGCTAGATTAATAGACACATTAAACGTTTTTTCTTCATTTAGCTTATTTTTTTATGTACATTTCTTATATAAAAATGTTAGGCTATATATAACAATGACATGGAATTTAAAATTGATGTCTTCATTTGTGATCACAGTATGTTTCTGCTGAACAATTAGTGGGAATTTCTTTGAGTTTTATGTCACTAAATTCTTGAACATATATCGTTTTTATAATAAGCAATGTATGTATAATGATATCATGGATTTGAGAAGAATCATTAAATACTTTTAAACACTGTCTGTCTTTTAATGCTGTAATCTCTCCAACAGGGAGCAATGTGAGCACAGGTAGATACTTACTACATAGCCTACATATCATAACACAAATTGTGTCGCTGCATCCCAATTCGCATACTATCCGTCCTAAATAGTATTCGAAAATAGAATTAGTACATCCCAAATCGTGGTATGTTGAAATGAGTGTTCCAAAGATACCCGGATGGTTTACTATTTCCGGTCAGAATCCAGAGTGCAGATCGATGCGCACTCTAACCGACTCTAATAAAGGTGATGATACCAGGGGGCCAATGTTTCGGAAAACATTGAAGCTTCCCCGGGCGCCGCCATTGATTAGCAGACCATCACCTGCTGTTAGCATTCCATTGACTCCCATTCATTTTGGCGTCACTTTGACAGCGAATAACTTTACATCTGAGGCGTTTAAAGACTAAAGACATTATTTATTTCTAAAGAAACACGAAAATGTATAAAAGGCTCCATTACCTTGTATCTTACGTTATGGCCCCGTAGATGCAGTTTTGTAAAAAAAGGCTAATGATTGCGTCATAACCACACGACTTTCTGTCGCACAGTAGAGAAATTACCGTATGGACAGGAGGAGAAGCTCGCGAGCAATCGGGGGGACGTGGAGGCAAAATGACAAAATAATTAATCAGAATACTTAGCAAAAGTTGCTCCTGCTCCTAGCTCATGGACAGCTCCTACTCACACTCTCCGTCTCTGCAAGTTTCGGAAGGGAATGATTCAGATTTCTCTTGGCACAGCTACTAGAAGACAGACAGCTGCTCACGTCACATCTACGTCGTCAAGCTCAGTTTGAGTCTGCGCAGTACGCTCAGCAATCAGGAAGTGAGTGCTTCTAATTGACTTCACTTTTCTCCGTTGAAACCTATGGGGTCGCTGTGTCCAGTTTATATACTGTCTATGGATGATACACAGGGCAACTTTTTGAGCAATGTTTGCTGGGCAATCTTGCTGAGTGATTGTTGCTTGGGCACTTTCCCATTGAAAATGGGCAATACATTTCTATCTGGATCATTTAGATCGGTCGTGGGCCCTGTGTCTCATCTGGTTGCCCGTTGACGGCAACATTGCTCAAAAAGTTGCCCTGTGTATCATCAACGGCTAATATTGCCCACAACCCATCGCGCGTTGGATGAGGATTTGGTTAGAACTACAAACACGAGTGAAAAGTGTTAAAAAACTACAGACATGGAGGACGAAGACTGGCGGTTAGCCTATGTAGAGAGATAAAGGGGTTTGATTGAGTAATTATCAGTATCTAACCTGACGAAAATTGATTTATTCAATGTTGTCTACATTTTTTTATTGCATATGTTAACTTTTGTAAAGATACGTTTAATCATTAACTTTTAAATGCATCATTATATTCAAATTGCAAACACATGAGGAGAGTCTCCGCATGAAAGACCCACGACTGGCAGATGAATGTGCAACTACATTTCTCTCCGAAACGGTAGGAAATTAAATTAGATTGAATGGAGGATTTTAACTGTGACAAGATGATTGACAGGGCAGTTTACGGTGACAGGATGCAGGGCTCTCAAGTTTTGAAGACGGACAAGAGCATTCATGGGGACTGCAACACCATTCTTTGGATGTCCCAATCCTGCTCCTGGAGATCTACCTTCCTGCAAAGTTCAGCACCAAACCTGATCAAACACACCTGAACCAGCTAATTAAGATTTTCAGGAGCACTTGATAATTATAGACAGGTGTGTTGTCGAAAGTCCTGCTGCATAAGACTGTAGCTGCGTCCCAATTCGCCTACTTATACTACACCCTAAAAGTATGTACTATTTTTGTGAAGAAAAAGTACATACTTTTGAGTGTGTAGCAAAAGACTAGGCAAGCTTTGGGACATACTACTTTGTCATCTTAACGGACAGATCTGTCGCGTGCATCCTGCAGGGCTCTCAAGTGTCACACACTGAGCGTGACAGTCCCGCACTCTCGCCACACATTGTATTTCTCACGCGAAAAAACTATTTATAATATATTTTATATGCCGCAGCGCCCAAAATCTGGCCACGCCGCTCTCACTATGGAACCGGCAGGAATCAAGAGCGTCTCCCCTGGAATTCGAGCCTACCACTTATCAGCCAATCAAAAAAAAAGAAAGGGGCTACACAATAGCCAATCAGAAAATAGCACTATTGTATCTGGGTAAGATTTAACGCAACAACCAATGAAAAAAAAGCATATCCTGGAATTGACCCTTCGCTAAGCCTCCTTAGTTACTGTTGCTACGCCTGACAAGCTTTCGCACCTGGCACTATTACAGTATGGCCCTGTCCCAAATGGCACACTTCATGTGGACTTTCGGTCTCGTGGACTTGCCGAGTCTACGAGTCTATAGGCCGTCCCATTCAGCATTTTAACGCTCTGAAGTGTGCTCAGCAGCGCCCCCTTTGTACCCTTGAAGCGGTCTTCCTCGAAGCCCGCATAGATGCAGCCTCCACACACTTTAACTACCCAGGAATCCTTGCGAAAGGCCAATCAGACAACGGATGGGAGGAGATTTCACTCACGGATAATTGTTGACATGGCTGAGAAGAAAATATTACAGTTTTTATGACCTAGACTTTACCAGTTGTTACCTACAGTTTATACAAACATTATGGTCATCGACCAGTGGTTGATGTCTCAAACATAATAATAGTGCGTTGAATAATACGATCACATTATGATTCATTAAATAAACAGAACCGAATGTCAGGGCTTTACTGAGTCATATGTAAACATAGTATGAATATTGAAACCTGTAAATTCATCTGAAACTCATGCACATTTTCATTATGTGTTAAAATTGTAATCTTAGTTCAAATGGAACATTATGTATTATTATGTACAACTGTATACATTTAAATAAGCATGATGTGTCTATTGTCTAATGCCCAGGTGGCACGCATGATATCAAAATATAGAACTGTAAAATTAGGCTGTGTAGTTGACATGGAGATAAGACGTCGGAGCGCAGTCTGTCCCAAAAATACCTCTCAATGTGCCCTTGTGGATTCGCGCCAAGGGCCCTATAGGTCTGCACTACATGATGTCACCAAAGCGTGGACTCTGAGGAAGTCCACAAGTCCGGAGTGTGTCATTTGGGACAGGGCCTATGAATGCACCGGTGTCAGACATTCCCAAGAAGATAATTAGTAATTTTTGGCGAACAGGTGAAATATCTGAGAGAGCAAGACAAAAGGGACTGCAGTATGCATTCGAGGGATATATCCACGACATAATATGCAACCGATTAGAGAATAATTTAATCAAAATTGAAGCTAAAGCCTATAGGTCCCAGCGCATTTGAAAATAATATAATAATTATAAATCAAACAGCTAATCCATAAATCTTATGGAATAAACACAAGACATTAGCCTGACCACTTTGCAATGATAACATTCTCCCGCTTACACGTCGTGGAGCAAACGTAGGTGTTTTGGTTAATCCTGTCATCCCGGAATTTCTCCCCTTAGGTTTTAGGTTTCGGGAAGGAAAAAAAATCCACCCCCCCTGTCCAAACTTTTAGGATACCGGGTATCAGATTTGCACAACGCTTCGGCAAGTTTCCCTCGCTCGAAAGCTTGCCAGACCTCCCGCGCCTAGTTACGGCTGCTATTTTTTACAGTCTATGCTGCTAAGCCACGATTGGCCTGTGGCGGTTTTCGGGCGTGGCTTAGCGAAGGGTCTGCTACAATGTCTTCAGAAAGTTTCGTTCACTAGTGATGGGCGATACTGCAAATTTCGGTATCGATCCGATACCAAGTAAATACAGGGCCAGTATCGCCGATATCGATACCGATACCAATACTTTTTTATTTTAAAAGCATGCACTTGAACTTGTATGCACTTTCCTGTGCTAGAGCCATGTGTCATGATTTATGAGGTGAATGCATCATTAATATGCTAAATCTGAATACGTTTTCATAACTACTAGCCCTAAATATTTTGTGATTTGTGCTCTCAACTCGCCTGTAATTAGTCAGTGACTTTTACAAAACTACCCTAATTATAGTACTAGCCTACTACTAGCCTACTGTTCAAAAGTTTGGGGTCTGTAAGATTTTTAATTCTCTTCTGCATTTATTTGATCAAAAATAGCCTACAGTAAAAACTGTAATATTACAATTTAACAAAGGCTATCTGTTTTCTATGCCATAGTAAACTGTAATTTATCCATGTGATCAAAGCTGAATTTTCGGCATCGTTAATCCAGTCATGATGATATTTCATTTCAATATGCTGATTTGTTGCTCAGGAAACATTTCTTATTATTATCAATGTTGAAAACAGTTTCATAATTTTGTGGAAACCATGATACATTTATACAGAAATATTTGATGAACAAAGTTGAAAGAACAGCATTTATATGAAGTAGATTTTTTTTTAACAGTCTACCTTGACTGTCACTTTTGATCAAATTAATGCATCGATCCTTGTTGAATAAAAATATTAATTTCATTAAAAAAAATCTTACTGACGTCAACATTTTGAACCGTTATGTACACTTTTGGTTTGTTTATTGCGAAATAACCCGATTGTTTCTCTGTCATCTAAGCAAGGCTTTGTTTCCCAAACGCACTGGGCCTGTGAGCTCAGCGAAGCACCAGCATCGAACGCTCTTTGTGATTGATTGGTTTCGTCTTGTATCCAGATGACTAGGAGAAAAAGTTCTATCCTACACATAGACAGTATATAAATGATCCTACACAATTATCCGCTAACATTCGATTATTTTTCCACTTAGAAGCTTATTTTATGCACTGAATTGCGTGCTAAATTAATAAAAAATTACTGGTAAAAAAACACACATTTGGATCGATATTTTTATGTGAGGATCGATCCTTTTCGATACCACGTCAGTATCGAAGTATCGATACTTAAGGATCGATCCGCCCATCACTATCGTTCACCCACAGAGGAAACCACTCCGAGCATCACTTTGAGCACAGAGTAAGTCATGATCTCCTGTTTTAATGTTACAACAAATTCACAACTTGTTTGACACAAACAGTGACAACTGCTGTTAGAGAATGTTTCACAGATAATTGGCATCAGTTTTTCATGAGTGTCTGTAACTTGGCCAACAGTTTTACAGCCTGTTCACTGACAACACCTGCTCAGAACAAGTAGTCTAGGCCTAGTCATATTTTCGTTATCACACGATGATTGACATATTGTCACATTATAAACAACTCTCTCTCCAAATAGGCTTAATAATTTTATTAGCACTAAATACATTAAAGTGTATTGCATAGTCGATGTTATAGGTCACTTTTAAAATCATGTCAAATTTTATAATTGGATGCACGCGACAAATCTGTCCGTTAAGATGACGAAGTAGTATGTCCCAAAGCTTGCCTACTCATTTGCTACACACTCAAAAGTATGTATTTTTTTCTTCACAAAAATAGTACATACTTTTAGGGTGTAGTATAAGTAGGCGAATTGGGACGCAGCAGGACTTTTGACCTTTTGACAACACACCTGTCTGTAATTATCAAGTGCTCCTGAAAATCTTAATTAGCTGGTTCAGGCGTGTTTGAACAGGTTTGGTGCTGAACTCCAGGAACAGGATTGGGACATCCAGTGATGTAGTGGTGCCTGGAGAAGTGGGTATACTCTTAATTTATGCCCCCAATATTTTTTTAAGCGTCCCAGCAAAGGATGAATGCTGTGTGTTATAAACAGTGACATGTAATACTAGTCTTGCATATTAGTTCACCCCAAAATGGGCCAGTAGTATTTACACATTATCACTTAACTTTTGCTGCTTGACTTCACAGATAAAGGATCATTATGAAATTAATATTAGCCACAGAAAAGGGGCAGTTTTTGCTATTAATACTGGCTTTTAATTATTTATTAATACAAAATAATTATGAATTTTGAGTGACTATTCCTTAGTCCATCCACATATGAAAATTGGATAACTATTCAAGGGATCACTGCATCACTGTCTTTACTGGGTGCAGGGGCATACGCAGGGTTTTATAAATGCCGAGGTCCCAAAAATTATCTTGCTAGGGATTTTTTGAATATAGATTTTCCTGATCTCGACATGTGCATTTTAAGGTGTTTTGAAGGCCAAAAAAAAAAAAATGGACAACAGTAGCTTTAAAAGCATGTCAGTGGGCAGTAGCATGAAGTATTTTATCAGATATTTTTAAACATGAGAATCAGTTTAAATGTTGCAATGAATGATCCACACTACAAAATGGAAATTCAGAATGTTTATGCTTATTGTTGACAGTACACAATCACATATTCGAAACGGGAATGGTCTTAAATAAGAAATGATTCATGGATTATTTTGCATAGATGTTACATTTCAAACAAATGCCAATGCAATCCTGCTGTGTCCAGAGGCATACGAGCAATTAGTATGAGCATCAAAGATCAGTTTCAGCTACTTTCTTTCCTAAATTAATCAATGTTTTTGGACTAATCCGTTCATTTAATCAATGGTTCAATTGCTCATTCATAAAGACAGTCACTTGTCGCCACCTTCTGGCTTAATGATGCAAGTTGCGCAAACACAGACAAGCGGATGAGTGATACACACAGTCTCAGTGCCGATACTGGGGAAATATTCTAACACATTCGAGGTAACGTTATACAAATACATTTATACATTATACAATAATGGCAAAATATATTTAATAGGGTGCTTGTGTTGTTAAATTGAGCTTATAGTTTCCAGTGTCTTTGAAACTGATTATTTCTGTCGGTCATTTAAAACTTCTATCGAAAAACAGCTGTTTGACCCCTCGCTGTCAATATGATACAAATATTGTAGGTTTAGAGTATAGGTTTAGTGTAAGAGGAGAGAACAATCATTTTTTTCCAGAATAAAAATCAGTTTAGCTACTTGTATGATCGTTCTGAAGCGTGAAGCGTCGCGTTGGGATTCGCGCTCGGCCCGCGCTTCTGTGAACATAAATCCCGCTTGCTTTGATTGGTCTCAAACATTTTGACATTGACGAGCGGGTGTTTGAGTGCTGAAGCAGCTCAAATGAGAAGGACGGTTATCGTCGCGATGGACGAATCATTGCAGCACCAAATTAATGTTAATATTAGGCAATTATTTCACAACTTTCATTATAGGCTATAGCTACACTCAAAAACATTACCGAGGTCCGGACCTCGGGGACCTCAATGGTGTGTACGGCCCAGTCTGGGTGTTTTCACACCCACATCAGAGGGGGTTTAGGAGTGGGTATACGCAATGCCGACTGAACAAGAAGTGGGTGTACGCCGTATACCTGCGTATACCCTGCACTACACCACGGACATCCAAAGAATGGTGTTGCAGTCCCCATGAATGACGTACTGTATTGAGGGCATGAAGTGTCCAACATTCCACACTTTTTTTTGGGAGGAGTTAAATAAGTTAATTATCTATTTAAAGTGCACTTTCTTGTTGGAATTTTTAGTGTGAATACCCTAATCACACCATTTATACAACAAAAGGGCATATAATAGTTTATTTAATTTATTAACACATTTAATTAATTAACACATTTTTCTTACTCTATTGGGATTCACTGACTTTGTTGGAAGTTGGAAAAAATTAAAAAGTTGGAAATGGAAACTAGTCCTCATCCCCTCTTCCTCTCTATCCCGTTCATCCACTCAAAACAACCATAGTAATCAAGACATCTACAACACCACCATTCTTAAAGATGTGCACATGGCAGTTTCAGAGGTCAATTGTCAGCGGATGAAACTATTGTGTAAATACCTGTAATCATGTCTGAGTGGAAAGATGGATGAGGATCAAAGTGCACTAATGAACAACTTAAATTAGCCTACATTAAACTGACTTAAAAAAAATAGTTGAATCTTGTATAACTTATAAATAAAAAAAAAGGTTGAAAATTGGTTAACTTATTTTGATAAGCTAAAGCAATGTAAAAACCTGTAGTCATAACTTATTGATCATATAATTTTCACAGTAAATATGCAAGAAAATACAAATCTTGAAGTGTCATAAATATTTAGTATTCCAAGAGCATAAAAATCATGCTAAAGTGTATCTGTCTGTTTGTCTAGCTTGCTTTCTGAACCTGGCATTGCTGGCTGTTGGCTCTATGACGAATTGCTTTTGTTTCTCAGTTGTAAGTCGCTTTAGATAATAGCATCTGCTAAATGCCTTAATGTTTTTGGGTGTTTGGGTGGTTTAGTTGTAAAGCATGCTTATCTTGAGCAAATACAGCTGTCTTTTGTTCTCTGTCATATTGTGCTGATATCATAAACCTTAATTTAAAAACCAAACTGACAATTATGTTTCAGCGAAGATGGTGGTTGATATAATTGTTTGAACAGTTTCAACCTTAATGACTTATTACGTAAGAGAGGAACATACAGAAGAGAACAGTGATTTCAAGGATGACAGAAATTCAAAATTTTTATTTGATTAGCCAAGCTGCTTTCTGAGATCTGAATCATCAAAGTAGAAAGTTTGCTTATTTTGCAAAGATTGCAAAGTTTTTTATTTTTTTTTACCAACTTTCCTTTTCTTTGTTGCTTCATATCTATTGGCAAATTACCATTACTGTGCAAATTTCTTCCAGGATTGTGAAACAGGGTTGAGTTGGCTCACATCTGAGCATGAACGTCTCAAACACACGCACACATGCAGTGTTGTGTTAAAACATCAGTACAGCTTTGAGGCGGTGGAGGCGTGCCTGGAGGGTCTATTTAAAAAAAACGGAGGAAAAAAAGACATTTGTACGCAGAAACAAACAGTGCTAAATGAAAAGGGGAACGAAGTAGGGATTGCTATAAAATCAGGAAGGAGGTAAAAAAGAGAACCAGAGAATAGAGGATGGACGCCACAGCTGTAGCAAGGTAAGCCACTGACAGCCTAAAATATCATTTTTTTAAATTTATTTTTACTAATGAATCTTTTAACTGTGTGTTGTTGTTTTTTTTGTTTTTTTAAAATGGATGTCTGACATTCGTTCTACATTTAATTTATATATGCTTAGCTTAGAGGCTATATTTGCAAATGTGCTGACACAGACAGAGATGGTTAACCTAAAAATGTAAAACCTGTCGCCATTTAGTTCCTCTAAGTTGTTTCAGTCCTGTATGACTTTCTTTCTTCTGTGGAAATGTTAAGTGTTCTGTTTGGTTCATCAAAATATCTTAATTAAAATGTTGGGTGAACCTGCTCATCCCTATAATTTATTATAAAGCACACCAAAATAATTTACACAATTTACTCTCATCTAATAAGAGATAACTAAAGGATAAATAATTGTACAACATACTAAGAAATAAAGAGTGATGTTGTTCTGAATATTTCTGTGATCCGGACACGAGTTGGTAATCGTCAGCCTTGTGTTTAACTTGCGGCGCTTTAAATCGAACACACCTATTGAGTACCTACTTCTAAATGTCTTGTCAGTAGTTTAAAATTGTGGTGCTTCAAATTAAGTGATACAAAACAGTTGAAAATGTTGTACAAAATACACATAGCCTACTCATATTTACACCAATAAAATGACACTTTATCAATTTGTTTTACTACCAAATTACATGTAATCTCTATAGCCTAATTAATTTAACTTACAGTGGAATGTTTTTTTTTTTTTGTGTGAAAAATGTGATTAAATGTGATTTCGGGGCATTTGCGGTCTGGGTATATTTTTATAAAATATTTTTAAATTTAATGTGTGTCTCAGTTTATATTAAGATCAAAAGGGATTCTATTAAAAAGTTGTGGCAGTTTTGAAGTGAGCAGTGTATTTTGAGAGGCAACAGGATGTGGTATATAGTGACCTTAAATTGCGGCATCCAGTCACAGGTTCACGAAGACTAATGAAACCAGCAGCCCTTAAAGTGAAATGTAGTCAATAAAACACTTATGTATAGCCTGGTTGTGTGCTTTGAGGTCACGTGGATGTTACATTGATATTTGATGAGCTTAACGTTCCGTTTCTTTTTAGGATGTGGAACGACACCGATTATCTGAGAAATGATTCCTTTTCTTGTGCGTCGCCCTCTGTAGAGGGCTACCGTTATTTTGGCGTCCTCTTGGGATCGGCTGTGACCATTGTAGGAACCATAGGGAATATTCTGACGGTCCTCGCCTTTGCTACTGATGTCAACCTGAGGACACGTTTCAATGTTCTCATAGTAAATCTTGCCTTCGCTGACCTCCTATACTGCACCATGCTCCAACCTGTCAGTGTTGACTCGTATCTGCACCTGCACTGGAGGGGCGGAGCCACGTGGTGCCAGATGTTTGGACTCCTACTCTTCCTGTCCAACAGCGTGTCCATTATAACATTATGCCTCATCGCAATGAGCCGTTACCTGGTTGTTGCGCATCGCACTACTCGCTGTGCCCGTCTGCTCCTGTCCCACCGTGGAGTGGCGGTGCTCGTCATCTCCTCCTGGGTACTGGGTCTGGTCAGTTTCGCCCCACTTTGGCCCGTCTACGTGTTCGCCCCGCAAGTGTGCACCTGCAGTTTTCACCGCACTAAGGGCCGGCCCTACACCACCGTGCTGCTTTTCATGTACTTCTTCCTGGGCCTTGGTTTTGTGGGTCTTTTCTACTTTCTGATCTACCGCAAGGTGAGCGTAGCCGCCAAGGCTTTCCTGAAGTACAGGCCCAGTCGCCACTCATCAAAACGCAAGAGGGCTGAAGCCGAAGGGACGACAGATGACAGCGGGATCAGTGCCGGAGCCTCATCAACTCAGACAACTCAAAGCTGTGAGATCAACAATGAAGGGGCGGGAGCAGAGCAGCATAAGAACAGAGCGCAAGAAGGTCACACAACCACACAAGAGTCAAACAACTCCATAAGTACAATTCAAAGTTCCTCAAATGGGGTAGAAACATCTTCTAAACCAGCTCCGGTAGCAATCCAGATCACTCCAGCTGCCAACTCAGGAGAGGACAATGAATTTAAACGCGTGACTCGGATGTGTTTCACAGTCTTTTTGTGTTTCGTCGGCTGCTTTGCACCATTTCTGCTGCTAAATGTTGCCGATAAGGCAAATCGCGCACCACAGGTCGTTCATATGTTTTGTGCAAACCTCACTTGGTTAAATAGTTGCATTAACCCATTGTTGTATGCAGCCATGAACCGGCAGTTTAACCAGGCCTACAAAGATCTGCTAGGCAAAGCTTTACATCCACTAACCTGGATATGGAGAAACCGTTGGTACACAATAAGATAAGCGATAATGAATTAATTTCAATCTGAATATGACTGAAAGCTACTGCGATTAAGTGATCTTGCTCTATATATGTTCAGTGATTTCACGTATTATGCTTAATGAAATAAGGAGATGCACTCATTGCATATTTATTCTGAGGAGAACATCACAGTTCTCAGGTTTCTCTTTGTTCAGTTCCAACAGCTGTGTATTTTCATGTAGCCTAGTTATATTCCGTTTTATTTTCCATTCACTTTTTATGTTGTCAGATAGCTTGCACTTTAAAATTTAGCTAGTCAGGGTCTGTTAGCATTTCTTTTTTTAAGCATTGGGATTTTCCAGCTCTATTATAAGATTGGAAAGAAAACATGTCATGTGGCTTTTCACAGCACAACATTTCTCTTATTCATTTCCTCTTTTTTACTGATTGCACATAGGCAGAGTAATAACTATGTGTGCCACCACCACATGATTCATAATAACATAAAGAACGTTACCTCACGCACAAATGAACATGGACATTTAAAGCGGGGTGATGGAGAAAACAAGAACAGACATGACTCTCTGCTTCATTTATTACCTCATATATGAAACCACAAGAGTTTCTTGTCCTCTTTTGCTTCCTGTGGTGTTTCTGTTTTGATATATACTGTGTAAGCTGGACCTCTAACATATGAAATAAGAGGCTGAATTTTTTAATATGTGTTGCACATCATGTCAGTGTTCTACAATTAAAACAAAAAAGATAACTCGTGTGATTTTTCTGAATTGCTTCTTTTTAAATTAAGTAAATTAAAATGTAAAGTCAGCAAAAATGATATAAGTATACGCTCTTGCTTGTTGTGACATAGTCAAACCAAAAATTATTCAGACACCAGATATAATTTTTTTCTTAAATTGCTAATGCAAACTTTTTACACCACAAACTGAACCATTTCTTCGTAATTGGTTGACCTAAATTGGTATTATCTAACTGTGAACTTATTTAACAGCTGACAGCTATTCAACCTAATTCTTTTGTGAAACAGTCTAACAGAAGGATGACCAAAACCAGTGATTTGATAACTTTTTGATAAGTTCTTGTCATAATTTTCTAAACTATAGCGATTAAATAGCGATTTTGGTTTGACTGTATATGAGCTGCTGGCTAATCAAAGTCCCAAAGTAAACCCAGACAGCAACATAGTGTCTGGTGTGTGGAATACATTTGTACCAGATGTGGGCCGGATCTGGGCCGACACTATGTTGTTGTCTGGGAAAGTCTGTCCCGATCCCATTCCTTTTCTCCTCACTTTCCTGTGTGGTTCTGTAAATAGAGACAAAAAAGTCCAAAAGTAAAACAAAAAATGCTTTTTTCCCCTGCTTTTACAGAGCAGTAGCTTTTTTTTATCAATTTTTTTTTATTATTATGTGTTTTTATATTATTCTCATGTCATCTTCTTTTTTTTTTTTTAGTGCTGAACTTACACACATATACAAAACCATAAATTTCACAAGTCCAGACAAGTGTTCCCAACTGTCTAATCTGTAAAAATTCCTAACACTGTAACAAACGAAGACCCATAACACATATGACGTCACAGCTGAGGTCAAATTGAATTTAGAAATTGGAGGTCAAAACACTGGGTATCATGCTCATGGGTCATCTCAGAATGGCCCACAAGAGTTTGTTATATTATTTGTGGATTCAATGTTTAAAAAGTCATAATACACCAATTCCAAATCTAGTCTGCAAGTGTATACGAAATGCGTGCGTCCAGTGGAACGTGACAGATCTAATTTTGCTCAACTTGTTAACACAATATCTCATCACTCTATTATGAGTCTATAAAACAGTTTGCCTGATCAGATAAAGTGTCATGGTTTTCAATTAAAAAAAAAAGACATGACAGCCCTATATCTCTCATTAGATGTTTTATTGGAGAACATTGCACCATTGTTAACACATTTACCCATAAAAAGCCTGGCACACAGATACAAAACAAACTACAGTATGGTTTATTTTCTTGGACAATGACGGTGTATACAAAACATGGTTACATGCATTTGAAACAAAGTAAAAAATTTACAACAGAAGTACTCATGGGGTAACTAAATGATTATGCATGATAAAGCGATTTAATTGCGATTTAATGTCATTTCAGTGAAAAAAAGAGCAAAAGAAACATTCATTTGGACCATTTTTTCTCTGATTTCAGAGACTGTCTAATCTTCTTCGGTACCAAACAGATTCAGTTGGATGAACACATACAGAACCTTTTATCTATAAACCTTTTTACACAAAAAAATTATTTAGTTTGGTAAGAAATCAGAAGCATTCCGTTCTTACAAATTTCCATTCAATTGCATTTTTCTGTCATCAACAACACAGTACTACTCTTCGTATACTCATACAATCAGTGTAATTCAGATGAAAGATATTATGAAGAAATTAAAAACAAATATAAAGTGTTTTCTCCAACAAGATAAAGCTCAAAAGAATATGCATTCAACTGGGGTAACAGAACATTTTAACTTAATTCAACTTTCAAAATAATAGAAAATGTAAGGGTCTATATTATCCTTTCCATTTTGAGAGAAGTTAATCACAGTATCTGACTAATCAAAACTTTGTCATAGATGACTATTTAAATGATTAACTATAAGGGGGGAAAAAATGCAAAAGCAAAGCATTCGGGTACTTTTCTAGTCTCAATAGTGGTTTTACAAAATGGAAAAGGATCATAAAAGACAAAAAAAGTGCCTTGAATCCTAGAGTAAAAAAAACATAATCCTGTTCATCAAAAAACAGTGATTCATCATTTACATTAAATGTTTTTTACACAAAGATTCATTTTAAGGTAGAATTTAGTGCAATGCAGCAAAGAATAAACTTGTTTTACTATTAAAAGACAACAATCATAGTAGTCAACATTGGTGCCTTTAAATGTAAATGATAACATTTAATCCAAGCACTGTATCTCTTTTAAAGTGCTCTTTTTTAAAAATGCAAAGACATTTTTCCAGTGTTTTTACACTTTTTAAAACTTCCACTGGTTTCACTGCTTTGTTCGCACTGAGAAATCCGGCCACAGACATGAGATGCTTTTTAAAACATTAGCTCATGCTGCCTGATTCACATTACTAAAGGTGTTTGACACATTAATAAAGTATATCGCTTTCACTATCAAATTATCTCCATCCAGTAAGGCCCAGTTAATTCGAATAGAAGAATACAAACTGTCATTCCAACCTGCATAAAAGGTGATAATTTACTTGGACCATAAAAGCATGATCATACTTGAATCGAATATGAAATATGTATTATTACTTCTTTTTTTTTTACATAAAAATTCAACTCTAAGATCTCTAAACAAATGTGCTATTCACCCAAGACAAATATGCTCTGATATTGTTTGAATTATTATCAATAAAACAAATTTTCCAGCTTATTTTTATAGGGACAAATATTTAGTAGCAGCTAGCGAATGGTAGGGTCAGATCACATTCGAGTTTTTTTGGACTTAGATGGGCATCTACGCCTAGTCAAAGGCTTTACTCTGAGAATAGACACGCAAGTAACAGATAAATGGATGAGCAGACATACAGATTTACACATAAACTGGATGAAGAAATAATGAAATCAGTAAAGAAAATGAAGTAATAGGATTAGTATTTTGCATCTCTACTTGATACTTATTTACAACATAAATCAGAACTACGGAAAACATTATGTGGCTTGACAGACCTACGTTTTGGCTAACCTCACGGGTCATGAATCAAATTCAGGGGGTCAGAGGCATGTTAGGATAGCCAAGGTCTTGAAAACCATGGATGATGTCCTCTGGTATAGAATGCTCTAAGCTATTTAGCAAGTTTTGAGTGTTTAGAAACTCTTGCAATGTGTGATGAACATCAGTGTCTGGAGAGACTGCTTCTTTAAGGATATCCATGCTACTCTCTAGAATGTTTTGTTGGAAGCATGATGGAGAAATGTGGTCAGCAAGTTGAGGAAATGAATCTTGAGAAGTACTCTCGCCTTCAATGTCCAACATGCTGTTAAGCAAAAATGAATCAATGGTAGAGCTGGAGAACATTGGAGACTTCTCAGGCCATTGGAGCAAGATGTCATCATCACCCGCCTCAGAAAAAGAAGGAGGATCTTTCAAAGATGAAGGAGATGACACAGCAAGAGAGACATGTTATAAACCCAATAACTGCATTACAATAATAACAACTTATTATGATGCTATTTAACTTCACTCTTAAAAATAAAGGTTTTCACAGTGATGCCATAGAAGAACATTTGGGATCCCCAAAGTAGCTTTGAGTGAACAATTATTAAAGCTACACTGTAGGATTTTCTCCCATCTAGCGATGAAATTGTATATGACTACCAACTGAATATTACTTTCTAGCCCCTCCCATTCTGAGGGCGTTTTAACTCCTACGGTGGCCATATTATTTCAAATCTGCCGGCAGTCGCGAGTAATCTCCCCTCGCATTCGTCACGGTGCCACTGAGTGTAAAAACGCGAAAGGCGAAGCTTGAATTTCCAGGTATGTCCCTCTTTGGCTAATGTATTTTCAAGATGGAGGCGCAACATGGCTGCCGCCATTCGAGCGACTCGCTCGTATGTATTCTAAATGGCAGATTCTACGCTTACGAGAATACTTGATTAGTTGGTAGAAGTAATTACACATTAATGAGAACATATCATTTTGAAAGAACAAAGTGTTTTTTGCTAAGAATCAACTTAAAAAATTACACAGTGTAGCTTTAAATTATTAAAAGAATTTATTTTCTTTTAGTGTGAAGAACATTTTAATAATCTTATAAACCTTTTTGAGTGATGAAAAGGTTCCATGGATGTTAAAGGTTCTTCATGGAAATATACATGGCGATTAAAAAAAAAACTTTATTTTTAAGAGTGTTAGGAAAAAAAATTTCAACAGCATTAGGGATGTACAATATATCAGCACCACACCGGTTTTTAGTCGATATAAGAGTTTTTTTTTTTTCATTCATCAAAGAATGGATATTTTATTGCTTATTTCCCATATTTGTACATTTAGATAACATTTGCCGTCATCTAATGCTCACTTAAAGTTCATCTTCAAAAACGCAAAAAAAAATTAATAGTGTTAAAATGTAGCCTAATATTTAGCAAATCTCAAAAATCCATTTTTATACTGTGAAAACAGTATTTTATACAGTAAATTATAATATAAACATGTAAAAACAACTTTTTTTTACAACTTTTTGCTATCAATTTAGACAAAACAGTGGAAAATTTTAATATCGGCTATTAATCAGTTATCGGCCATAACATGGAGGGGGAAACCACTTATCAGTCTTGGTTCATCCCTACATGTGACATGCAACATGCCAAAAAAAGTGAAATCTTTAAAAACGATAATGATTTAATAAAACGTGTAATGTAATCTTTAGCAAATATTAATTTTTCATACTAATATAAACATGTAGTTTTTGTGTTTTACTATTAATTTATTTAGACAAAACAGCATCGCTCCTTACACATGCAAACTCAAGCTTCCATTCACATACATCAGTGATACTGTAATGGTTAGATTTGTGTTACTGAAACAGAAAAACCACAGTCACAGCCCACCACACACACAGAAGGTCCCTTTGTGCACTGTCAATCAAATGCACTTGGGTAGGGAAGAGTAGGAAAGAGAGAATCTTAACAAGTTTTTGGACTTGATTGAGCCTCTGAATGAAAGAGAAGCATTTATAAAGACTTTTCATTACACATTCTATTTATCAGAAAGAGTTTTGCCATCAAGACACATCTGGTGATAATCCAGTGAGTGAGAGGCAGGTTGAGCCGATTAGATTCGGAGGGGCAGTGGAGGCAGGACTCACCTCTGTCCTGTGGGGACAGGTCAGACACTGGCCCCTCTTCGACGCTTGTACATCCGTTCCTACTGCAACCAAGCACAGAGCACTCCAGTAAACCAGCAGAACAGCCATCTCAGGGTCTACTCATACCATAATCTTACAGCATAACTGTTCGCTTATAAACTTCATAACATCACATGTATGGTAGACTTTTCCCCAAATAATACGGTATTGTTGTAACTATGAATTCTGTTCATGCGACCCTCACGTCATCACGACATCCAGTGTTAACCTGCATTACCTCTACACAGGCAGTGATAAAAAGTAAGGCCCAGATATACTTTATTTTACTAATCTAGTACCACCTCAAGACTCTGAATGTTAAAATCATGTGCCTGCATGTGTGCAAAACCAATTCCTAATTCGTCTTTTTTTTTTTTTACTGTATTTTACTTGTATTAAGTCTTAGCTACAGTGGCTGTTTGGTTGATATGATGAGGAAATATTTTTAGTAGTAATCCTTTCAGTTGAAATGAGAAAAAAAAAATCTTATCAGTAAATATTACTGAAAGGCTGAAAAACGGATTTTTTTTCTTCCACTACATCACCCAGCTCACAATATGAACTTAAACCTCATCATAACACCATACAATATGATTAATGCATTAAACACCAGCACTATATACAGCACATGTGCACTGTCACAAATATTACCTATAGCACACAACCTCACACGCTTTTGAAATTATCTGCATGCACACAACACACAAATATAAACCAATAAACAATCAAAACAGGACTTACTCTTTAGAGACAAAAACCAGTTTGGTTTTGAGGTACCTCAGGTACGGATTGTCCTCTGAAACAAAACAAGATCAAGAAAATGATTTTGTGGTTAAGTAAATACAGCATAAGCAAAGCTTTTATTACATTCTACATTAGCTCAAGTGCGAGCTGGGAAGAAATATATTATATATTCCTTTTGGAAAAATAAATTAACATATTTTACATGGCTGTGTGGATGTATACAGCTGTTTTTAGCAGTAACATAAATTGAGCAAAAGCCTTTCCCAGTTCAGCTCTAAGTTGACATACATTGCAGTAAACATTAACTTTTTTCGTGACCTTAATAGTGAAAGTTGTAAATAGACGTTGCCATTAGGTAAACACCAAACTAAATGCCCATAAAAATACAATGTATGCCTCCCTTAATAAGACTTGGGGAATTGCAAAAAAAATGCACCACATTCTCAATAAATAATTCACCTCCAGTCTTTTCACTGTAGTATTTGCCAAAGGCCTGGTCTTTAGGAGTGTTTGGGTAAAGGTAACACAGTGGGTTAACTGGAACGTTTTCTGCTACCATGATCCGAAAGTTGGAAATGATCTCAGGTAAAGCAATCTGCTTCAGGTCAGTACTGATAAATGGCTTCACTGTTTGTACGCTCGGATTGCCTAACAAAAAAAGAAGGTGTGTATTCAGTCTGACATTCACTGGGCTTTGTGATTTCAGAGATTGAACAATGTCTTAGAGAAGTATATCTTTTTATGACGTTTTACCATCGTTAGCGTACTGCACCCAGCTGAATGTGATTCCACCATCTTTGATACTTTCGCTAAAACGCAACAGGAAAGTGCCGTTCTGCTTCTTCTTCAGTAAAACTCTCTCCTTCCCCTTGCTGACGAAGCCCATTATAGAGCTACAGAAACAAACATATTTGTGTTGAAATAAAAAAACACACTTTTTTTGTGTTGAAAACTTGATTTTCACAGTCTATCTATAGGATTCATACCCATCACTCCACAGGTCTGACAAGTAGCCTTTAACCAGGTTTAGAATTCCATCCAGCCACACCCACAGGGTGAAGTTTGTATCAGGGAGGTTCTCCTAAAACACACACAGACAACAATGAGTAAACAAAACACTCACGTGTCAATATCAGGCATTTCACAAAGAGCTACATAACTGTGTTTATCTGTTCTTACCTTGCTGAACTTGGCCCAGGGTATCGTACAGTGGTCATAGCTCTGTTGTTTACCTGATAAGAAATATTACATTATTAACAAACACCAGATTACTTTATGGCCTTAATATTGCTTTATATAATATGGTCTATTAATGCATGAAAGGGGTTGATGTGTGCATACCAAAGAGCTTGATGGCGAGAGTTTCCAACTGGTCACTGTCTAGACCACGCTTCCCAGAGGAGAGAAACTGCCAACTCAGCATTTCCCCAAACTGTGCCCAGGAGGCCGGAGGAGAGCCTTCAAAAAACTTGATGTTCTAGTGATGCAAATAATAATAATTAAAAAAACAGATTCTTTTATGAGGATTAAGGATTATTATCCAAGAGTAACTCCTGCTCCTGACCTTGGGATCTGAACAGAGCATGTTGAACCATAGAACAGACGCCCAGGCGCTCTGTTGCTGACTGGAGTTTGAAATCACCACAACAGGAAGAGAAGAGGTCTGAAAGAAAAAAGGAAGTATGGTTATAAAAATTGTAGAGCCAAATCTCTGGAATGTTCTAACTTCACTGAGAATGCTTTGAATGAGGAAAAGACATCTCACCTCCAAAGAGACAGACAGGCCTTGATAGTCAAACTGCGTCTGAAAGTTTATATTGTGTAGTTCTTCAGTCACACTCAGAGATAGCTGCAGGAAACACACAACAAGATTTATACGCATACATACAAACAGAACTCTACTTATTAGTTGGTCACTCAATTCTACTTGTTTTAATTAACTACTAGTAAATAATAATGATAATAATAAGGAAATAAACTATTTTGTGGAATTATTATCTTCAGCACTGTAATCAAATTTGTTTTATTAGGAGTAACTCTAGGATGATTTCACACCTGGCTCATTTTGACTGCTTGTTTCACATTTTCTCCCGTAGTTCAGTTTAGTTCATTAGGCATATATGAAAATAGTTTGCTTGTGGTGAAAAAGCAATCCGACTCAATGTACCAACAAATCGAGCTGTATCAGTTAAGAGTGGGAATCAAGCCTTATATACATTGGTTTGTGTGTGTTTAACGACAGCTAGTCAGTCTTGTCAATCCATCTTGATGGCTGGCCGCTTTGAACGGAATCCCAGATAATAAACAGGTGCACTCTGACCAATGAAAGAACAGTTTTATGCACATGTGACTTGCATAAACACATGTTGGGTAAGTTTTGAAATGCACCTAGTGAAAGCAAATCAAACCTAGGGGAAATGCAATATTGTAACAATTAAGGTCCGTGTTTTGGAACAAAGCAAAAGATCTACAGATGTGGAAACACCCTTAATCAGTATTGACTCTAAAAAACAGTTTTGTTTCTGTTACTAATTGCTGGTTTTATGTTTGCTACGTGCAGCAATGTAGTTTCTAGCAAATATTATTAACAATCTCCTTAAACTCACATCATTGATTCCTTTTCCTCCACCACCAACTTTCTGATCTTTCAACGTCTGTGAAAAAATAAAATAAAAATCACATACACAATTCTTTAACTTTTTATTACCTCTTTATATTTAAAATCTGGTTTAAAAATAACAGAACACCGCGACCAAATTGTCTACCCAGTTATAAATATCTCAGATGATGTTGTGCCGTCACTTAATATCAACTCACCAAATGTCTGAAATCAGCGACCATGCCCCCGTTCGTACTCTCAGCCATGTTAAGGGCTTTACTCGAAGTGCCCAACACATTAAACCTACGAAACCTACGATAAACACATAATCATGAATTTCTGGTGGGAGGCGTGATGAGGGAAGTGTGTGTTCAGAATGCGTGTATGGAAACACTCACCCTTTCATTTGTGAGACAGTGCTGAAACAAAAGATGGAGAGAGGGATGAGATTAATAATTCAGAGTCCTAACCACCAACAGACTAATGTAAAACTATATCAAACCACACAAACCTTACAAGCAAACTCATTCTCACATATGACTCAGATTGTACCTAATGAAGAAAGTAAGAGAGACAGTGATCTTACTTGTCAATAGAAACAGACACCTTCATAACATGGTTGAGTTCAGGAACTTTATACAGGAACCTGTAGAGAAGGAGAATGACTGTCCTTTCAGGTCTTTGAGGGCAAACATTTTTTTTCTGCATTTCTATCTCAACAACCCAAACTAAATATTTTAAATAAAATATATGATAAAAATATATATGGAAAAGCTTAAATGGGTGAATTCTTTTTAAAGATATATTTAAATAAAGAAGATAAATATTGACTACTGTATATTAATAACCTATTTAAAAAAAAAAAAAATCTTTTTTTTGTTTATCGCAAATTTACAATGTATTCAGGGCACAAATTTCTGCTTGGGGTTGTGTGTCATAATTTGAAAAATAAAAATTCTTAACCGAAATATTTCCTTGAGTCATTACATTCACCCCAGGCACATGTATGCAAATGGAACAAAGATTTGGTTATGTAAACAGGTCTGTGCATGCATAATAAAGATACAATTATTCAAAAGCAGTACTGACATTTGCAGGAGAGTAGGTCACCTTCACAAATATTTACTTGGTTCCTCACAAAGTACTTAGTTCCTAAGTAAAGGACTAAGTCCTATGTACAAGACAATACACTAAAATGAATGTGCATATTCTCAATTTCATAATGTTTAAAAGGATATACCCCTGTCCCAAGCAATACAAGACAAAAAATACTGGTATACACTATTTTACAGGTGGTGTATAATGTTGCAGAAATGTCAGAGCCTGACCTGACTTTGACTGAGAACTGGACACTTGTGCGCAGCACCAGGGGGCCTCGTCCTTGCGGCATGGATGGCTGAGTCTCTACAACAAATGAGCTAACAACACACCAACAAATAATGAAGCGTACATGCATGAAGAGAGCGTAATGGATATGCTGCGTATGTGTTTGAGTATACCTCTTAATCACGTTAGTCAGCAGAGTGTCCACTTTACTTTTTAAAGAGGGTTTAAGGACTGGGATGGGGTCATTTGCGTAGGTCATCTTCCCAAGCAGCTCATCAAGCTTCTGTAAGAACTTTTGCAGCTGGAACATGCAGTCTATAATCTGAGTGAACCTGTCAAAGGCCAATAATGGCTTAAAAACAGATCCAAATGGTGTTCGTACAGACAATCGATCAGAGAAATTCTTGTGCTGTTACCATTTCTCTAATTGTTCAAGACTTGTATCATCAGGAGCCCCAATGCAGGACTTCTGTTGTCTCCGCTTCCAGTCCACCAGTTCCTCATCTATGAGCGCTGAGCTTAGACCATCAGCAGCATCCAACGCAGCCGTGATATCAGACAGGAAGTTCTGAGACAATGATACAAGAGAAGTTGGGTCAAGAAACATAATTTTTTTAAATGCTTTTGTCAGTTTCTTTTTTTATATATATTACTATTTAGGTTTCATTTTTTTAATTTCAGTTTTAGTTTTTATCTAATTCCAGTTAGTAATTTTAGTGTTTCAACTTAACCTTGTTTCAGTTCATTTCCATTCATTTTCATTTAGTTCATGTAATATTTATATTTTATTTTAGATGTAATTCAATTAACAAAACTGTTTTTCTAGTATTAAGTTTAATTAAAGGGGTGGTATAATGCCCTTTTCACAAGATATAAAATAAATCTATGATGTCCCCAGAGTGTGTGTGTGAAGTTTTAGCTCAAAATACCCCACAAATATTCTTATATAGCATGTTAAAGTTGTCACTTTTTGAGGGTTAGCAAAAACGCACCGTTTTGTGTCTGGTTCTTTAAATGCAAATGAGCTGCTGCTCGCCAGAGAGGGTTTCAAGAGCTTGTGTGTTAGCAGCTCCGATTACCTCACGCAGACACACACTAAAATGACAGAAACTGTTCTAAGATGTACAAATTATGTACATTTTAGGGTTGGTGATGTCACTAACCCGTGAGGAATGTCGTGTCCATACCAGC
This sequence comes from Abramis brama, assembly GCF_963993115.1. Classification (NCBI taxonomy): domain Eukaryota; kingdom Metazoa; phylum Chordata; class Actinopteri; order Cypriniformes; family Leuciscidae; genus Abramis; species Abramis brama. Next base: position 11,633,620 of record NC_139973.1, on the reverse strand, counting down.
CGTTTGTTGTAGTCCTTAAAAAACGATTTCTTTAAATGCAAATATCTCCCTTTGCTTTGAACTTTGAGCGTTGTAACTTTGCAGGTGTTGTTTATGCTCAAACAGCAACATTACACACTAACTAAAGTTAGAAAAGTGAAATCATACTCAACCACCCCTTTAACAATAACCCTAAATAGTATAGATCAGATGTGCACAAAACTATTTGCCCACCTTTCTGCACTTATCGAGTGCATTGAGCATCTTCTGAAGCCCTTCTATTTGCTTGTTCTTCTCTTCCTTTGTGCAAGCTAAACATACATATACATACACACATATTAATACCACAACAGATAATGAAATCAAGGACAGTGTGTTTAAAAGTGCGGAGCCTTACAGTCCATTTTGTGCGTTTGAAATTTAAAATCAAACTCATCCTGCTGCTCCTCCAAAGACCTTATGCTGTGCTCCATCACCTGCCAAAAGAAAAAATTAATCATGCTCTTGAACAAACACACACATACAAGCAGATACACACAAACACACACACACCTCTACTTTGGTCTTGAGTTCTTTTAATCTCTTTTCCATTTGTCTCTGGCTCTCCAACTCCATTGTAACTGACTGAACCTGCAACATCTGCACCTGAAACATTGAGAGAGAGAATCAGAATATGCTGATGGTGATGTTGATAATAAGAGTGATGATGATGATGGACACTAAGGTACTGACTTGCTGTGCAAGCTCTGCATCATTCAAGATCTCCTTCTCCTTCACCAGGAACCAGTTGATAATAGCAGCAAGAGTATAGGGCTCCTCTTGGTACTTCTGCAAACAAGATAATGTGACCAATGATCCCACAGCTGTCACTGATTAACCCAGCAGTTTTCTAAATAGCTCATAACTACAACAATAATTACAACCATAAAGTTATATAAATGAAAAAAAAAAAGAGCAAATTCGAGTTGATGAACAATAAAAACATTGAGGAGTAGCTTGATGACGCCATGAATGAGTGGAATCATGGGAGTTGCTGTCTTCACCTCCACAGGCATGAAGTGGCATGAACTTCATGCCTGTGGCTACTGTGGCATGAAGCAGGGCAGGGCCCAGAGCCGGGGGCATTTTATGTTGCTGTTTTTAATATGCTTATATGACGCAGTCAGCCACTGCTACAGCTTTCGTTTTGTTGTTTATGTTTATTTACGTTTAAAGTTACATTTAACATCTGGCTCCTTCTTGCCTGAACTTGAACACAAAGTTAAACAGTTACATTTGATCACTTAAATTCACATTATTTTATTTCATTCTAATGAAACAGCTGCAAGTGCTGAATTACTACTCATACAGGTCACTTTATTTGACGTACTAAAATTGTGGGGTTTTACTAAGTCAAAACAATCATACTAAAAATACATTTGAGTGTGTTGAAACTTGAAAGTCATGTTATAACGTTACTCTGTGCGTTAGCTCAGTATGGTATGTGTCACGGGTGGCTGTAATAAATAGCACGAAAAAAGATAGAAAACAAAAACAGTCTCAGGAGATTGTAGGAGCAAACGTAAAGACAACCACTTTTAACATAGACAATACTGGACAAAGGAACAGAATGAAACTCAGGCCTTAAATACATGAGAAATGTAATCAAGGTGAACAGAAACAGGTGTGTGGAAACTAATTAACAGCCAGGGAAACTTATGGGCGGTACATATTGTATGATTTTGGGCTGTCCCAGACGAAAGATCAAACCCAATCGTGGTGATTTCTGTGGTCGTGGCTCCTAAACAGTGGTCCTACATTGTACAGTGAGAGAGGCCCTGTCCCAAATGGCGCACTTCATGTGGACTTTCGTTCTCGTGGACTTAAATTGCGCGTGCTCGCCGAGTCTACGAGTCCGTAGGCCGTCTCATTCGGCCGTGCTCAGCAGCGCCCCCTTTGTACCCTTGAAGCGGTCTTCCGCGAAGCCCGCATAGATGCAGCCTCCACACACTTTAACTACCCAGGAATCCTTGCGAAAGGCCAATCAGACAACAGATGGGAGGAGATTTCGCTCACGGATAATTGACATGGCTGAGAAGAAAATATTACGGTTTTTATGACCTAGATTTTACCAGTTGTTACCTACAGTTTATACAAACATTATGGTCATTGACCAGTGGTTGATGTCTCAAACATAATAATAGTGCGTTGAATAATACGATCACATTATGATTCATTAAATAAATAGAACCGAATGTCAGGGCTTTACTGAGTCATATGTAAACATAGTATGACAGGGAACGGCAACTGGCCCGCCAGCAATATTTTCTGGCCCGCCGGATTATTTTGGAAGTCCTAAATGCTGCACAAAACTCTTCCAATACTTGAGAAAAGCCATAGTCGCGCGGCGATTTCACCGCCGCATACTGTGTGAAATGCACATAGGGAATCATGCGGTGCGGGATTACATTTTAAAGTATAACTGTGCGTTCACACCGGACGCGAATAGCGCGTCAAATTCACGCCTGCTGCGGCTAGTTATACGCTTGACCACTTTGTGTCCATTCGCGCATCAAAAGACGGTAGCGGTCAGAACTCTGGTGTACTTTGGACGGAGCGGGCCGTCTGACTGACAATAGCCCACGCCCGACATCTTTTGACAGCGTATCCGCACTTAATTCTGACCACCTGTAGGCTACACCTAGCTCTGAGGAGCTGTTTGGTACTGAAACCATTGTCAGTCAACAACATTCTTTTTTTGCAAGGATGTTTGAAATAGTTCGGCAGAAAATAGCCTAACTCATTTGTCAGTAGGGCAATATGATTTTCGTTTATGTTGCTTAGAAAATTGAGTGATAGGCTTTGTCCTATTTAATTTATGTTATTTATATTTCATAATTTTTTTCTGTGGCATTTTTTTCCAAATTCTGAGTTTGGAAGTTGGAACACAAAATAATAGTGTATGGCATTAATGTAAAATATGGTGAGACTCATCAATGACAGTAGCCTACCCTACAATGTTAAAATAGCCTAATATTTATATTGACAGACCTCCTTAAACCTTAGGTGTGTATGTGTGTGTCCCGAATAAATAATAATAAAAAAAAGGAATAAAGTTCAAAAGTTGTAATCTGTTCTGTTACCACAATAGTACTTGATCTGTTTAAAATGATTTCCTTGATATATGCCTAAGGTGTTAAATTCAAAATAAAAAATAAAAATAAAAATTTGTCTAATCCAGTAATTCATTTTTTCTAGTTTTGATCTGAGTACAATCAGAAAATCAGAAAACCCGTCGTTATTAGTTTTTTCATTTTAGTTCAGGAAATAAATAATGGAAAAACAAGTAGTTTTTCATCTTTTCATTTTTGTTTTTAATTTGAAAAAACGAATGAACGAATAATCCACGGACGGTGACGGACCCATCATATTCCGCGATTATAGGCCTATATAAGAGTATTTAATTTGTATCCATAGGCCTACTCCGTGTAGCTGGCCCGCCATCTACTAGCTAAAAAAAATATTGGCCCGCGGCCAAAGTTACTTGCCGACCCCTGTAGTATGAATATTGAAACCTGTAAATTCATCTAAAACTCATGCACATTTTCATTATGTGTTAAAATTGTAATCTTAGTTCAAATGGAACATTATGTATTATTATGTACAACTGTATACATTTAAATAAGCATGATGTGTCTATGTCTAATGCCCAGGTGGCATGCACAATATCAAAATATAGAACTGTAAAATTAGGCTGTGTAGTTGACATGGAGATAAGACGTCGGAGCGCAAAAATGTGATTTCTCCTGTCCAAAAACAACCAGACCGTTATTTTCGGTGTGACGATCGAGTCTGTCCCAAAAATACCTCTCAATGCGCCCTCGTGGACTCGCGCCAAGGGCCCTATAGGTCTGCACTACATGACATCACCAAAGTGTGGACTCTGAGGAAGTCCACAAGTCCGGAGTGTGTCATTTGGGACAGGGCCAGAGATTCAAAGACGGCCTTTGTCACAGGTTTAGCGACCAAAGATAACCTGCGACTGTTTATGACAGTGTCAGAAATTTAGTGACGTGACATGGCGCTAAAACTTAAAACTACTTCCCTCAAGCTTCACTTGCAAAACTGGCATGCCAAGTTGGCCTCTTTTCCTGACCGCATCCATATTCTCCTCTTTTGCTTCATCCTCTTTTTTCAGCGCACATAAAAACCACAATTGCCAAAGTGTGATTCATCTTGCTCTTTTTGTTTACTACAAGCGCATGCTGATGACGTTTTATTCTTCTATACCAATCTGTGTCGTAGCCTACGATTCAATAGGTTTTATCATTGTACAGTCTACATGCATGTCGTATCCAAGTTTATAAGATCCAAGTCGTGAAGTGTGATTTGTAATGACCTTATAGGACTGTCGAAGTCACACAGTCTGTAGCAGGCATTACTTGGAACTGAAGACGGTGAAAATTAAACCAAAACAAAACGTAAATCAAGGATAATGTGGATACGACGTCATTGACAGGCGACACAATGACATCACGGGACGTTACACTGGTTAAAATGGCTAATTTCTCTGGATTTAGACATTATTGGAAATATTTGGGATAATGGAAGTACACCAGTCAACAAAATAACATTGTTCTAGAGGTTTTTGGATATTTTAAATCCAAAAATCGTACATATTGTCACACAGCGCACTTACTTGCGTCACATTATCGTCAATTGGTGTGGATGATAACATACTGTACAGTAGTTGAGGTTATAGTTATTTTTCTTGGTGTGACAGGTCTGTCAGTATAGTTTTTGTTTAGCATGTTTAGTATTTTTGGAGACTTCAGAAATTCAAGGAGGGCATCAGGAATGATGCTTTTGGCAGCAGAAGTACACTTACCTGAAAGTTTTGTTTGTAGCGTCTGAAATTACGCTGCAATAGGAAACTATCTTTCTCTTGCGCAAAACGACTGAACTGGTTGTCCAGATTCTCCAAAAGCACCTGAAACAGGAACGCGGCTTGGGAAGAGTCCCGAGAAGCACGCTCCCTGCAACACACACAGACAGACACATTACTTGTAATGCCAGGTTGACGCTCCTTGATGCAGTTTATTTGCATCTCTTTATCCATGGTTATTAATACATTCTGGAATTGAGAGTTATAAAAAAAAAAACAATCTGCAGATTTTACTTCTTGCACTCACCAGTCCTGGGCCTCGATCCAGGATGCCAAGAAATGTCTCACTTCCATTGGGAATTCATCTCCGTTGTACAGATCAAAAGCCCTCTGCGAATACACTGTATCCAGCTGCTGCAGTCGCTCCCACTGTGTCATCCTACAAAATTAAACAGATTTCATGTCTGCTGATAGGTTAAATGATGCCTTGTTACAGAACTGGGACTGACCTGCTCTCTCTAATCTTTAGAAGTCAGATGTTTGAGCTTAAGCACCATTAATACAAGTAAAGGTGAGAAAATTCCAAATTCTGAGTTTGGAAGTTGGAACACAAAATAATAGTGTATGGCATTAATGTAAAATATGGTGAGACTCATCAATGTGCAATTTTTTTTATCTAAAGTCAAATGAGTTTTCTGATTTGCTGTGAATCTGAATTTTTTGTGAATTTCATTTGCACTTTAGGTCCACTGTAAAACTGACCATTTTTATGGTGCTTTTTTTTTGTGGCAAGTAAGAATTGCTCTTGCATGAAAAACACTGTAGAGATTCTTCGAAAAATCTTTTGTTTTGATGGAAATAAAACATAAGTTTGAGTAAACAATTAATTACATAACTTTAAAAAGAAATCAACATTGATAATAATAATAAGAAACGTTTATTGAGTACAGAATCAGCATACTTGAATGATTTTTGAAGGATCATGTGACACTGAAGACTGCTGAAAATTCAGCTTTGCCATCACAGGAATAGATTTGGACTATTTCACGTATTAAATTGGTAACTAAGACAAATTAAACTAACTAGTGAGAGTGTAAACGTGTTTACAGGGCCAAAAAAAAACAAAACATTAACGTTACATGCACTCTGGACCAGAAGTAAGTTAATAAAGTTCTCCACACTTGCACACTCCTCCTCAAACAACAGCGGAAAAACTGAGTCAAGAATTGCGTTTCTAATCATGTGAGGACAAAACGTGATACCTCGTCATAATAATGATAAAGGCTACTATATACAGTAATAGCAGCCTAGGCCTAGACATTTGACAGCATAGTGATGTTTATGTTGCAAAGTAATGAGCACCTCATTGTAGCAGCTAAATAAGTTACGTTAGCATGTAGCAGCTAAGTTGATTATCAATAACTTACCTGAAACAATCGTCTAAGTTACACTTTTGAAGAAATGATCCTCAAATATTAGTTTTACAAAGCGCCTTTTGCAGGCATACGGGAAAAACAAGAACACAGCACTGGACTGAACATCAGCTGGCGAGTAAATAAACACACTTCCACCGCTTCTCAGGAAACGGACGGCTTTTCTATAAACCTCCCTCTGCTGTCCATTTCTGCCTCCAACGCGATGAACCTTTGCCCACCCACTGAATCATGAAGTCCCACCCATTTAGCTGCGTATGAAACCCTCGCGTTCGTTCATTGGCGCGGGCAGGCACACTGGCCACCACCATTGGTTGAAGCACCCGCCAATGAAATTCTTCACAACGGAGGGGTGTTGATAGAACAGCAGCAGAAACGAAACTCACGATCTCTCTTCTGGCATTCCGAGAAATTACGAAATGAAAGTTATGTTCTGGAAGATCATGTACCGCGGAAATTTAAAAAGCCATACATTCTCTTTACGAAAGAATTTTGTGATCAACAAGGGATAGATGTAATACGTTTATTCTACATTTATTTATTTTACACTATGCATATATAAAACACGAAATACATTTATTTATGGGCAATTCTTAGACTATGGGCACTTTCATGTCCTTTGATCATATTTTATAAAAAACATTGAATTTTGAAAAATTGACACTTTCATAGTTAAATTTACAATGAAAGTACTTTAGGAACTTTTTACCCGTAGTCTACGATGATTTTTTCACCTTTTTAAACATCATTATACATGCAAATATTGCTGTTTTGTGCTGGTCCCACACCCAGACTTCTGATCTTCAATAATGAAAAAAGAAGTGTAAAAAAATTTTTTTTTTTAATATGACTGAATAAAGTATCAGTAAAAGAATCAAAACATAATTGAGGTATTTAAGGTCAGACAACTATTAATGTGATTTTATATACAAAATGTAGTTGTCCCACAGTATTGCCGTAATTTCCACCACAACGCTGTAATGTCCATAGATATATAAACGCTAGATGTCTCGTGCGCGCTGCTGGCCAATGGAGGTTGACGTCCGCACGTGGCGGCCATCTTGCCACAGACAGCTCGCTCACTCGTTTAATGGTGTATGTACTTTTAATAAACCATAATTTTCTACCGATTTTCAAACGGTTTGGTTTGTTATAAACGTCAGAGATGTAGTTATGACACTGCATACACTGCATACATAGGCTACATATGAATAATTATAACATACATGTTCAAGCATTCGGAATTATAGCCACGTTAATAACGTTTGTAAGAAACCAAACCGTTTGTAAATCCGTCAAGATTTCAGCGAGATAAGAGGATTTGTGTGCGTGCTGATCATTCACCTTACATTAAGCCTGCCTGTGACAAGATGGCCGAACGGTGATGCCGGAAGTGACTGCGCTATAAGACTTCTAGCGTTTATATATCTATGGTAATGTCCCTTTAAAACGTTTTTTTGAAAGATTGTTTGGGTAGTTTCTATGGAGATGAACAATGACATAACAGCACATGTCTGACATGGAGGAGATTTTAAATATCTTTAGCAACTTGGAGAAGAAAGCTCAAGGTAAATGTTGCTTGAAATGAAAATATTTTTATTGTATGTCATTTCCAAACATGGCGTAACATCAAATGAGTTTGTAAATAAATTGATTTTTTAACACAAATAGATGTATTTTGCATGCATGCAATGCTAACTACCAATTCATAGCTAATCTGTAATACTAGCTTGGATTTTTTTTTACAAAATACTGTAGGATTGTCATTTCCACCACCGTCATTTCCACCACATTACCTTCTTGGGTGGAAATGACAATGGTGAGGTGGAAATGACATTTATGCTTACAAGGTGCAATTCATAGATTGAGTGGCTACATATGAATATTTTATTATTATAAGATAATAATTTATATCTTTTTAATAAAGTTTTATTACAATTAGAATGTTACAATTTTACAATTACAATTTATGCGTAACTTACATTTTTCATGTGACTATTTGTGGTTAAAGTTGTTTACAGTAAGACTGTAACTATTCATCTGGTTATGGAACCAAACAGACTAATGACTAATGATTTGTTAAATGGGTTTCAAATAAATGTTTTCTGTTTTTCTACATGGACGTCCATTCATTGTCATTTCCACCACCTCATAACTTTTTAAAAAATATGTACAAAATTCTAATCACTCATTAAAAATTTCTGAATAGTTTATGGGATAATGTTCCACTTAATGTAATAACACAAGTAGTTATTTTTCTGAAATGTATCTAACCAATGCAATATTATATTTCAGGTTGTGGTGGATGTAAGCTTTGTGTTTGGGCCTCATGACAATTAATTTACTTAATCCACAAATCTATGGTAATTGCAATATAGGTATAAATTGGTAAAACTATGTGTGAAAGTGGTCTTACACTGTTAAGAAATTATGTATATCATAATAATTTTAAATAATAATCAAATATTTACATGTGATGGATATGACATTTGTTCAGTGCGGATCGGAAAATATGTCAAAAAACACCAATTTGTCTTATAATGTAAGTGCGTTCTCTTATGGATCAATAAACTAGACTAGTTATATTTAACTGTTAGACTGTGACAATTTTGATTTGAACACTTTTTTTTACCTCAAGTTCACAAGGCCAAAAGTGCCTGTAGTTGAAGAACCACCCTTATATAAAAAACAAACAAATAATGTATCAACTGAAATTGGCTACTGGTAGAAATATTTTACTGAACTGATTTTACGTGTAACTGTTACATATTCATATTTGTAATGTATATTGATGACAGGAGACTGCATGATTAAACTCAACTGGCTTTTACTCGCGTCTGTTTATAATAAAGATTACGTGCCTCACAGCATTCACTCCATTATTACAATACAACATGTACACGTCATACATGACAATATTCAAAATGACAGTTACAAATTAAAGTCTTGACTTTAAGCTATGTCTGAGTATCTTATATTCTACTTGTCTTGTGTTCTGCTCTTCTGTTATTGATTTAAATAACTGCCCTATAATAGTTAAATGTTACCCATGATGTTTGACGAAGAAATGATATGTTGAGTAGGTTGTAAATAGATATTGGCCATTCTTGTTATCAGAACCTTTTGAGGTCGAAATAAACTTTAAAAGTATTTCTATGAATAGGCATACCAGACTTTAAGAAACATGCTCTGGTCAAGCTCAGGCATTATTTACACAATGACAAGAAATTTAACATGATGCATCAAAGGGATGTCTTTTAAAATATTGATAATATTCCTTACAGAAAAAAACAAACATGAATTTCACATGTGCAAAAACACATTTGGTGAACATCATTAAAATATCATACAGATTTCTGTAACTTTATCTAACAGAATGGAATGTTTTAAATAAAATAAAAATCCATTGCTACAATAAGCTCATTTAAGTGCTATCGTTATTTTTTTACCCACCAAAAAATGATGTTACTTCCTGCTAATGTCATACCTTTTGGATATTAATAATATTACAATCAAAATGGAAAGTGACATTTAGGACATATGAAAACCCAATTAAAACGAGCAATTAAAACAGCATTTAAATAGAAATTAAATTTGAGTTAATTAGTTTCAGTAGAAATTAAGAGATTTAACTTTCAATATTATGTTTATGGGACTGATATTGTGAACTGTAAAGTAGCAGACTGAACACATATAAAATAGAGCTTCTTAAACATCATTTACTGCTGGTGGAAAAATCATTGAGTTCCTGGAGCAATGCTTTCTGTTCTTGAATTTCCTCATTGTTTTTTATTGGACAGTGATACTTCCATCCTCCAAGCTGTTCTGGTTCATTAGCAGGTCGCCATCCTCTTTCATGTTGTTCAGCAGATATCTGATCCCTGCCTTCGCACCCGTTTTTAAACCAGCCCCCAACGCATAACCAGCAACCCCTGCAGTTCCCCCGGTTACAGCCATGAGGGCATCTGTGCCCAGATCCAAAGTGCTGAAGATGGCTCTCTCTTTTGCAGTATCATAGCAGTTAATCGAAGCATAGTAAACGGCTGTTCCCAGATTATACAGCGTGGAAACTGCAGGAATCCACTCCACAACACTATACACTTGCTCCTCTTTTTCATTGACACAGTGATGCTGAGGGACCCCATTTCTGCGCCAACGTACAGACCCCACCTTACAATTCTGAATCCAGCTCTCAGAGTTAGATGAAGGCACTATGCTGCTTCCAGGCCTCAAGATAACTTGATAATATTCAGAATCGCCATCTTGGGTCACACCTGCACATTGGATTCCCAAGCTTCGACAAGCCTGCTGTGCTTCCCCAATATGCAATGGCCTGCTCTGTTCTGCAGCCTGTCCCAGTAACTGAGTGCCTTTCATCCTCACCCATCCCTTGCATTTCCCCATAGGCCCAACTTTACCCTTATAACCATCAACTCTCTCACCTACCTCAGCTAGCTGATGGATGTTAAATATAACAGCCTGCAAGTGGCACTGTGACTCAGAGTTGAGCATAAGAGGAGATGGTGGGGTTTGGAATCCACTGGTAAAGGTGTGATGGACAATGTGTGCTAATTCCCTCTCGTTGCCTCTCTTGATCAGCACCAGCACGTCCTGCAAAAATTCACGTGTATCATTTTGGCCCAACACTGCATAGAGTTGCATTACCAAAGCCTGGGCTTCTGACAAACATCCTGCTGACACCAACACAGGCACCATTGCCAACCCCAATAGCTCCTGAGAGAAACCCTTCCCTCTCCAGCCTCCATTGGCGAGTTCTGCACAACTTGCATTGCTTTGGAGATCCAGCTGACCTTGTAGAGAGGCTGAGAGGTTTAAGACCAACTGATGGGCGGCGCGAAGACCATCTTTAACCACTTGTGTTTCTACTTGCTCTGTTTGAGAAATTTCTGAAGTGACTGAGGGCCTCAGGCTGCTTTGAGGGAGTGGAGCTCTGCCAAATACTACTTCAGACAGTAAGAGGTGGATGAGAAGTAACATTTTGAGTTTTGAGCCCCATTTAGCCATGTTGAACTGTGGAGTCTTGCAGCACCAAGCAAATCGCAGATTATGGATTTTTTTTAAAAGAAGAAGAAAAAAAGAGAAGTTTAACTGTATTTGCAGTGTACATGAAGCTGTTTATGTGCACTTTAAAAGTGTGGAACAATTACGATTATTTTAATATTTTTGAAAGAAGTGTCTTATGAGCACCAAGTCTTCATTTATTTGATGTTATTTGAATACAGTAAAAATAGTAATATTGTAAAATATTATAATTATAATATAAATATCTGTTTTCTATTGTAATATAGAAATGTAATTTATTCCTGTGATGGCAAAGCTGAATTTCCAGCAACCATTTTTAAGATTTCAAAATCTTAATTATTCCAAACTTTTGACCTGTGTATCTATACAAATATCTGCAGCTGTAGCTACATCATGGGGTGAGACCATGAGATAAGTGGGTATTTTTGTGCTTGTCTTTGTCATTGTGCAGCTGAGAGAAAAGAAAGGAAGGAACGGGATGAGCACTTTTTTTTTGGTAAGACTTCTCCTTCCCTGATGTTTTTACACTTCTTCTATATACATCTTATATATTTAAAATACGTTCAAATTATTGAAATAAAATAAGTAAAATGTTATTATAAAATAGTTTAAAATGGAATATTAATTAAGTAAAAATTGTTCCTCATAAATTTCATCATATAATTTTAAGTACATTTCTCAAACATGCAGTCTGTCAGATTTAGTTGAAAAAGATTACATCTAAATTACAGAGGAAAATATATTTCAAGTAATTTGAATGTTATACTTGCTTTCGAATTATTGATCTTTATATTAAAATGAGATTAATAAGACTCTTACCTTCTAACAATCCCGATAGTACCTCTGTGATAGAATCCAGCCTTCACAAAAAACATGTACATCTCCCTATCCCTCGTTATACCCTCTCTCTCTCTTTCTCTCGCTGGCCCAATTGCCCTGAATGTAACATCACGTGGAGAGGATCAATGTGTTCAGTGGACGTTTTGTTTATTTACCCTCATGTCCCCTCTCTTCCTCTCATTCTCGCTCTGCTTTTTCTCTGAAGACCATGTGGGGGTATGGGGGCTTTGTGTTTGACCCAGATAAATTGCTGAACACTCATTTCATGCATGTGAGTGTGTGTGACAGTGAGAGAGAACAGGACTGTGCACCCATTTACAAAATTCCACTTGGTTCTGTCATTTTAAACATGCTGCTCAGACCATATATTTGAATCAGCATTCAATGCAACATCCAACTTAATGTTGCTAAATATATATATATATATATATATATATAACGCTTTTACCTCTCTCCCACTCTTGTAGATTGTAGTTGTTTCTAAATACATTTTTTGTTGGATGATTATTATTAAGTGGCCCAGAAGTGTGAGATTTATGTATTTGCTTGCTTATGTATGTATTGCATGCATAATTTTGTGTTTATTTCCAGGTTTAAATGAAAAAGAAAAAAGAAAAAGAGATGTGCAGTTGGACATTTGGACCCTGCTATGTTGTGTTCCCCATCTGTCAGTCACTACAACGTAATGTCGACTGACAAATGGGGTCTCACTTGGGAGCCCCAGTCACCTCTGAGAAAAATGGGCAATGGAACTGGCAAGTGGAATTTGCATGCCGAGCCACTCACTGTATAAACAGGTATATTTAGGGTACATTGCAACATTTCACACAAACATTTCTCCATCATTTCCTCAGGTTCAGCATAGAAATAAAGTAAAATAATCAGTGCAATAATCAGACTCACCACGGGTAAAATCAGATTTAGATTATGCAAATGTATCAGCATGTTCAGCAAAAGGCTTAGCCAGATACTGTGAAGTTCACAACGTAATTTTGGGATGAGTGAACCCATCTAATCTTTCAATTAACTGCCGGAGCATATAAGCAGCCGCTTGTCACGAAATGCACACAAACAGGTAAGATCCAAGTGCAGTTTATTAAGGGTAATCTGTAATCGTAATCCAGGCAGGCAAAAGGTCAAAGTCCATACAAAGCAGTCCAAAACGAGAAACAAATGTAAACAGAACTCCGAAGTGCAGGGTGACATTATACAAGGTCTCCATGACAATGACTGAACAGACAGGGTATAAATACACAGATACTAACAAGGTGAGTGGGAACAGCTGAGTGCAATGATCAATGATAAGACAGACAAGGATGATGGGAAATGCTTTTCATGAGTGGATGTAACAGTGTGGGGAAACGACCTCTAGTGGACACCCAGGGAACACCAACCGCTCACCTTGCTCTGGCATCATCTGTTTTGGCATTGCGCCCCGCCTACCTCACCCACATAATTTAGGCATCTTGCTACCATACTCATTATCCAAGCATTAGTAGTGCCACTGGGGGGTATATCTAACCTCGAGTTGAAGCTGCTTCCTCAAGCCCCTCCACTGCAGACAGCAAGCCAAATACGTTTAACCTTATTAGCTTAAAGATTATATGGGCAAAGGAACTCGTGAAATGACATTGGCGGACTGATGTCAGCACTAAGAAAACAAATCATTTGGGTGTAGAGTTGGGAATGAGCCACCAAGTATTCCCCCAAACTAACTCACTGGACTTCTGATGTTGTTGGTTATTTCATTCCAACAATTATTTATAACAATTGCTTACCAATTTTAACTGTACATACAAATACATGTTAAAATTTTCCTTTAAGACAATAAACTAGACTCCTACATGTATAAACTTGAACATTTTTATTGCACCCGCATGGACTCACACATTATGCTGAGCTGTCTGGTTACGTAGGGCTTATTAAAATTCGCTTAATGGATCCAGTGTCAGTGGCATCATTTCTCATGAAGTGAGAAACTCAGAAACGGGTGGGAGGAGTGATGTACAAGAAGAAATATGTAGAAGTGTGATTCTCATTTTCACATGCCAACTTATTGGCCCAAAACACAAAGGGAGTCACATTTGGCACACAATGTCATGATCACACACACAGTGCTATATATCAAGCGTTAACAAATCCTTATTATCATGCTTTGGGTGATTTTGTGTGTGTCCATGTGTGAGAAAATATGTCAGATATGTCCCCGATATACATTTGTCATTATGGACACCAGAGAGTAGTAAAATCTGTTATAGGACTGAAAGCAATCTTATTTAGTTATAATTGGATATATAATTGAATTAAACAAAATTACCTGGAGTAGCCTCAGGATGCGGCATCAACAAGGCAATGCATTATTTCTGAATCCACCAAATGATGAGCAACACTCCTTTGCACATATAAAACTCCAAACCCGTGTGTTAGTAAATCTTGTGTACATTTCATTTCAATAGTCCCTTAAATCAGTTCAACCCTAAATATGTAGGATAAAGTATCCAGCAGCAATCCATGGGCCATGGTAAATTCCTTGGATTTATGAAATTAATTTACGCTGAAAGCCTTGAAATTCAGGTTTTCTCTCACTGCTGCATGTAATGCCATCCTACATGCATGTGATTCATGGAAAGTGATGCATCATCTTTGCAAAGTTTTCAGAAACCTAGGTCACCTTGGTTTAAATTTTCAATGAGGACACAAAGTCTGATGAATGCTCTGTATATGCTTACACTTTCAATGACCACTGACCATGAGACAGACAAGACAGTTTCCTTTTCAAAATAAGGGTTGTTTGAATGGACAGAGGAAGCATTTAACCACTATTTTATCCTTGATATAAAGACTCAAAGGTGTGTTTGTGTGTGAGTATGTAGGTGGACGAGGGTTGGATGCAAGCTGTCGACAACCTAGCTGAATGACATTGAGACAGAGCGCACACAAATAAAATATACCAATAATAAGTGTAAATGCCACATTTGGATATAGTAAATAATAGGCCTATAAGAAAAATTATGATCATGATGACGATAGTGAAGTTTTTTTTTAGCTGGCAGAACAAAGTCTGCACATGCATTGAAGTTCTTTGCATTCAATCTTTCATTCTAATCTGACAGATAATGTTATTCACATAAAAAGTAAGTTATATGAATCAACATTTAGTGACTGAATGTGAATGAGACCAGAAATGCACTAAAAATTCAAGGAAATTACGCTATAAGAAAGGAAATGAGAGAGAAGCTCAGTGTGTGTGTTTGCGTGTTTGTGAGAGTTTATTTGCGTAAGCGAAAGATGGTAGGTGTCATTCACCATTGAGAAGCACTGACTGGACTGTAGTGAGTGTGGGTGTACTTCCGAACTGTTCTAATACTTCACGTCTGCTTCAGCAAACACATGCACACTTTCTCACAAACCCAGGAACAAATCAGTCTTAGGAGAACTAATGATTCTTACTTCCACTGACAAGTCTATCAGAAAGTAATCACTTGTTTTGATGGTAATGGAAATGTTAAAAACTGAGGGAATCATTTGTTCTCAATGCAAACAACCGGACTTAATCACTTCAAAGTCCTGTTTTCCAGCTCCACGTCCGTTACAGTAAATCCGGCTTCCGGAAGACTGTAGTGCGTTGGTGTATAAGAGCTTTCCTGCTTGCTGAGAAATCAAAAGAGAGAAATAAGAATAATTTGAAAAACTAATTAAATGTTCAGGGCTTCGTTATGCAAATTAATTGAGATTTTCCTACTCTAAAAAAAAAAAACTCAGATGGTCAATCAAATTGAATGTAAAAAGACTCGTAAAAGCAGAATGTGTTTGTATATGTGAGTGATTATAGAGATAAAGTGAGAGAGGTTGTGAGAAAGAAAGAGAGAAAGAGGTGTCACTTTTTTTTCTCCAGAAAGAAATAGATGGTGATTCCGACCACTGTTGTCATGGTGACTAAATACATTTTCTCTTATTTGTTCATTTAGTTTTCCTTTCATTAACACAACACCAAGTTCACTACTGAACTGTTTGGTATTGAGGTGTTTGATGGCAAATGCCAATCATGATTTCATCTCAGTCTCACAAACACAGGTATATGGAACAAAAATTAAAGATATCAATAATTTGTCACACAGAAAAAGACTAAATAGAGATGTCAAAAGTCTGCTAAACATTTTTGACATGTATATAACTTTTTAGAAAGAATATTTCACTCAATTTCAGAGACTGTATGTTAAATAAACCTTGCTTAGGGTAAAAGCCATGCATCTAAGCATTCATCAATCAGGCTCCTACAGATCTTAATCAAGACATCACCTTTTCTAGCTTACCGACAGCTTTGTCCTGATGAAGGACATATCTGAGATGGAGTGAATGGAATGACCAGTATAGATGACTCATAATCCCACTGGATAATAAGCACTGAACCCACAATCACACACATGTGTCCTTCTGAGTCAAAAATCTGCTTAACCTTCTCTAAATGAGTTACCAGAATACAAAGCAAAAAGCCCTTGTCCATTTGATTATATATTGGCTCGTATAGCCTACTCTTCACAAGTCAATTCGCAAAGTTTTAAACTGAATTAGACTGAATTTTACACGATTCCAAGCTCAAGAGACTAAGATGAGGTGTGAGTTTGGTTGCAATGTAATTAACCGCACAAATACGTCAAGGCTCTGGTGTGTTAATGACTTTGCGTCACTAGGATACGTTAGCATCATTTGGTTCGTATTGGAGAGTCAGCTTGCCCAAGCTTGTGTGAGCGGAGCGCGCGAACACTACAAATAAAAGAACGCGCGCACCTGCGAGCCTTTACAGAGCTCTAGAAGAGAAGAACCTGAACATCATCCTCCTGAATACCAACTCATCTCAGTGTATTTTAAAGGTATTAATATCTCCTGTTTTATTCAATTATTTTAGATTAATTACAAAGTTATTGGTTTGGATTTCATAGGCTAAATAAAGTTTGACGCAGGTGTGTGAAAAGCAGCGGATCTGAGGATGTCCTGCAGTTGGTCGCTCGTGCTGTTCTCTCTGTTGGTCGCGTGTCCTGGACTCTCGCGCTGTGCGCTCGACTACCTATCATTCACAGTAAGTAGTCTCTTTTAAAAGGAAATCGTTCGTTTGTTAGGCGGACTGTTATATGAGATCAAAAAAGTGAGTTTAGGGGCTAGTTGTCACTTATTCTTTTTTTTTTTTTTTTACTCTAGTGAATAAAAGTCAGTAGGCTATAGCCTACTTAAAAGTTTTGCACACTAAATATTTGAACATTTCCACCGAAATGTCAATTAAATTGAAGATAACAAATATATTCTGTTACAATTATATATAGGCCTATACACAACCGTTTAAACGTATAGTTCGGTAAGATTTTTAAATGTTTTTGAAAAAAAGTCTCTTATGCACACCAATGCTGCATTTATTTTATCCAAAACAGTACAAAAGTTTTATTGTGAAATATTTTTACAATACAAAAGAACTGTTTTCTATTTGAATATATTTTAAAATGTAATTTGTGATGGCAAAGCTGAATTTTCAGCATCATTACTCCAGTCTTCAGTGTCACATGATCCTTCAGAAATTATTCTAATATGCTGATTTGCTGCTCAAGAAACATTTATTATTATTGTCAATATTGAAAACAGGTTTTTTTTCAGGGTTCTTTGATGAATAGAAAGTTCAAAAGAACAGCATTTGATCAATTTAATCCATCCTTAATGAATAAAAGTATTAAATTCTTAAAAAAAAAAAAAAATTTACTGACCCCAAACTTTTGAACTTTCTATTCATCAAAGAATCCTGAAAACACTGATATAATAATAAATGTTTCTTGAGACATAGAGAATGTATGGAGGTGGCTAGAATGAATCCTGATTCCATTAAAACCTTAATGGTTTCTTTAATGTGATATCTGACTGTTAAATAGGGGCTCAAACTGAGGTTCAGTCATGCACACACACACACACACACACACACAAAATGGCTAAAACAATGTATGGGATCACATATAGGCTAGACATTATGGCCTATACCACTTACTGCTTTATTTTATTATTTTAATGTTTTGTGAAATCAGTTTTCGAAGCAGTTCCCTGGCCATTTTCTTTTGGTTGTTTTCATAATTGAAATGATCATCACAGTTTGGAGTCTTCGTGTTATTGAGTCATTCACATTAGTGAGTCAGACATTCATTTTCTGAGTTCTTGAACCATCCTGTTTGTGTGTTATGTTCAGGACAACAGCGACCCCCAGTCTGAGCGCTTTGACAAACGATATGATGATATCGATTATGACAGTTTCATTGGACTGATGGGCAGGAGGAGTGCCGGTGAGACACAAAAAGACTAAATTATATGAATGATGAAATTTGCTTTTAATAGTTTTAAACATTCAGAAGATTGGGAATAGTTCATGCAAAAATAAAAATGTCATTATTTATTGACCTTCATGTTATTCCACAGAAAAATAACGAAACAACATGAGGATGAGTAAATGACAGAATTGAGATTTTTGGAAGAACTATTCCTTAGAGGTCATGGCCAATGATATTTAAAGTTGGTTTTATTATTCTTTTTTCTTTTTTTACAGGAACAAATCGAGACACAGTTTCACCATTTATACGTACGTTTCCATATTCATCATTATCTTGCTTCAGTGTGATCCTGATATTGATGTCAGAGGCTGACGAGAGCTTTGTTTCTTTGGTCCTTTTGTAGCTAACATGAATGACATTTTTGTTGGACTGTTGGGACGGAGAAACATTGTGTCTGGTAAGAGATTAATTAATGGTGGTCAATATGAGTTAGCCGAAAAAGAGTGAGTGGGGAATAAGTGATTGCGTTAATTATTGTCTGTATTTATATCATCATACTCAAACAAACCTTGCACAATGCAGAATAAGGGACTGCAGGACATACAAAATAGTGCAGTCACTGACCTCTAGTGGCTACTATGGAGAATTATAGTAAATTAATATATAGAAATGTTTTGTTTGTTTTGGTTTGATCAGCCATTCCTGCTTGGAGAAGAGAGAGGAGAGGCAACAGTTTCTTAAAGGACAGAAGGCAAAGGTGAGAATTTGTAAGTTTTGTTATAGAGTATAGGCCTAATTATTGTGGAGTTGATTAATTGCAGCTACATCAACATAGTAAAAATTATTTTTCAGAAATTTCTGTAATTGTATTGAATTTTTTGAAGGTTTTGCTGTGGTGTATGAAGCCTCATCTCATCCGTCCAGAACTCATCTACGGAATTTTACCATCCCGAAGAAAAAATATCTTTCTTTGTAAGATAACTGAGCTGTATGATTTTTTGTTTATTGTCAAAGTGCATTCATTCTAGTATATTTTGTTGTTGTTTTTATGTAGGATAATAATTCTTACATTGAACCCCCTTAATCTCAAATCAGATAAAGGATGTTTTCTTTAAAGGGATGACAACAATGTGTTGATTGGACAGATATAAGAAGATTGAAGAATATATAACCCCCACACTGTAAATATTCCTGCTTATACATTATTCATTTTAACATATGCTTATTTAAAGTGCTGTACCCTCCCTCAATTATTTCTTTATTTATTTATTCATAAAGAAGTCCACACAAGAAAAAACTTTATTTAAAAAAAGTCTTTATTTAATATGCTGGTTATTATTCCTCATTGAATTATTCTTGTCACACATTTGCCTCACACACTCTTTTATAAATTAAAGATTGCAGTGAAAGTGCTGTACAAGATTCACTTTGTACATAAAATACCCTATTGAGAAAACAAAACAAAATACTTTTGGATTAAAGACAAGGGCATGAAACGCATCAATTCAGAAATGCAACTGCGCTTTAAAAAGATTGGAAAGGACATTTGCATCTTCCTGCTGGTTTTTATGTTAGCACTATGAATGGTTCTGATTCATTTATGACAAGTTGAGTTCCCTCTTCGTTATATAATCCACTACACATCTCCCAAATTTCTATGGGCCTTCTTTGTCAACGCACTTTCCCAAAACACTTTTGGGATCTGCATTTCATTGTTCTGTTCAGATTTCCAATCTGAAAAAATAACCAAACAAAAGTAAACTCAAGGAAAATTGAATGATTACAAAGGAATGTTAGCTAAAGAGCTTTTCTGAAGTCATCAACATACTAGGGAAGTATCAGCATGTTCAAACATTTCAGAACTTCTTGTTAAAATAATAGAACTTTACCACAAAAAAACAAAAACAATTATATCATACTTGAAGTAGGTGGCACAAACTGGAGTACTTTTCCTCTTTAAATCAACAAAACAATGCAAACTGATTTTTTTTAACCCAGAATTCACACCATATGTATTAATGAAGGCTCACTATAAAGCTGGTTCTTGTTTAGTCAAAACCCACATTCATTCCCTCAACAATTAAGATGCTGGGAGTGGCCAAAAAGAAACAGTGGTTTGTATTAAAATAAAACTCATTCCCAGTTCAAATAAGTTTATTCATTCAAATAAACTTTATTTGAAATCCTTCAGTTAGTGCACAGTCAAAATGTTTGCCAGTGCAGGCCAAGATTCTTCATTACTGTCTTCTGCCTGCATTGCAACCTCTACTTTAACTCCTGGCTTTACCATACTTTAATAGAAAGTGAATGTGATTTTTGATAAAATAATGCACACTAATACACTTTTAGTGTGCATTATTTTAAAAGGAAAGTTTAACGACACCAGCACATTTAAAGGCATTGGTTTAAAAAAAAAAAAAAAAAATCTGTCATTTACTCAGCCTGATGTCTTTCCAAAGGCATGTGATATTTTGAAGAACATGAAGGTGAGTAAACGATGACAGAATTTTCATTTTTGGGTGAACTGTCCCTTTAAGTATAGCAAATACACACAAATAACTGAGAAACTGAGACATAAAACACACATCACAAGAAGCTGAATTATTTTCACTACTCTGCATCAATTGTAAAATCAGCACTTTTAATCTCACACACAAACTGCTGTAGTAGTTGCCACACTAGCGATGTGAAATGAACCAAAACCAGACAATCCACTCCAGTCATACTCCAGTCAATTAAATAAAGCATTATGTGGTCTGAAAAATCCAATAATCCACAACCTGCATGCTTCACAGTGTGTTACAGTACGCCATTCATCAACAAGACCAAAATTCCCACTAGCATGGATAAAGTGTATCCTTAAGCCGTCTTATCTACCTTTACTTTTTCCCTAGGTGCTCATGAACTATTGGGCCAGCCAACAGGATCTCAATGGAGTACTAATCCGTATTCTTTCAAAGAAACTTCCAGAGAAGGGTATCAATTGATTACATCAAGACTACATCCTGGTTAATCTTAATATTGATGTAATGTTACGGGAAGTAGTGTGTACATAGTCAAATTTGGCAAAGATGTGTGACAATGCTGGAGCTTGAATGTTTGCAAGATATAAACAACTACAATATAATCTGCTCTGCGTTTAAACATTGCCTAATCACAATACAAACGCAGTCCAGGAACATATGGAAATGAATGATTTCTCTGGATCAGAGCAGAGGCACTAATTCAAGGGAATGAGCAAATGAAAGGAAAATCAAGGCCCCTTGTTCTTATGAAATTGCTGTTAAATCATACATGGTGGTGTGCTTATGATTACACAGTGCAGAGCAAATACATGATTCATATTTTTATATATGTATTAAAAATAAAAATTAATCACAAATGAATGCCAAATATAACAAATACAGAGGCAGCCTCTCTTATCCCATGTTATTATACTGTTAAGGCAGGATCATAGGCTAAATTAATCACATCTCAAGAACCGCATACTCTGGGCTCTACATGTCTTAACCTTCATTTCATACAATTATGCACTGTTAGGGTCGGGGTTATATTTAAACATTCACGTACAAATGCATTATTAAAAGGAACACCCTCTCAAACAGTACCAGTTCATTTAATCACACAAACATGTCATGCACACATTTCTGTGGCACAATATAGGATACGATTAAAGACATCAACCAAATAAAAATGTAAAGCCACCCCCCCAAAAAAATACTTCTTTTGGAAGAAAATTGCAAATGTTGTTTAAAAAATCCTATGCAAAAAGCTGCTAAGACTTTTCATTAAGTTCAGAGGATTGTTTTTCTCCTTCCTGTGCTTCTACCCCCTTCTTTTTCTCCGAGTCTCCAGTTTCCAATTTGTCTGGGACAGGGGCTTTGAGGTCTTGTATGACATTGGGTTCAGAGGGCTGATAGCGGTATTTGTAGCCAAAGGCACGCAAATGGTAAGTGTAGTATTCCAGCAGGTACATGTGCGACGCATCCATATAGTGGAAAGAAACAGCCAGGTCTGAGCAACACTGTGGCCCCTGAGAGAGATAGAGAAAGAATTATGCAAATTAATATAGGAATATATAAATATTCATTTATTTGTTTTGTTGTGAAACACAAATGACAATGTACTGATCACTCTTTTTCATGCAGTTATAATGAATGGGAGCTGCAGCTTTCAATATGATTGAAAAAAGCACCATAAAATTATTATAAAAGTCAAAAGACAATAATAACCGATCGATTCGGTTTCGACTCAGTTACACTTGCAATCATGCGTTTAGCAGATGCTTTTATTCAAAGCAATTTACAATAAAAGTTGCAGCAGTTACCAGCCAACTGGATTGGAAGATTTTTAGTGAATAAAGACTTCAGTCAGTTATAGATCACCATTCAAACGGACTTTTGCATCCTTTTAAAAGCTAGAAAAAGGTCCCCATTCACTGTAATTTTAAGAGCACATATTGCACAAATAATCTTCTTTTGTGTTCAATGGAAAAAGAAAATTAAAAACAAAAATTGAATGAGTTTGGAATGGCATCAGTCTGAGTAAACAATTCAATTTTTTTCCCCTTTTGTATTCCACAAAAGAAAAAAAAAATCATTCAGTTTTCAAACAACATTGGGGTTAGTTAGATAATCAGTGTTCTTTATTTTTATTATTTTTTTACTATTAGTTATTAGCTAGTATTTTCTTGTGTTTAATATCATCATGCAACAGTGCTTAAATTAATGTGGTGACAGCACAGATTTACTCAATAGACTATGACCTTTGCCAAAACAAACGCACGCTCACTTGGGACAAGGACACAAAGAATTAAAGACCACATAGTCAATACTGGTCTGTGTCATTTATTTGAACAGGATGTATGATGTATGTAAAGGGTGACAATCACACCTTCAGAGTGCATTAAATAAACGTAGACGTCATCTTTGCTTCCCTGTCTACATAGACAGCATCTTAACAGAAACTTCAAAAGAGACCGATCTGAAACACAAAGTTGTGCTGTAAAGAATGTAGCGACATATCTTTTTTTTTGTATTCTGTCGGACAACCAAGATAAACAGAAAAAAAATGTAGGGCGGGATCTTGGTTATATTCATCGGTAGTAGATTGGATGGAGGCAGATCTGAACTTGCGGTCGATTGTAAGAAAGGGGCGGGGTTTAAGTGGACTAAATGATTGGAGAAGTCTGGCATACATCACCAGAGAGAAGTCTGTCATTTCATTGGAAGATCAAGTAATGACATATTGATTAAAAAAATATATGTTTTCACTGAATTCAGACTCACCTGCACAATGGGGTAATAACAGTAGTTCCAATACCAGAAAGTCTTGGGAAATGTGCCAGTGAGATGGGACTCGGGTACGAAAGGGTGGAATGTCTCTCTTTGTATGGTGTCTCGGGAGTCTCCTGCCACAACGCCTACCTTCTCTAAACACTGACCCATAGCTAAGTCCTCCACTGAGGTAGTGTGAGTGCACACTTTGGTGCGAAAGCCCTCCACAAACCTCCTCAGAGCTTCTTTGCTGAGCACGTAGCCAGCGCCGCCACTCATGTAGCCCTGTTTTACGTACGGCTTAAACCGCCGGCCAAAATACACAGGGTCCTCTGGAGAGTGGCTGGCCAGAATCCATCGCAGGTTGTCGACGATTACATAAGTGTCGTCATCCGCTTTGAGGAACCAGTCCGCCTCGTCCCCGTGCTTCTCCATGACATAATGGAAAGCACGAATGGTTTTCCAGTACAGCTGATCCCGACCTTCCTTCGTGTTTAGGCCAACCGTGGGAAAATCGGGGTTATCCACCGAGCTTATGAAGACCACAATGTTGCAGTGGCGACTCCATGTGGCTTTCACGTGTCGAGCTTTTTTCTCAAGGTTATCAGGGCCAGTCATAACCCAACACAGAATGCGTACACGCTTATAGAGAGCATCAGCCAGTTTGCCATCCTCACCTGCAAGAGATAGTCCAAGATTATCAAATCAAATTCTACAAAGTAGCAAATTAACGACACTAAAAATTAATTTGTCAAACTGCAGCTCAACCGTGCATGCTAAATAAAATATGAATAAAATATTTAGGCTTAAATATTAATAAATAGGCTAAATTATATCTGTTCATCATATAAAGTGATCGTGTCTCTTCAGAAGACTTGGATTAAGCTGCTCGATTCATATGGATGACGTAGTTTACACTGTTTTTATGAAGTATCAATGTTTTATTGCATGCACTTTTAATGGAGGAACAGAAATATCTCAGGTTTCATTTAAATATCTTCAGTTCAGTTGTATTTTTCGAGGATGAGCAAAAGTCATGAACAACAAGGGTGTGGCAATTATGACAAAATTTTATTTTTTGGGTGAACTAACCCTACAAGTAAAACTAGAAACTAGTAAAAAGCAAAATGGGTTTTAAAAATGTTGAAGAAATTGAAGAAAATAGTTTTATATAAACAATATCATTGATATTCATGAGAATATCTTGAACATCTACATCTACTTTAATTGTGTCAACTACTCATGCATACAATTTAGAGTCAGCATATGAGAGTCCATTTCATTACACTTTACCAAGGACAAAACATTAGATGCAAGCTCAAAATAAGAGCAAAGTCCATCTCTCCAGGGAGAACACACAAACATGTGACCAAAAAGAGTTTCTCACAAAGAGCACTTTGATCAAATGGAACAGTTAACTCCTAGTTCAATTGTGACACCAGGGTGTGGAGCTATATCCACAAGTCATATATATAAAAGGGTGTAATAAAGCTGAAGTGCTGCATACATCACCTGGCTCTACCAGTCTAACACACCTCTTCTGGGAATGCCTTCATTGTGTTATTACAATAATAACTATAACAATTCTTAATTTTCTTAAAAAACAGTGTGTATGACTGTCTGTAACAAGCTGGGAGCAATTTGACTGTCTGTAAGATCCTGGGAGCAATTTTCATTTTCTGGTTGGCAATGAAACAATGCAAAACAAGTTAAACAACTTGAAAAACAGGTTCCTCATCAAATGAATGAAAAGGGTTTTTAGTCTAAATAAATGCGTGTTATTCATAATGTGTACTCCAGTTGTTGACGAGCTCTTCCTGGAACAATACGGAAACTAAACCCAATGAATTCACAACGTTTTATTACAATATTGTTCTCTTTATAATGTTATGTAATATGACAGTCCCAATCATAGTTATTAAATATTCTGAAAGGAAAAAAATGAAGATAAATATGGCAATCAAATTTATTTGTGGTAGGCCTATTAACGTTACAGTTCACCTAGAAACTCTCCTCATGTTGTTCCAAACCTGTATGACTTCACTTTCTACCGTTCACATTAATTGCATCTTTTTTTGCAATGCGATGCCAGTAAATCCTGACTGAGGCTGTCCTTCTGCCTATTAGCCTACCTTTTTTAAAGTTTCACATACAGGTTTAAATTGTTTCTGGGCAAATGATTCATTAATATACAGTTTCACTTCATGGGTATATAGTTTCTACTATATTCTGTATATTCTTTCTATTATACTGCCATGCGTTTTGCTCATTATAAAATAATTGTTTTTATTTGCAACATCTCAATTAGTTCTACAGTGTATTTACCTGTATGGTGCGGATGATTGAGGTTGAAGAGAGCCGACCTCTCCTTTTTCCAGTTCTTGTTTTCTTCTTCAATCATCTCCAGCAGGCTTTCCACGTGGGCCTCGTCCTTACGAGACCCCAAGTTCCGCGTGAACCCAACTTGACTCAGGAGCAGGTACAGGCTGCACGTGCCCACCACAAAGCCCACGTAGAACGCGGAGCGCGCACCGAGAGCTTTCATGACGAGCTCTAGAGACTCTCACCTTAGTGTGACTATTAGACAGAGACACAAGGAAGACTAGAGTGAGCAGAGGATGGCGTAGTATTTATCACACCTATCATCTGGTTATGTTTCAAAATCAAGACCTCTTTAACCCGAAAATAAACCCGATGATAGGCCCGTACAGTCCGCTTGACAGCAGCTCCGTGATCGCTATGACAGATTAAACAACAAACAACGTAGCGATAGAGCAGCATACGTCATCATACCAGGATACAACTACTGACAGCCTACAAATTCTACTGAATTCATATTATTAACTTAGGGAAATTACTACTTGTGTATGCAACACTATCAGATGTAAAACCATTACTGTCTAGAAAATAAACAATTTGTCTTGTATACTTAAGACAAATTAGGCAAATTTAAGATAAATAGCCTATGGCTCGTTTAACGTTACTAGCACTGTAGTCGTACAACGAGGGGGCCCTTGGCAAACTTCCGCAAAATAACACATTAAATACGTTGTAGCTGTTAAAAATGTAAGACTGACATCATCAGCTGTTGCTTTTGTTATTTTTGAAAAAACATACAGCTTCTGTAATCACGAAATTAATCTAAGTTTTTTTTTTTTATTAAATAAAAAGTTTTAAAAACAAGTAACTGTTAGCTATGTCATGATTACAGCAGAAGTACAATAGGAAATATCTTAGCCTATATGCGGAACAATCAGGTGTCGAAAGAAACACTGTCACAATCTTACCAGACAGCTGATTTCCTCCATAACTGAAGTGAAAAACCCCCTGCAATATTCGGCTCCTGTGCCTTTCAGTCCAACTCAGAGAGCTAGCATAACAGTAAGGCTATGGTTTTCAACTTAAATGGAAGAAATTTGGCAGCCTAACCAGGAACATCGGCTCCAAAATCATGTCCTTCCTATTTTCTGGCCAATGCAAATTTGGATTGGTAGATAATTTTACGCTTTACTTGAAGCTAACTAGCAACGTGCTTCCTATGTTCCCCAAGTAAAGCCGAGAGGGGGCGGTTCAATTCCGTATTTTAATTAGCCAGCCTCTTTAAGAGCTACTCTCTGTCAGTCAGTATTTTGTGGACAGTGACACACACACACCCCACTAAATTGTGATGCTTTTATTTTAAACAATAAAACTAAATATTTTCGACTACACCATTCTAGAAAAGGAAACGCTTGTTCAACTGCGAACTGTGAACTGTTCGCGTCACAACTAATACGGGCATACGGAAGCGCATTTGATTGGACGGATCGCCTGTCGATCTTGGACTTGAACGATTATGTCATTTGAACGGAGGGTTATGATTGGGTTATGATCTCTCTCTCTCTCTCTCTCTCTCTCTCTCTCTCTCTCTCTCTCTCTCTCTCTCTCTCTCTCTCTCTCTCTCTCTCTCACACACACATCATGGTTTCAGCAAGCGAAGGCACAGAGCAAATGAAATCACGCCAAGAAGAAAAGTATTAACCAATAGTACAGCCCTTTTAGAATGGTCAAAAAGGATAAAAGAACAGTCCAATAAGGTGTGGGAGTCACATAGCGCCATTTGAAAGTAACTTTCTTACTGACACATGGTCACAGAAGGCTTTGCTTTAGTAATCTTATTTCAAATAAAAATGAACTATACATACAAAATATGTATATATTCATTGAAGGTGTAGAGAAGCCTTTTATGAAGTTTTTTTTTATTTTGCATTTTCAGAAATTCAGTTTTTCTTTTCATTGTGTGATGAGGGATACTTTTCAAGGATGTCTTTGCTGACAATGTTATCACATATCACGTATTAGTACACAATATAAGCTCTAAATATGGCTGTATTTATTTATTTATGATTCCTTGACATTTTTGGATTTTTTTGTATTGCTCTCTGACAGAGGTGGACAGTAACAAAGTACATTTACTTGAGTACTGTACTTAAGTACACTTTTTGAGTATCTGTACTTTACTTGAGTATTATTTTTTCTGGAAACTTTTTACTTTAACTTCACTACATTTGAAAGACAAATATTGTACTTTTTACTCCACTACAATTCTGTCAAGGTCCTTGAGTAGAAAGTAACATCAGTCAGTGGATGATTTTGGTTGCAGGGGTTGCGTTTTGGTTGGAAATGAAAGTCGGGTTGGCGTCAGAACCCTGCATCTGATTGACATCAGAACCCGACGTCAGATTGACGTTGGATATTGATTGAAAATAAAAGTCGGGTTGACGTCAGAACCCGACTGATGTTGGTTTCTGACGTCAACCCGATTTTCATTTTCAACCACAATACAACGTCTGTCCAACGTTGGAGATCAATGTCAATCTGACATTGGATTCTGACATAAACCTGATTTTCATTTTCAACGTTGGGTTTGGTCTTCTAAATACGACTTTTGTCACTTTTTTGGAGCACACTAGCTTATAGATAACAGTAAGGCTAACATATTCATACTAAAAGCCAAAAAACTTTAAATAGGGCAATATTTGGGGGAACAGCCATTTGGGTCCGAAACCATTGTGGACGTTATTGAGTGCACTTATTCGATCTCACATTCAATTCCACTACTGGAACTGTGTTCTAGAAATAAATTTGATATTGATATGAGGGTAGGAAGGCAGGCATAGATTCAGAGGCATACGGTACTTTAAGTATTACATACAACAATGCAACAATAATAAAACAATGCATTGACATTTACTTTTTACTTTTGATACTTAAGTATTTTTAAAAACTAGTACTTCTGTACTTTTACTTAAGTAAAAATAGGTCTTTACAACTTTTACTTGTAACGGAGTAATATTTGACCAGTAGTATCTGTACTTTCACTCAAGTAAGGAAGTTGTGTACTTCGTCCACCTCTGCTCTCTGACTGTCTAATGATATGTGAATTAATCATTTTCTCTATGATTCTGTACCATTAGGGCAACGAAAAAAATGTTTTATAAATAAAAAGTTCCTAAATGAACCAAGAAATGATGTGGAATCATTTTTATCATGTACCATCAAAATGTGCGCAGTAGAGGGTTAAAGATTCTTGCTCTAAAACAACTACGCATAGCATAGCCGGTGTCGTAATCGGGGAAGGGTTGAGAGCATTGATTGGCTGGACCCCAAATGGCACACTTCATGTGGACTCGCGCGTCTCATGACCTTAAAGGGTTAGTTCACCCAAAAATGAAAATTCTGTAATTACTCACCCTTATGTTGTTCCAACCCCATAAGACTTCCGTTCATCTTCGGAACACAAATTAAGATATTTTTGATGAAATCTGAGAGCTGACTCACTCCTTCATAGACTGCTAGGTAATTGCATCTGCCGGCACAGAAATTTAGTAAAAACATCGTTAAAATAGTCCAAGTGACTACAGTGACTCAACCTTAAGTTTATCAAGCGACGAGAATACTTTTTGTGCGCAGAAAACAAAACAAAAATTACGACTTTATTCAACTATTCATTTTCTTCTGTGTGGACCTCTGACGTAAGTTCACGTGAGCGCCACAACTCATGCGTGAGAACTGAAATGATGGCGCTCTCGATCAGTTGATGGGAAAGTGTGAAAGGTTAGCCATTCATTTTGCAGCATTGGTAAGGCACTTTTACGTTTTCTCGTTGGTTTCTCACGGTTCGGACATCCAGGAAATGCACACTTTAGAACCATTTTAAACACTAAATCGAGACCCATCTGCGTCATCTTCTCAGTTCTCACGCATGAGTCGTGGCGCTCTAGTGAACTCACGTCAGAGGCCCACATGGATGAAAATTAATAGTTGAATAAAGTCTTTTTTTTTTTTTTGCACAAAAAGTATTCTCGTCGCTTGATAAACTTAAGGTTGAGTCACTGTAGTCACTTGGACTACTTTAACAATGTTTTTACTAAATTTCTGTGCCGGCAGATGCAATTACCTAGCAGCCTATGAAGGAGTGAGCCAGCTCTCAGATTTCATCAAAAATATCTTAATTTATGTTCCGAAGATGAACGAAAGTCTTACAGGGTTGGAACAGCATGAGGGTGAGTAATTACTGACAGAATTTTTATTTTTGGGTGAACTAACCCTATAAATTGCGCGTGCTCGCCAAGTATACGAGTCCGGACTTCGGCCTTCTGACTTCAACAAACTTTCACACCATCTTTCGCACCCTCCACACGAGTTACTTACCCAGGAATCAATATTTTGGGACAGGCTTGATGACATCATGCCACTGAAAGTCAAACAGCCACGAAACTCCTCCCCTAGTTTATCTGATTGGGCGTTTGCAATGATTCCTGGGTAGGTAACTCGTGTGGAGGGTGCGAAAGGGCGGGCTTTGCAGAAGTCTGCATCGAGGGCACAAAGGCGGCGCTGAAATGCCGAATGGGACACCCTACGGACTTGTACACTTGGCGAGCACGCGCAATTTAAGGCCACGAGACCGCGAGTCCACAAGAAGTGTGCCATTTTGGATCCAGCCATAGACTAAAAAAAATGGTTGAGGAGAAATCAAGTTGGGTCATGTTTACTTCACAAATGCGCATGAGCACGAAGTGAACAGAATTAATAAAAGTAATTTTAGTAACCCAAAACTTATATTTATTTAAATAAATTAAATCAAGCTTTATATAAACAAATTCTAACTTCTAATTTGAAAAGGTGTCAGTAATGGGAGTCTGTATTTTTAGGTTATTTTTTATTATATTATTATTATTATTATATTATATTATTATTTTTTATTAAGTTAATTTAAATGTGTGAGAACTTCAACGCTATTAAACGGTTTAAACATAGGAATTGATTGTGGAATTTATTTATAGTAGACCACAGCATATCGTACATTTTATTGTTTAATTATCTTTCTCACCATATAGGCTATGCAGTGAATGCATTTTCAACAGGTTGCTATTAAACGTTTCTTCAGTAGTACAAAATGTACAGTTGTGCATTTCGTGGTGAAGTCCGAAAACCTAAAGCTGCTGTAAGCGATTTTTCTGAGCCTCTAAAATGTCTCAACATTACCAGCAACATCCTGTTGTGTGAACAAATAACTAGCCGACAACTACAAACAAATGTTTGCCATTGACAGAGATCCGCCACTAGGTTCTCCGAGTCTGATTGGCTAGCATGCGCGGGCCGTGGTCACATTCTTCTTCATTATCTATCTATTGATCTAACTGCCCGCCCACCCTTGGGGCTGCCACAGAGACAATGTGGACATAAATATTTCAGTGGTATCCGTCAGATACTAAAAGAAATTATTAATTGCTTACAGCAGCTTTACCCACTCTCATTCCCTCACAAAAAGTGTGCTTACGTTAGAAATTAGAAATGGAAAGTATGTCTTATTAACAAACGAATCAAGTGCTGTAGCAACATTATTTAAAATCAACCAAACTATGATGATCATTCGAAGCATTTACAACAAAAAGAGCCCTTATCTGCAGGGGACATGGAAGCAGCTGTTAAATGCATTAAGTTTTTGTTCAATTTCTAAATTAAGTCTGGACACTATCCTTTATCAGACATAAATCCTTTGAAGGCTGGTTGTACAAATAGACTTGTCAAAAACATGAATTAAGACAAAACTGAAGCTGTATACTGAATATTTTGCTTAGTGCATGGCAAGGATTTGTCGAAGAAGCTGTAGGTGTTTTCAAAAAAGTCCAATGTACATAATAATAATAATAATAATTGAAGCAGTTATTGTCAATGTCCTGCCAGTACGGTGACTCTGCATCAAGCTCCATATTGCACATATCAATCATCAACAGCATTTTAACAGCACTGTCCAGTGATGAGAATGTGTATGTCCAGACTGCCTTTTCAAAATAAACTTTGACATGCATGCTAACTGATGTTTTGTTTCCATGTGAGAGAGAAGATAGGTCTGTTTCACAGACTGTCACACACAGACATAAAGTGCAACACAACTGAAACATGAAGTATATTTGTATATTTAAAAAAAAAAAATCCCAAACTGAAAACAGGTAAGATACAGTATAAACAACTTACAGATGCTCATACAGGATAATCAGAATTCACGGCCGTGGACTGAACCCTTTACAGGGCTCACATGACTTAAACAGTCTGAGAGAGGAGTTTGGTTGCCATGCACACTGTAAAGTGGCAATCGGCTGGCTTAGAGTTCGGAGTTCGGAGTTCGGAGTTCAGAGAATGCTGGCTGCCCTTCTTCAAGTTAAAAGTGCTTGAGAGAAGAGGAAAAGGCTTAAAAGTCTGTTTCATCAGAATCACTGTTTCCTGTGGACTGGCTCTCATCCTGTTTTTCTCCCCAGACAAATTTGTAGTTATTCTCCAACTCTTGCTGTCTCTTCTGCTCTTTATACACTTCCTCTGTACCTCCAGTCTGCACACAAAGAGAGTGAACATCAATTTATTTACCTGTTGAACCAGTGTCAGAAACAAGGCATGAAAAGGCCTTTTTTCATAACTTGCATTGAAATGTGTAAGGGGCATTTATATTTAAGGGGTCACATCAACATTTTTAAATTATTTAAACTAATAATAATAACGTTCATGTTTAATGTTTTTTTTGCATCAAAAACAGTCATAATGTAGTTGCCATTCTCTCTGCCTCTTATATTTTTTGCCGATTTGCCTTTAAGTTTGCCTCTAATGCCTTCTAATATTTATTGTACTTGCGAACTATGGGTTTGCTGTTGAGTCCAATATAACTTGTTAAACGTATGCTCTGTTAGAAGGGGCGTGTCTGCTGTGAGACTTCAAAGTAAACGGCCAATGCTATGATGAAATAAGTATTACACGTGGAACTCTTTAGAAATCTTTTACTACATTTTTACCATTACAGCTAATCGTGAAAAGTGATGATTATAACATAATATTTAGATCTACTCCTATCACATAAAATTTTTCTGCCATAAGAATTGAGCAGATGTTAGACATATCTGTTGAGCACATGAATCGCATGAAATGGCTCCATATCTTACAGTAAAAGTTTTACAGAAGGTCTGCGCCGAAACTGCGACTGATTTACCAAAGAATCCACAGTCTGAACAACTGAACAAATAAATAATGCTCTACTGAGACATTCACATAGTTGGAAATAAATAACCACTTTCCTAGCATTAGGATCCTTTGGAAGGTAATGCTATTTTTAGTCCAATGATGTTGTACCTATCTTCTCTTCCTTCTCAGGATGTTTTAATAGTACAATGACCAAAATTTAATTTCTCAATTCATGACCCCTTTAATATTGGGATTCTCCAGACAATACGAGGAGTTGCAGGTGCTACACACAGCTAGGAACAGCACAAGGTTCAACCAACTTTACCACATTTTCCTCTAATTAGGCTAGTTGTTAAGGTGTGGTCACACCACTGTGAAATTTAAATAGGAATCTGCACAGTCATGTGTTTTGTGTGAGGGTGTTGCTTTTTACATGCGGCCTATATAGTAGTGTGTGCAGATTCATACCAGAAGGTTGATGAGAAGCTCTCTAAATGATTTTGTATCCTCTTCAGTAAGCCACTGATCTCCCGCTTCCTCTGCTGTCTTACGGGTCAAAATCTTCACCTCAATCTTTCCTGAAAAACAGGCCCAACATCCTTAGTCATTATCGACATACGTTAATCTAAACAAATATACTGTTATACACAAACAGAAACAAAATTACTATTTTTCATTCCCATGCGCACACAGTTGATAGAGGAAAAAAGTAGTGATAGAAATGATGCATGCAGAGAAGGTGATGAAGGCTGTGGGATGTGGCAAGGACAAATGAAGCACTGTCATATTCCTAAATCTTCACATTCTATCAGGCTGAACTTCTTCTCCAAACCCAGGAAAGTGGAGCAACAGCCTATACTGACAAAAGTGAGTGTACACTAACTTTTCACACACCTATCAATTTTTTTTGGCAGAAAAAGACCACCATGAGTTTATCTGCACCCACGCAAAAGCCAGCATCAAGGGAAAAACAAAATTGGCATTGGCATCTATGAAAATCATTTTAGAAGTGCCTTAATCTTGAATAGTGGAATAGAGTCAAAGAGAAGACAATCAGACAAAAGTTACTGAAAACGTATCTCTTCCGTGAACGCATACTGTAACTGCATCCTGCTGAGAAAAAGAAAATTCTTCGTCCCTGTTCTAGTTTGTACTATCCTAAACGATGTCTGAAACTTTGTATTACTAGTACTTCTCATGTTAATTGCCTGTAAGGTGAATCGCATCTTGTATTCCTCATTTTTAAGTCGCTTTGCTAAATGAATAAATGTGAATGTACTCAAAGCAAAGACCAGGCAGAAGAATAGTTCAAGATTTCAGAATGAAAAATAAAGTCTTTGCTCCACTCACACAGACACACACAGGGAAATAAGAATACTTTAGATGTGTGTGTTAGTGTGTTCCGGCCTACCTTCGGCCTTGATGCCGGCTCTCTCTAGCTGCTCTTTGACCACTTCCTGAATCTGCTGCCACTGGGGGTCGCCCTCGCCCAGTTCCTTCACCTTCACACCCCCCTCATCATCATCATCGTTGCCCCCGGTAACCGCTCCTGCAGCCACACCTCCGCCCACCTTATACTTAGTCACCCTGACTTTTACCTCACCACTGCTGCCCGCTTGGGCTTGGGTGATGAGAGACAGAGGGAAGGGGAGGTTACCGCAGACACAGCGGAAAATTCCCCCTCCCCATTTCACGTATTATAGTCTCTCTCTAACAACATCAATGGCTAAGTCAAAGTTGCACAAAAGCATGAAACGGTGTAGTATTAGTGTTAGTGGTGACAATGATTTGATCATGAATATTAAGTATACAGTGGCCCCAAAAAGTATTTGGAGCATCGTTTGTTGAGAATAAGTTAACAGAAAGCTACCGTTCAAAAGGTTGGGTGGTCAAAAGTGACAGTAAAAACATGTTACCAAAGATTTCTTTTTCAAATAATTTCTACTCAAAGAATCCTAAAAATATGATCATGGTTTTCACAAAAATATTAAGCAGCACAACTGTTTTTGCATCGATAATGATAAGAAATGTTTCTTAAGCACCAAATCAGCATATTAGAATGATTTCTGAAGGATCATGTGACACTGAAGACTGAAGTAATGATGATGAACATTCAGCTTTGTATACAATAATAAATTACTTTTTAAAACAGATCAAAATAGAAAAATATTTCACAAAATTACGGTTTTACTGTATTTTAGATATGCTCATCAAGGCTGCATTTATTTATATTTATAAGATACTTCTTTCAAAAACAAAGAATGTCTTACTGACCCTAAAATTTTGAACAGTGGTATATCATTAAACATTAAAATAAAAATATATTCATTGAATAACTTGTCCTTGGGAGCAGCAAAAAGGTTAAGCAGTTAAATCAAAAGTGAAAAGATCTAGCATCATTTGTTTGTTTTGGAGCCAGTGTATAATGCATTTATGCATCATGCACACATTTACAGATATTATACTATATATATGTACAGTATAATATGCTCATAAGCAGGTTATATGAATGCCTGGGGTCCAAAGGCGAAAGTTACAAGCAATGTGAATGAGCCATCCATTCTACCATCTGTTCATTCATGCAACCGTTCACTCAGCATCCATTCTCTATATTTACCTGGCGTTTTGGGAAGCAGGTTTGGACTGCCAGGAGAAGGGCCTCCTTCTGTCTTTTGCGACGAGTGTGTGCTTTTATGCATTTCTGTATTTTTTTCTGTTTCTGGTTCACTCTCATGTTCAGTCTTGTCTTCAAGACGGTCCAGAAGTTTCCCCAGTGTGTTTTCTAGAGTTTGCGTAGCTTGAGAGCGATCAAACTCACCCTTAAGACCTTCATTCTCTAACTCCTGCTGAGCCTAGGAGATAAGAAAGTTAAAAACAGCGCATATTCACTGCTAAATCTTTTGGCTGATTTGTGCATACAGGCTATAACAGCAATAATTCATACTTCCTCTATGATGTTGTCGAACTCCTTCTGCATCTCTTCTTTTATCTCTTCTATCTTGGAGGAGGGAACGGACAGATCTGCCATCTCATCCTCAAACTCCTGCAGCAATCTTTCATCCTCATCCCCTTCATCTACCTCCACCTCCTGTTCTGATGTCCTTTCTTTTTTTACTTCCTCCTCCGTTTCTCTCTTCTGAGATGATTGCTGGCTCTCTTTTTCCAGTTCGGCTTTCTTGTTCTGAACATAGAGCGCAAAAATGAATGGTTGACTGATATGTTTTTTAGTGGGTGAGTAGCTTTTAACTTAACACAGTGTCTTAGAAACACGTTGTGGCAGGAAATTTGAAAAAACAATTCAATGCCATAAGCAGGCTTTTTCACAATTTTTGCCAAACAAGAGCTGTTATTGGGCAATACTCGCCAAATGGCTAGATACTGGCTTAAAGTCTGTGACCGTGTCCCGATTAAAAAATACTCACCTTCTGGTTGCTCTCTCTGAGGTGTTGTACAAACTTCATGAGGTCTGCAGGGTCTGTTATGATTTTAAAATTAAACTTTTCCTCCCCAAATACTGAACAAAAAGAGAAAGATGACCACAGAGAAAGTGAGGAAGGTGCATAGTTTTAATTTTTTTAACTTGATTGATGCTATAAAAAAACTAAAACCAGGTCTATTTAAACTTTGAATAATTGTCTTACAGTCATTTTCATGTAATTGGCTGTCCTGAGGCTCCTGAGGGGTCTGCAAAACAGTTGTAAAACATGATAATGATCAGTGCCCCCTTAAAAGGTTCATTAAAAGCAACAGAAAGTGTATAAGTTTCACAACAGGATCGAGTATATGTATCGGATGTTGGTCAGTAAGAGCTGTGTGTATAAACCTCGCTTCAAGAGGCGCGCTAGCGACTGGCTGGGGTCTTTAGCATCCTTGTTAACGTGCCCACCTTCCACATCGGAGACCACGGTTTGAATCCTGCCCGGAGTGGGTCAAGTAGGACTGGTTACATTTGGTGCCGTGACCCAGATGGGAGTGAGGTTTAGGGGGGTGAGTGTAACGTAGGCCAGTAAGAGCTGTGTGTGTAAACCTCACTCCCCTGGTCTCAAGAGGCACGCTAGCAACTGATGCCAGTGACTGACGCTGGAGGCTGCAGTCTTTAGCGTCCTTGTTAGCGCCCACGCCAGAGACCCCTCTCAGAGCGGGTTGAGTAGGACTGGTTACATTTGGTGCCATGACCAGGAAGAGAGTGAGGTTTAGGGGGGTGAGTGTAACGGACGTAAGGCCCTGGCCTCAAGAGGCATGCTAGAGGCTGCAGTCTTTAGCATCCTTGTTAGCACACCCGTCTCCCACGCTGGAGAATCCAGTTCGAATCCCGCTTGGAGCAGGTCGAGTAGGACCAGTTACATATATCGAGTGAAGAGGTGCTTTAAACGAGGATGTACCTCTGAGTCAGGTGGTGTGCTTGATTCTGTGCTTGCTGGTTTGGTCACTCCCTCCCAGAAGTCCTTGTCCTCCGGCTCTTCACTCACGGAGTCCACTTCAGCTACTTCGGCCTCTGTTAACAGACAAACATGCACACAGATGTCATTCTGTTTGAATGCTGCACAGAAACTGCTAATGATAAGAAAAGTAGAAAGCTAAAAAAAAAGAGAAAGGAAGTAAAACCAAGACCGAAATAGACTACAAACTACATATACATAAACGCACAAACAAGCATACATCAGCTATGAGGATTTGAAAATGAACATTGTAATAGGCCACGTACACACTAAAGTTTCAGGAGTGACAACCGCATTGAAATGTGAATCCCCTATGGTAACCAGTTCTGTGTTGCGTGTTTGGTGTATGCTATTTCTGTCAAAAGTAATTTTACTGCGACCAAAGACTCGTTATGTTGTGCAATTTGAACTAAACCACCATTTACAGAGGCGTCCTGTTTTGTTTCTGTTTGTAAGGCTGTAAGAATGCGGTTGTCACTCCCTTAAATTACTGAAAGGGATTAAGCACTAAATGTGAACTGACAACCAAATTTAACTGCAGTGTATATGTGGTCTATCAGAAGAGATAAGGGATGAGCATTTTGTAGTTAGGATGTCAAATACTGTAATGTGGTGGTTCTCAAATAGTTTTGCTTCAGGAACCAGATTTTACATTGGTCCACAGCTGGTATTGCATACCAGGAAACCATGGATTCCATCCATGCATGTTATCATATTTTTATTGTTTCACATGTTCTCATTATGTAGGGCTATGTTCAGACTGCAGGCAAATTCTTTCCCCCAAATCAGATATTTTCAGGCATACTGTCCACACTATCAATTGCAAGTGATCAAATAAGATTTGTGTGTCCAGACATAACCAATGTATCTGCATGGTAACCTGCGTTTTTGACGAGGATTTTAAAACGGATGCAGGAACTATGCAGGATATATCCAAATAAGCACCCTGTCGAGTCGGGGGGTGCAAAACTCCTCAGTCGCACAAGAAAAACTCAGCGATGGAGGAAACTGGTATATATTGATGTTCTGTGCTGCAGTCACAGCTTGCTTCGCTGTGCAGCGAGGGATGCGGTGTTTCCATCACCGGTTTTGACATTAACGTTGTGTGTTGCGTTAAAGAGTGACACAAAAGACTATTTAATTTCTTTGTTTATAGTTTAATGCCATGCCAGCTCACCTCCAAATGTGGTTTGAATCAGATTTTAAAATAATCTGATTTCATGTGCTTTTTGTGTGTGTTTTTTTTTGCTGTCCAGATTTTTAAAAACCCATTTGGATAAAATCTGGATATGCAAAACATTTTTAGCTGATTTTTGCTGCCAGTCTGAACATTGCCTAGAATACTGAAAGCACATGGCATCAAGTCTCACCACCTCACTGTCATTTTCACACAGTGCCACCCAATGCATTCAGTTGCAACTGTATGATTTATAAAACTGATCTAAGTCAAATTAGCCCAAATCATTGTTAGGATGCTAACCTTTGATTTCTGACACTGAAACTGGAGGCTCATCTGAATGGACTACAGGGACCTCATCTGTTTTTTCATCCTGCAATCCATTGTTCTTGTCATCCTTGGACAGAATTTCATCCAAGTTCTTGAGCTCCTCCGAGATCTGCTCCACTTTACGTTTAGTGTCAGCTAAGTACAGAAAATGAGGAAGAGAGAGTGATACAAAGAGAGATGATTTTTTTTAGCACATAAGCCTATGTGCTAAAAAATAATGCATCAATTAGAGAACAGAGAATGATTAAATACAGGCTAATTGCATCTCTGGAGATCTGGAGATCTAATCTAACAGGACACCACTTGTGCACCGGGGACTTTTTCCATGAATGGTGTAATGGGTGATAATAAAAATTCATTATGTCTGATTAAATCTTCTAAAGAATTCTCTATACCTGAATGCTTTCCATGTTAGCAAGTCTAAGCCAATTGGCACAATGATCTTCTACAGCAATATGAAATGGTGAATCTGGCAACTATTATAATGAACTGAGTTACAGAAGACTGGGCTTTACCTGCTCTCATAGCAAATAATATCCTGTTATTGTAACCATGTAGGCGCCCTCGGTGTAATTAATAAATGATAAGATATAGGTCATCTCTCCTAGGTAAAAAAAACTGGATCTGGGTTGAGGGATATATCTTAAAAAAATCTATCTCAGTATGTTTATTCTTCTGCTGATTCACATTTTAAAGTTTATTTCATTTAAAGTTTTTTTTTGTTCCAACAATTACGAAACAATAAAAGTATTCAAATAGATTAAAAATGCTAGCCTAGAAATCTAGACGCACCCTAGCGGCAGCAAATTTTATTTTGCAGCCAGGGTCGTCTAGCAACTTTACGTTGGCTTGCGAGCTGGAAAAACCAAACTCTAGTCAGGCCAATCACATCGTGTATAGAATCGGTGGGCGGGCTTAACATAATGACGACAGAGTTGTGACGGTTCCGCGTGAATTCCCTGCTACTTGAAAACAAAGAATGGCTGCTGCTGCTGCTGGCGAACAGCGGTGTTTCGAATCGGCTTTGGCCGCGACTCTGGAAGACGTGGAGTTAAGCTTTTCTTTGAGAAAAGAACAAAGAACGGCACTGAAGTCATTCTTAAAAAATGTGTTCGGAGTTTTGCCGACCGGATACAGCAAAAGTTTAATCTATCAACTAGCTCCACTGGTGGGAAAACGCTCTGGTTGGTTGTAACGCTATCCTATTGCGTGCAGAGGGAATTTGAAAGACAACCGTTTATCCCGCCCCTCGGATTGAGCCGTGCCAATGGTGAGTTCCCAGACCCAACATCTTGATGTCGGTCTGGCTTGTCAGGCTATAAAAATGTAAGAAGCACATACACACACACACATACATGCATACATACATATACACACATACACATATTCTGATTCACATTCACATCATTCATATTTAAATCTGAGATGTTATGAAAACATCTTAAAGTCTCATAGTCATGCAGCACAGCAAGGAAGGATTGTGAAACAAGCCTAATGACACACTCTTGAAGCCAAATAAAAAGCAAAAAAAAGCAAATCAATCACAATGTTGCTTAATTTTGTACCACCAGCAAAATCATTTCAAACATACTATCCATATTTGACATATTGCCCAATATGACTATGACAAGGCCCTGATGGAGGTAAAAAAAAAACTGAACTTCTCGTACTTACAGACTTGAGCCTTGACATAGTCCATATACTGCTGGGGACTGAGAGCGGGTTGGCACACAATGCCTTGTGGCTTGGTAGTGGAAGGTGGCTGAAGGAGGGGGTGCTGGCAGGTACGAGAGGTGTGTACTGTCAAGACGTAGCGGCAGGACTGAGGTTCATCTACCCGTGCAATATAGTCACTCGAGCCCTCCTCACACACAAACTGTTTAAAAAGAACAAAGAAAACATTTAGATTATCATTTTCATTGGAAAAGGGAATTTCATTGCCCATAAAACAGTAGCATCAATTTTAGAACATTTATATGGTCTTTTTAACATTTAATTAAAAAAAACGTTGGCCCTCTTTAACAGCTTCCACTCCACTGGGAAGGCTTTCCAATAGATGTTGGGACATATTGCTCCCATTCATAAGCACAATGCAATTGTATGTTGTTGTACACTACTGTTCAAAGTTTGAGGTCTGTACATTTTTTTATGTTTTTAAAAAAGAAGTCTCTTATGCGCTTCAAGACTACATTTATTTAAAATTACTGAAAATAAATCAGTAATGTTGTGAATTATTATTGCACTTTAAAAATAACTTTTCAGCAAAGCTAAATTTTACTCCAGTCTTCAGTGTCACACGATAATATGCAGATTTGGTGCTCAAGTAACATTTCTTATTATTATCAATGTTAAAACCTTTTGCTGCTTAATATATTTGTGAAAACATTTTTTTTGTAACAATGTAAAAGAATTTGCTGTCTTTTTTGGTCAATTTAATGCACTGAATAAAAGTTATTTTACACACCTTAAACAATGTACAGTATACTTTAGTATTAAGATTAGTATTAATTGAAATAAA
Source organism: Abramis brama (assembly GCF_963993115.1). Classification (NCBI taxonomy): domain Eukaryota; kingdom Metazoa; phylum Chordata; class Actinopteri; order Cypriniformes; family Leuciscidae; genus Abramis; species Abramis brama. The sequence continues at coordinate 11,591,930 of NC_139973.1, read as the reverse complement.
GGAGACTAGACAAAACAGTTAATTAGCATCCACATATGTATTGTGTTTTCAGATTGACTTCAATAGTAAATTTTCTTGATAAAATGTTCTGGCCTGGAAATAAGCGGTGGCACTTTGTAAGTGTGTGCAATCTTACTCTGACTTCCGTCTCTCTGGGATTGCCATTCAAGTCACATTTAGAGCCATTGACATATGACTGACTATGATACCTCTTCAGTTTATGCTGCTTAGATGCCTAAAAAAAGAAAACATAGCAGCAAATCTAAATAATAATAATAAAAGATTATTTTTTAGAAACTTTCAAAAGATGAATTACATCTTCCATGAGCAAACAATTTCAGCACATTAGCCTTTGGCCTTACCTTTGCAGTTTCATTGGTCCAATCGAACTCTGAATCATAATATCCCAAAAAGAGCACATCTCCCTTGATCTCTGAATCTATAAATCACAGAAATGGAACATATATTGAAAATTAGTCAGCCAGGCTCTCTGTCCAAACCCTAAATCCCTTCTTTTCCCCGATTAAAAATAACAAGGCTCTACCAGGCAGTACACCTATGCAATTCAACTCAATTAGACATTGCAAAACATAATTCAGACATAATTTTTAACAAAGATACCTTCTAAGTGGTATTGCCTGATGTGCTGGCCATAGCAGAACTCATAAGTCCACCAGTCTTTGGTCTATAAACAGAACAAAATAAATAAGTTTCAAGTCACAGTGACATGTACTGTAGTTTGTATTGATTGCAAATTATGTAAACAAGTCCATAGCAAATGGCAATAATTTATTCATTATTTACACAAATATGGACACTCCAATGGTGCTTTTTTCTAAATAACTATTTGTGATAGTCAGTGATATCTAGATCAGTGTCAGTGGATGTGTGTATATTCAGTGTGTTAGTCACTGTGACATAGAATTGAAGGGAGGCCATGTCCACCTTAATCAGGCATGGTGCAGTCTGCATGGGCTTGAGGAGGTCAGGGACTCCAGGGCCACTGTAACCCTGCATGTCAGGCTCTGATACCGGGTCCTGATGGAAACGAACTGCCTGAGCTGGCAAACGACACTCATACAGCTGCTTGTATTTGTTAGAGACCAACATCACATCTTCCATCTAAAAACAGGAACAGAAAGAAGATGACAGAGACAGAGAAAATGAATTAGAAAAGGAGAACCAGGGAGTTCTAGTTTACACTACATTTCTACTATCTTGTTTTTCACCGGAATTCATAGTTATAATTAAGCAAAATCTATAGCAACGGTTTTCACTCTTTTTAAATGCCACAGACCCTCAAATATGACCATCCTCATGCGAGGGTTGACAATTGAAAAATTGACAGTTTACTGTATATAGACCCAATTGATACTGTGAAAAATAAATATTATAAATGTCTATTACTTGGAAAAAAGTTATTTTTTTATTAAGTTACATTATTACTTTTTTCTACTCATTATAGTACTGTTATATTTAATATTTATTTTAATATTTTTTTTGATTATTTATATATTTTCATCTTATTTGTATTACTATTCTGTAAACATTTACCCAGACCCCCTATCACTTCCTTATGGCCCCCTCGGGGTCCCGGACTCTAGTTTGAAACCCCCCTGATCTACATCATACCTGTGGAGGCACAGTCTAACAACCTCATGTCACATAGCTAATTCCCCACTCGTTCCTTAACCAGCTTTACTATTCAGTATTGGACGAGTAGACACTTAGTAGGAAACCGTATCACGTAGGCAAGCATTGGCTTTCATGTCTGATTCGTCAAACTGTGCATAAAGATAACAACTGTCTGTAGCAAACAAACAGCTAGCTGCATCTCTGGCCAAAACAATCTTACCTGTCCCATAATAACAGGATCGGGCAGAATCTGTATTCCATATTTCATTTCATTTAATTCTTCTAAATTCAAAAAAGCAAAAACGGACAGTAGACATGTTAAGAAAAAAACATATAATCCTCTTAACCACTTAATCAAGGAGGAAGCCATAGTTCTCTCATATCGCAAACTAGCGTTGTCAAATGATTTGTTATTTGGTGCATGTCAATATGTGCCAAGCAACGTGGATTGGACAACGTCGTTGAAAGCTGAAACATGATTGGTTATTACCAACGACAGTCATGTTTAGAACGTGTATTCATTGGATCACGTGCGGTAACAGACACCCACCAGCCACGAAATTGACTTCTATTGGACCCGCAGAGTTAATGTAAATGAATGTAATGTTAAGCTTTGGACTCATGGGGTCGCTGTGGAGCGTGTGAGAACCATGGTGAGAACGCACAGTCGCTCGAGGCACTTTAGTTCTCTCTCTCATTTTTTGTCATAGTATTTGTGAGTAAAAAATAAATTGTCATTATATTTAATATAAACAGTATCTTTTTTTGTGATAACAGAGATCTCTTCATACAGATCTCTGTTTACTTGTGGTTGATGATGACTAAGATCATCTTGTATCTAGACTACTAATCGGTTCCTAATCTATATTGTGGTTTCCTCATTAGAAAACAGTTGCATCCTGTTTTGTTTGCTGAACCACCTGACATACATGAATTCTCTAGCACAATTTCATATAATGATGCAGCTACATTATTTTCTTTGTTCCTGATTTACTGGCTTGGTTTTTTATTTCTCTTTGGCTGTTGCTTATATTTAATTTTAAAACTTGCAACAGTGTTAGAATAAATCATACATTTTAGTGAGATTTATTAAGAATGTCTTGATTAACAAAGCTAACAAAGATCTCCTGAAATCCATTCTCAAAAGTGTAGGCCAGGAATTATACTTTTACAAATATATATATATAACAGTATTCCATAAATAAGTGCATAAATAAAACATTTTATACATCGTAATATCAAAAGCAGTCTGGGGGAATAAGCTACACATGGCTACTGCCAACATTTGATGAAGTTATAGGGCAGTGGATGTTCTTGTTTGACTGCCTTGGTTTGAAATAAACGTATTATGGTATTTCAGACTTTCTTGATAGGCAAGTGAACATTTTGACATGGATTCCTGTTGGGTCACTCGTCCAGCCAGGAGTTTCCCCTGCCTTCAGCTCAAGACAAGGCTCCAGCATCACTGCAACCCTAAATAGATAAGTGGGAAAGGATTTTTACATTGCTGGTGTCATCATGTGACCAGATTATTTTTCATGTGCCTCTGAGAGATGATGTCAGTCCATTAAGTATGCATTATCTATGATCATATAAATTACAATCATAATCCATGTAAACACGTCAGTGTCAAATTTGTGACCAGTGCACTAAGAACCCTATTTTGCATAAGCCTAACTGATTGTACCACATTGCACTCTTAAAAATAAAGGTTCCAAATGTTATTTTTTTGTTTGTTTGTTTGTTTTTTTTGCAACGATGCCATATAAAAGAACCTTTTTGTGGAACGGAAAGGTTCCATGCATGTTAAAGCATCATGGAACCATAGATGCCTAAAGAACCTGCATTTGTAAGAGTGTGTTTAAAAGTATAGTTGCTTTATTGTTTGCAATTAACTATTTTGGCCAATGGAGCATTTTTAGTTTACTGTCAGTGACAACTCTGACCAGGAATAAAACCAATCTCAATAATCATTAGAGCTAAATCCGCTTCTTGTGGTGAGCGGCAGGCGTGATCGCATGTTGTGTTCAGCTACATCACTCTCCCCTCCTCATTTGAAGAGGCTGCAGCCCTCCATCGCTATTCACAGAGGGGGTAGCCCGACTCTCCGCTCTCCTCCATTCTCCCTTGGAGGTGGATGCCATGCCATCGGATTTTCTTCATTTATCAGCTGTTTTCGTTCACATGACAAGAGCGCCGGGGGTATTTTAAGGGTAGGAGATCCCTCTTGGTTGCAACACAGGTAAGATTTATTTGAACGCGTTTGCTCGCTCATCCGCCCTGTTGTGATTAGCTCTGATATCATTTTCTCAGTCGTTTACGACACATTTGTTTGTTTCTGCTACACTATTAAGTAAATAAATACAATTAAATAAGGACCGCTAAAGTAGCCTAATTGATCGCACTCACTTTCTGGTGTTTGAATAGAAAAGATTTGATTCGGATTCCATGGTAACGTTTTTTTCAATAGAATTATGGCTCTGCATCTATGCTCTGCATTGCCTGATAGAATCTTGTGGATGTGGATGATGTGACATATGGCGACAACAGGCCAAGGGGCTTTCGGTACCTCTCTGTATTTCTGTACAGACGGCAGAATGGGCAGTGGAAATGATGAGTAGGCTAGTTATCGTGCCCCTTAATGGCTATTGACTATTTGCCAAGGCTTTGAACTGATTTAGCCAACGGTGCATGCTGTCAGCTGTGCGGCCTACGTGAGATATAGTTTACAGTAGGATGGGAATCACCGCAAACTGGCCTGCTGCTGTATAGACTACCACAATATCAGTTGTAGGAAGTCGCCTCCATTGGGCGTACACTCTTTGGGAATGCGCATATGCTTTTTATCTTCACGGCTGTGGATGGAGTGATGAAGTGAATGATTGTTTACTGCGTTATTTGCGCAATGTCTTCTTTTCTTCTCTTCTCTCTCTCTCTCTCTCTCTCTCTCTCTCTCTCTCTCTCTCTCTGTAAGAAAACATCATCAGTTTGACAGCACTTGCTGCAAATACTCACAACACAACCCATTACAGAAACACACTGCAAAGACAACTGAGGAAAATACATGCAAATAGAAAAAAAACATTTCATCAGTTTGACAGCACATGTGCTGCAAATACTCACAACACAACCCAATACAGAAACACGCTGCAAATTCTTACTTGTAACCGAATATAGAAACGCACTGCAAATACTTACCGTACTACGGAGCCCGGGAAGTCACCTGTGGGAGAAAAAAAAAAACAATCCGTGGCGACGGTTTGCAATCCGTCCGCTCAGTTTATAAACCGTAGGTACTCACGAATTCTCAAACTGTTCCCTCGGTTTAACAAATCGTGCCCACGGATTAATAAACCGTACCCACGAGTTTCTAATCCGTGCTCTCAGATTTGTAAACCGTGCCTTCAGTTTTTGTAATCTGTAACGTTACCCACAAATTCATAAACCGTGCCCACGCTTTCGTAATCCGTTCCCACGGGTTTGTAAACTGTACTCACGGATTTGTGATTCGCCCTCAATTTTAGAAGAACACGTTGTTAACGAATCTTATTGTATAGTGTTTTATTGAATATTAAGTGGAATGCATCAAATTGACATACGTCTGCATGCTTAAAGTGATTGTCAATTGTAGTGGGTATGGGTGGAATATATGATTTAATATTAATGACGTGCATCAAAATCTTTTGTTTATTTGTGATATAATCTTAGCACTTTATTATTATTTTCTAACCTGTATTATGACTGATATTTGACGAATTGCTTTGTTCATTTTTTTGTAAGTTTTGGACAAAATATGTAGCCTAAAATGTAATAATATGAATTATAATAATAATAATAATAATTATTATTATTATTTGAGTTAATAACTATAAATGAGTTCACTAGACAGTAATATGTTTATCATAAAATAATTTATGAATGCTTTATTTTTAAGCAAAAATTATGCAAAAAATGTAGGCCTATTTTATCCAAAACTGTAAAAGGTTAGGTTCCCAGCAAACACATTTACGTTGTGGCAACATCTCTGGCACGTTGCATTTCTGCTATGGCAACGTCGCTGTATACGTGCTCGCAACATTGTAACAACGTAGAATTGTAAGACGTGACAGGGCTGTAGCAACGTTGTTGCGCGACATTCAGCAACTGAGAGACGACGTTCTGACAATATTTTTATATGGTGTATTTTGTTAGATAATTAGGGCCCAAGCCCTGAAAGGGCGAAGGCCCTATTGTTTTCGGTAGGATTATTATTATTATTATTATTATTATTATTATTATTTTGTCAACCTTTCGGGCACTTTTGGGGCCCTTAACATGCTCGAAAACTCTTGAAATTTTGCACACACGTCAGAACCCGCGGCCATCAGGGCCGGACTGAAGCTGGTACCCGGGCGTGGCAGGGGGGCTCGACAGCGCCCCCTGGAACGGGATCCAAACACGTGTCCATAAATCAAACACGCTTGCATGTAATAATATGAAACTCGGTACACATATAGATCTCATTGGGCCGAACAACTTTCGTGCTCTAAGTTTTACGCCAGCCAAACAGGAAGTTGGCTATTTAGCGTTGTTTGGAAACGCATGCTGTGGAATTTAATGTACTCCTCCTAGGGAATTCATCGATTCGCCTCCAAACTCGGTGTGCATGAAGTCAAGACATTGAGGATGCTAAATTGCGGACGGATTTTTGATATCTCGAACGGTTTGGCCGTGGCGAGGAAACAAATTTATGGCGAAAAAATGAAACAGGAAGTGTGTTATAACTTCTGCATACATTAACTGATCTTGATGAAACTTCAGCAGTGTGTTCGTTGTAAGAGGCCGATCACATGGATGTGACTATTGTGAGTCAAAGTTATAGCGCCACCAACAGGCAGCAGGAAGTACATCACTTTCAAAATGCTTTGAAATCAGTGTCTTATTTTTACCCGATTTGCTTCAAACTTTATGCGTACAATGTAGACACACGGCAGATGTAGACCTGTGAAAGGATTATTGATATCTTAGATACTGTTGCCGTGGCAACGCATCAAACTTTAATATTATTTTTTGATGCTTTTGAGACTCTTAACATACTTGAAATTGCATGAAACTCAACAGACACATCACATTTATTAGCCCGTAGACATGTGCAAAGTTTCAGAAACGGGCGTGGTGGAATGGCTCAGTAGCGCCACCTTTAGTCAAAAATGGGGGCTTAGTTTTTCCTAGAATCACAAAACTTGGTATGTGTATTGTTCTCATCAAGACGGACAACTTTCTAATTTACATGAACCATCTCCGACCAACAGGAAGAGAGATATTTTGGTTTGAATGTGGATTTTCTGAAGAATTTTCTCTCCCTCTCTCTGTGTCTGTGTGTGTGTGAGGGGAGGGGGGGATTTGACTATTGCTTTTATATTGTTAATCAAGGTTTCAGGGGCTTTTGGGGTCCTTAACGTGCTCAAAAACTCTTGAAACTTTGCACACAGGTCAGAACCCACGGCCATCAGGGCCGGGCTGAAGCTGGTACCCGGGCGTGGCTGGGGGGCTCAACAGCGCCCCCTTGAACGGGGTTCTAAAACTTGATCCATATATCAAACACGCTCGCATGAATTAATATGAAACTCGGTACACATATAGATCTCATCGGGCCGAACAACTTTACCCCGGTCAAGTTTTACGCCAGCCCAACAGGAAGTCGGCTATTATGGGTTGTTTGGAAAACGCTTGCTGTGGAATGTGAAATACTCCTCCTAGAAAATTCACCGTGTCCCCTTCAAACTCGGTGTGCATGTAGTCAAGACATTGAGGATGCTAAATTGCGGACGGATTTTTGATATCTCGAACGGTTTGGCTGTGGCGAGGAATCGAATTTATGGCGAGAAAAGAGAAACACGGAAGTGGAATAACTTCTGCATACATTAACTGATCTTGATGAAACTTCAGCAGTGTGTTCGTGGTAAGAGGCCGGTCAGATGGATGTAGCTATTGTGAGTCAAAGTTATAGCGCCACCAACTGGCAGCAGGAAGTGTGTCACTTTCAACATGCTTTTGACAAAAGTGGGGGGGTTAGTTTTAACTACAGTAAAGAAAAAACAGTTTGTATATTGTTCTCATCAAGCCGGACAACTTTCTAATTTACATTCAATAGCTCTGGCCATCAGGAAGTCAGATATTTTGGTCTGAATGTGAATTTTTTTGCAAAATCAGCCTCTGAATTTTTAGCCACTCCTCTTAAACTATTTATTTTATTCGTACCAAACTTTTTCAACATGATGAAACTACATTAAATATGCTAAATTGTGAATGGATAATAAATATCTCAAATGGTTTTGTTATGGCGAGGGATTAAAGTAATGTCCAAAAAGGAAACACTAAAAATCTTCTGAAAATGTAATTATATACCATTTATTTATATATAAAAGAATACAAATATCACAACTAAACCCATTTTATTCTGTTTTTGCAATTCAAGAAGAATGAAAAAGTTAAAACAGGCTATTTAGTGCTATTTGGTTCAACAAAAAAGCAAACATAGGGCTATACTGCCCTCTTGTGTCCAAAAGGACATCAAAATAGTATATAAAACTTTTTACCAGGTAGGCCAATATTGTATTTAAATATACATTTATTAGGTATGTGTCTGAGGATATTTTCCCACCGGTTAATCGACGTGTGACACGAGTGGGTGCTTTTAAATCGCTAATATAATAGTGAAAGAAAAATAATGATAATGTTGCACACACAAATCACACACATGTGGGAAAGAATGATGCTTTTAAACAACACTAAACCGCCATTAGGTGTCGCCAGGCATCCATCTTAATAAGCGAGTCATTGATTCATTCGTTCAAACGATTCGTTCGAATGAGTCGATCATGATTAAGACAGATGTTTATGGATTGATCATTCAATCTTTGAGTCAACCGATTCGTTAAAAATGCTGAATCGTTCAGTTATGAGAAAACACGTGATGGTTCTGCCGTGATCTTTGTTTAACTATTTTCGCTGCTGAAACAGAACAAAAACAGTCAACATTGAATCTAAAATGTAAGTGACTTAATTGTAACTGTTTATTAACCTGTTGTATGAAATCTAGGGGTGGGAGAAAAAATGTATTCTTAGATGCATCGCGATGCGGACGTGGACGATTCTGAATCGATTCACAAATGTCAAAAAATCGATTCTCTAAAAAAATATTTTTCTAATAACGTAATATTGACGGAAGGCAAAAGGCGGAACTCTAAGCGGACGTGCGTGCAGTCTGTGGCGCGCACATAACAGAGAAGTTTCTTCTGCTCACCAAGGCTGCATTTATTTGATTAAAAATACAAACAAAAACAGTAATATTGTAAAATATTTAAAACGGCTGCTTTCTATTTTAATATATTTTAAACTGTTATTTATTCCTGTGATCAAAGCTGAGTTTTCAGCATCATTACTCCAGTCGTCACTGTCACATGATCCTTCAGAAATTATTCTAATATGATGATTGATACTCAAGAAACATTCATTATTATTTTAAATGTCGAAAACAGTTGTGTACAGTCTTTGATGAATAGAAAGTTCAAAAGAACAGCATTTATCTGAAATCTAAAGCTTTTGTAACGTTAAACACTACCGCTCAAAAGTTTTGGGTTAGTAATAATTACAATTTTATTTTTGGGGGAAATAAATAAAATAAATCAGTACTTTTATTTATGAAGGATGAGTTAAACTGATCAACAGTTACAGTAAAGACATTTATAATGTTAAAAATATATATATTTGAAATATATGCTGTTCTTTTGAACTTAACATTCATCAAAGCATTTTGAAAAAAAAAATCTGTACACAACTGTTTTCAACATTGAAAATAATAATGAATATTTATTGAGCATCAATCATCATATTAGTATGATTTCTGAAGGATCATGTGACACTGAAGACTGGAGTAATGATGCTGAAAACTCAACTTTGATCACAGAAATGAATTACTATGTAAAATATTTAAAAATTGAAAACAGCTGTTTTAAATTGGAATAATATTTCACAATATTACTGTTTTTGTTTGTATTTTTAATCAATAAATGCAGCCTTGGTGAGCAGAAGAGACTTCTCCTAAAAACATTAAAAATCTTACTGACCCCAAACTTTTGAACAATAATATATATATATATATATATATATATATATATATATACATATATATGTATGTGTGTGTATGTATGTATGTATATATATATATATATATATATATATATATATATATATATATATATATAAATATAGCTGCGAGCAGCGATGGAGGGCCCAAGCCGGCGGTACCGCCACCCCGGTGCCTTTAGGTAACTAAAGGCACCGGGGTTGCGGTGCCACCGGCTTGGGCCCGTAATCGCTGCTCGCAGCTATATTTATATACTTTTTATCGTTTATTGTTTATCTATATTATTTAATGGGGCTATCAACACCTGCAAGTGTAGCCTACACTTTAAAGAGTAAAAATGACAGAAGGTTTCGTTAATTCAAGTTTATTAAAATTGCATATAATCAAATTGCACTTCCAAAAGTCATACATTTGTGAAAAAAGAAAAAAAGAAAGAAATAAACGAATACACATTTATTTTAAGTATAATAAATAAAACATGAAAATCAAAGGCAGATCAGAACATTTAATGAACAAAACCGGGTATGTATGACAGACAGTAGCCGAGCAGGTGTCACCGGGGAAACATCCACAAATCCAGCAAAGGAGCAAAGAAACGAATGAGACTAAATAGCGGAAAAATCAAACGAAAAACTAAACAGTGCGAGCGATGCTTCATTAATCACATTAGAAATTAAAGCTGTAGGTTGTGTTTGATAGCTGAAGTAGGCTAAACGCAATACTCACGTATCCTTGCTCGATGATGAATGAGAACACAATGAGCCCAACAACAGGTGGTTGGAATTTAAAAGTCTGATTTTCCCGCTTCAGGGCAGTGACGAGTACATTATGTAGTCCAGTGGTTGTCAAGACACCCTAGGCACAACCTTAAGCAATGGCCCTGAACGATGGTTTAATGTCAACATTGTGACAACGCTGTAACAACTTCACCACACAACGTAGTTATAGCAACCTTTTGGCCATGTTGTTAAAACGTTGTTAGAAGGTTGGCTACGTTGTGCCAACGTTCTGTGTTTGCTGGGTTATAGCCTATAATAATAAAACATTGATAAATTATTTGATGACAAACATATTACTGTATTACTAAGTTAACTCGTTTATAGTTCATTTATAACTTATTATTATTATTACATTTTAGGCTATATATTTAAAAGACGCATTTGTCCAAAACTTACAAAAAAATGAACAAAGCAATTCGTCAAATATCAGTCATAATACAGGTTAGAAAATAATAATAAAGTGCTAAGATTATCACAAATGAACAAAATATTTTGATGCACGTCATTCATATTAAATCGTATATTCCACCCATACCCGCTACAATTGAGAATCACTGTAAGCATTCAGACTGTCAATTTGATGTATTCCATTAATATTCAATAAAACAATATACAATAGGATTCGTTAACAACGTGTTCTTCTAAAATGAGGGCGAGTCACAAATCCGTGAGTACAGTTTACAAACCCGTGGGAACGGATTGCGAAAGCGTGGGCACGGTTTATGAATTTGTGGGTACAGATTGCAAAAACTGTTTACAAATCTGAGAGCGCGGATTAGAAACTCGTGGGTACGGTTTATTAATCCGTGGGCACGATTTGTTAAACCGAGGGAACAGTTTGAGAATTCGTGAGTAGCCTACGGTTTATAAACTGAGCGGACGGATTGCCAAACCGTCGCCACGGATTGTTTTGTTTTTTCCCTACAGGTGACTTCCCGGGCTCCGTACTACGCAGCCAAATACAGAAACGCACTGCAATAGCACAGACCACAACGGAAATGTTTCTAGGGGACCCCAACTATAGTGACGAACCTGGCTGGGACATGCTTATTGTTCAATGTCTACTCATCAGTGGTGTTGTTGATGACCTTGGTGTTTTTTGTTTTGTTTATTTTAACATCCTGATAGTATTGCAGCGCTTTTCTGTATTCGGTTGAGTTGTGAGTATTTTCAGAACATGTGTTGTCAAACTGATGAAAATGTTTTCTTAATTTGCTGGTGTTTTTTCTATTTGCATGTGTTTTCTGCTGTTGCAGCGTTTTGAGCTCTCTCGGTCACCATACTGAACAAATTATGTTTATTTAATGTTTATCTGATTCCCAAGCCCAAGAAGAAAGGATGTGGGCATTTTAAATAAGTCAATGCTGACCACAGTGACTATTAAAGGGATAGTTCACCCCAAAAATTTTACATTTTGTCATCACTTACTCACCCTCATGTTGTTCTAAACCTAAAGTTTCTTTCTTCTGTTGAACACAAAAGAAGATATTTTGAAGAATGTTGGTAACCAGTGTAAGGGGATTTACAGTCAAAGACCCAAGGACCAGATATGATTAATTAAGACCCTGAGTCAGAAGTGCAGTCAATTTAAGACAAGAGTCAGAATTATAATAAATGAAAGAAAAGTTTTACTGAAGATAGTTTGCAGTTTCATCAGGCAGAAGTCAGCTTCAAGACTCACAAAGATCATACCATAGATTATACCAGGGATGGGCAACTTCGGTCCTGGAGGGCCACTGTCCTACAGAGTTTAGCTCCAACCCTGAAAAAATCACCTGCCAGTAATTTTCTAGTAATCCTGAGGACCTTGATTAGCTTGTTCAGGTGTGTTTGATTAGGGTTGAAGCTAAACTCTGTAGGACAGTGGCCCTCCAGGACCGAAGTTGCCCATCCCTGGATTATACTATACACCAAGGTCTAAGCTATGTCCTTGCTTCAGGTTGAATGATTCTTATTGGCTAAGAAAATAGATAAACATATTAATTTTCCACACATAAATTGATAGACTGAAGCATATCTCCATCAATTAAGCAGCTGACACTCGGACCCTGAAGTTAGGCACGTCTTGACCTTCCAGGTCGCAGATTTGGGTTGCTGGGCGCCAGCCTGTCCAGAACAACAACTCAGTCAATCTCCAATAATGCAGTTGTTCCTTAACCTGTAACCAAGAAGACTAACACACACAGCTTTTCCAAGGTTGGATTTGGCCAGGCTCTAACTATAAACAGGAGAGTCTTCTCAAAATGAAGTTTTATGTAACAAAGTTCGGGAGGAGCACGTTCTGGTAATCAACCAATCAGCACAAGAGGAAGCCGGTATAAATGAAGCCTTTCCTCACCTCTGTCTCATGACAAGTTTCACAGCATCCCTCCACCACCCCATCACCTCACTCTCGGCTGGTTTCTATCCCAGTAAAAAGGGGGAGTTCTCTGGGTTCTGGCCAAATTCCGAGCTCGGAGCCCTCCCCCGGACAGCATGCCAAACATGCTTAAAATACTACATCTGATTTAATGTACGTGTGAACTCGTGAAACATGAAGATATTACGTTCTTTCTCCCTAGGAGAGGGCACTTTAATCTAACACAATAAAGACTTTAAGAAATGGTCACTCAACTATAGGTTCCAATGACCCCTGTGACCATTGCTGTCAGGGTACCCCAGCAAAGCAGATGTATGTATTGACACATGTTAATGAAGTCCATAATTCATTTTTGGAAGCCAGGCTAAATGAGCAAGCACTGTTACTGCATTCCTCAGTCACTTCTCAGATATTTTAGACTTTGAAAAAATACATGAAAAGAACATTTTTGATAAACTCCTATAACAAAGTAAAATATCATAAGCCTAGAGAAGTCATTCAACTCTTGTGATATTTAGAAGGAAAAATATTGATTAATACCTTGATTATAATCACTCATTAGATATATACATTGTAGCAGCAGTGGATTCCAGAATCCACACTTCACCAGACAATTGACGGTAGCCATTGACTTTCATAGTACCTAGTACATGGCTACCATCAACTCTTTGATTACCAAGATTCTTTAAAATATCTTTTTTTGCATTCAACAACAACAAAAAAAACTCATACAGGTTTGGAATAACATGAAGGTGAGTAATTGATTACTCATTCAAGGAATGGGTGAACTATTCCTTTAAATATTATTCTTCATAATTTTTTCACGCATTTTTGTCAGCATTTCAGCTTCATGCCGCAAATGTATCTGTGTCGAAGCTTGTCATCAGTCGCTTAATTCATGCAGTATCACAAGGGGGATTATTGAAATACATTATTGAAAAGGTGTTTTCGGTCACAGAGATATGTTTTTGTTGTAATGGTAAAAGAAAACGAAATAATCTCTCGTTTTGGTAGAATGTCTCAGAGTTTACATTCTTCTTGTCTTATTATCAGTAAAACATGTCCATCTAACACTACAAAAATCATCTGATTGATAGTAAGCTCTACTCTCTTGGAGACTGGGCATTGTCATTATGTGTTACAGGAACTGTTGGATTAGATTATCACTGCAAATTTTATAATAGGAGCTACTGATTAGAATTAAGCTTCAGAAAACAGAGATACGAGAACCCCAGAGAGACTTTGTCACATTGTCTTACTAGGCCTGCAAGCTTTGATCCACTATCTACTACTGATACTGTAATAATATCATTTAACTGTCAAATTAACTGTATCATTAAAAAAAAAAAAAATTAATGATGTTTTTGTAATCCAATTATAATACATTTTAAAATCTCATAACTTTTTTATAGATTATGATTACATATTATTCACACAATGGAATAAACTATTTATTAGAGGTTACTGTGGCGCTAAAGTTTGACGTCATCACGTGTTTTACGTCATCAAATTGGGATCGGTTTGTGAGATCGGCCAAATTTAGTGACTACCGATCGAGTCAAAGAATGTGATTATCGGCCGATACCGATCTGCGGTTAATCGATCGGAGCATCCCTACTATTTATAATTCATTTATTCTCACTAATTCTTCTAATGTTTCACCCTAAATAATCCTTCCGCTTGTATACATTCGGAAAGTCTTTGAGTTCCCTGAGATTTGTGATGGTTACATTGACATCGAGGTAAATCAATTAAATATTTCTATTTTTAGTGTTCTAGTGTTTCATTTTTATTTTCAAATTATTTACTTGTTTTAACTTGAAATTTTTGTCAAATTTTTTTTTTGTCATTTATATTTGTATAAATTATTTGCTTTTCCCACAGTTCTTTTATGAAAACCCTGGCATAATGTAATGTTTTTATTGATAATAAAGAATGGAAAACACAATGGTTGTCACTACACAATAATCCCTGGATGCTGGCAAACAGAAGACGAATATATACCAACACAAAGTTTTAATAACAATAAACCAACAGATAGGCGAACTTGACGTAACCGGACAATGAACAGAACACAGGCAGGAACATTAATTCACAGAGATGATTAACTAAACGACGAACAGCTGTGATGATTGTGTTAGTCCATGGTGACAGATGAGAGGTGGCAAATAGGAACAAGGAACATATAAATGACAGAAATGAGACAGAAATGACAACAAACTAAAAGTCCTTGAACTGAATACCACTGAACATAATGGTGACAATAATAAACAAGTTCGAAAGTAATCTAAAAGTAATCAGGTACATTACCTAAAATGTGTAATGTAATAGATTACGTTACTAACAACAGTTTTCGTCATGTAATTTGTAATCTGTAACAGACTGCAATTTGAAAATAATCCACCCAGCACTGTAGGTTAGACTATTTTAGTTGTCTTATATCTGTAGCAGGGTAACAGTTTCCCCAAGAACATGTTTGTTACAGTGTTTTAGTATGTTTGTTTGATATTAGCTGAATCTTGTGTAAAATTATCTTTAAAAATGTCCACACTATTGTGTCAAATACTTTAATTTCCCAGTGATAAAGCCTGACATTTGGCCCTGTCTCATACAAAGCGTATTGCCTTTAGAAGACTTTGAATATAGTGAATGAGTAGATTTGACTGATTTTATGTACAGTAATAAATACATTTGTATATGAATGCACTACAACTGACACGACTAAGGGTTTTTTCTTCCTCAGCAGATGGAGAGAGCCCTCCATCAGCCACATCAACTACTGTCAATCACATTAAGATTGAGTCAATCAGTACCATGGACCTTTAGAAGCAGTAATGGCAACTTGCAGTACTACTCGCTCTGATTGGATAGAGTGAGTATATAATGATGTGTTACTAAGAATTACTGAAGTGCTTTCTCCCCATTGTTATGAAGTGAAGGGAAATCAAATGGAAGCTAATTGGAAAATTGAAGTGAAGTTAATGCTTTATTATTTGAATTAAGAGATTTAGATGCTCAGGGAGTATGAAGTTTCACATGAAGAACCCATATCATTTCTGTATCATTTAATCTAATTAAACTGAATGAAGTTTCAACACTGTGTTTGTGTTTGTGTTGTAGCTTGTAGCATGCGTTCCCTACGAAAGACTGTGCTGTTAGCTCTGGTAGCATCAGTGGTCCTGGTTTTGGCTGTGCTACATTCCTGGCCCACACGGGTCTACAGCACTGTGGATGTCCGATACAGACCAGGTCCTGGAGCTGAGCGGCTACTGGAGGAGAGACTTCCTGAACCGGATCCCAGTGCTAGTACCATCCCTTACCGTGTGAGGGAGAGTGTGGCCAGGTCAGTTAATCCTCACAAACATCAGTGTAGTGTACTTTCTGATATACACTACCATTCAAATGTTTGAGTTTGGTAAGATATGTTCTATGTTTTTTTTTTCTTATGCTCACCAAGGCTGCATTTATTTGATCAAAAATACAGTAAAACAGTAATATTGTGGAATATTATTACAATTTAAAATGACAGTGTTCTATTTTAATATATTTTAAAATGATAGGCATTAATATTATGATTCTTTTTTTCCTGTGATGGCAAAGCTGAATGGCCATAACTGTATTAATCTGTTTTCAGTGTCACATGATCCTTCAGTAATCCTAATAATATTAAAATATCTTAATATTTTTGTGAAAACCATGATAATTTTTTTTAGGATGTTTTGATGAATAGAAAGTTCAAAAGAACAGCATTTATTTGAAACAGAAATCTTTTCTAACATTAGAAATGTTTTTACTATCATTAATAGTGTGTCGTTGCTGAATAAAAGACAGCTGACCACAAACTTTTATACGCTACAAATTAAAGTTGTTCTGAAATCTGCAAATCTCTATCTTTAAACATTAGTCTGTAAATCCTTTATTTGTTTATATACACAGTTGTACACAGAGGCCTGCATTGTCTTCTGTTACATCCAAGGAGGATGCAAACATTTTTCTTCAAGTCAAAAACTCAGAACAGTCACAGAATGATCATGTGAAAACTTTTCTCCGCTTCCGCAAGGCTTTTGGCTCGCAACGGGTGTGTTTGTGAAGGAGAGAGCCGAGGGATCAACCTGCCCTTTGCTCAGCTATTGTTCCCCAGAGTGTCTGCCCATCCCCTGCACACTGCCTTCCAGGCCTCCCAGCTCCATGAGATGAAGAAACGGCGAGCCAAAGAGTATCAGAGCTTCCAAATGAGGTGCATTTAATCATTTAATGACAGTGCCAATTTTGGTTTATAAATCCATATATTATCAAATAGAATGTCTGAACTTGGGACAGTTTTAAGGCAAGAGTTATTCAAGTTTTGATAAATAAAGTTTCTATATACATACATGTGTGTATCCTTTTAACATAATTGATATACTGTTATAGTTTTTGTTAATATTTTGAATTAGATTAAATTTTTTAATTTTTTCTGGCTTTATTTGAATTTAAAGTTTTAGTAATTTTGTCATTTTACAAATTTTTACATTTTTAGTAGTTTTAATAGTTGTTTTTTTTTAAAATACTGCAACGTGTGGTGCTTCAGTAAAGATGGTGAATAGGATCAAAGAGCAGCATAAAAGTTTATTAACAAAATACCAATAGTAAATCCAGACAAAAACAGAACTAAAGACAATGTACATGATACAAACACAATGGACAACACCAGACATTAGTGATGGGTGATTTCAAAACATTGCTTCATGAAGTTTCGAAACCTTTACGAAAATTCTGTTTAGAATCAGTGGTTCGGAGCGTGTATCAAACTGCCAAAGTCATGTTTTTTTTAAGTATGTCATTTTTTTAAGTATTAGTTTTAGTTGATTTATTTTTAGTTATTTTAGTACGGCAACTGGCTAAAATAAAATATGTTTTTTGATATTTTATTCTATTTTTCTGTTAATGTTTATTTAATTTCAAGTAATAAAATGTTTTGTTTTAATTTTAGTGATTGATAACTCTGGTGTGTATAGGTCGCAGACCCCTGCTGATCTGCTGATTGTATCTGAAGCTAACAACCCCCTGCAGTACCCAACACAGGGTGTGGAGGTTCGGCCACTTAAAACTATCCTTATACCAGGTATTACTCTTTTTGTGCCTTGTTAGATTAATATTGCCATATGACTGAAGAAATGTGATGAGACTATTGCAGAGCATTATATTAATAAATCTTTATTCTAATATAATGAATATTAACGCTGACATAACACTGAATAAAGGGATAATTCACCCAAAAATGAAATTATGCAATCTGAATTAGAAAATAGCTTGATCTTTTCCAGACTGAAGTGAAGTCTGATACATATATGTTTGTGCAGAATAATAACATGACGCTCACGATTTCACAATCTGAAAAGAGCATATTATTAGATTACTGAATAAAACGTGTCTTTAATAGAAGGTAGTTTAGTGGATTTTCATTTTGTTATAGAGGCTGGACAGTAACAATGCATCCCTGTAATGTGTTTCAGGTTTGGCCTTAAAAGAGCTGCCCAGAGATTTCTATACTGTAAGTGATATAAATAATTTATGTCTGTTTTCTGTGCCCATGTGTTGTGGATGCTCCCTGAACACTGTTTTTGTCCTTCTCTGTAGCTGAATTTTTCAGCATCTCTGGGCACATTTAATGTGGCAGCTGAGGTGGATGGTGTAAAGGTCAGGGGTGATGGCGAGATGCACATGACCCTGAGCAGCGGCCTTTTGTCCAGTCTGAATCGACAGCTCCAGTTTATCACATATACTAACACACTGTTCCACCCCAGCACAGCTGACACAGGTATGCATCTTCTTAGTATTTCCTGTAAAAAAACAAAAACATCCCAAATGTGCATGTAAACTCAGGACTGGGTAATCTTTATTTCATATGTTGTTTTTGTGTGTGCTTATGATTCAGTGCAGTTAGACACAGAAGGACATCAGGCTCTTTTCACCATCAAGATTCGTCATGGAGTAACACCTAAACTCTACAACACAGGCTCTGATGCAGATAAAGGTGAATACATTGTTAATTATATCTAAAACTATTAAAAATAGTTTGTTGGATTGAAAGAAAATATAAATATACTGATAACTGATATAAATGCACATACATCCACATAACAAATATAAAAATAAATCTAAAATAAATACAATAGTATATAAATAATACTAAAATAACTAACATAGACTTTTTGTGACATCACAACATGGTGATGGATTATATCATGAATATTAATTAGGTCATGCTGATGTTGCTAGGTAACCTTCCTGAATTTCCTGATCAAAGTAAACGCATTACTGTAATATTCATGAGCAATTCAAGCCATAGTCAATCTGGTAACTCACAACCTGTGCAGATATGCTTTGAGATGCACAATCAGACCCACTTTAAGTGTGCTTATATATTTTACTTGACCATTTACAGTTGTACATGTTAGTTGCACTTCTCCATGATGTATTAATCTGAAGATTCATTCTATAATGCAGTATTTGTCCTTCTTAGAGACTTTAAATGACATTGGATTAAACTTCAAATTATGATTAATCAGTTCAAACTTGGTTAATTAATTACACTACCATTTAAAAACTGTCAGTAAATCAATAATTTTTATTCAGCAAGAACGCATTAAATTATTCAAAGGTGACAAGATGTTTACATTGTTACAAATCTATTTCAAATATATGCTGCTCTTCTGAACTTTCTATTCATCAAAGATAGAAAAATTATTAAGCAGCACAACTGCTTTCTACATTGATAATAATAAGAACTGTTTCTTGAGCAGCAAATCATCATATTAGAATGATTTCTGAAGGATAATGTGACACTGAAGACTGAAGTAATGGCTGTCAAAGGAATCAATTACATTTTAAAATATATTAAAATAGAAAACCATTATTAGAGGCGTCATTACTTGTTTCATCATCAACTTGATTCACTTGTTTCATTCTGTGATTTTAGTGTAATTGGTATAGTAATTAAATCTCTCACATTTGCCTTTCCCTGTTCAAAGAGTACAACATCAGTGCTCTTGTGACCATAGCAACCAAAACCTTCCTGCGCTATGACAAGCTCCAGGATTTAATTGACAGCATACGACGGTACTATCCAACTGTTACAATTGTGATAGCAGACGACAGCGAACACCCGAAAACTGTGTCAGGCCCATATATTGAACATTACATCATGCCCTTTGGAAAGGTAGGTCACATCCTTTTAATATCAGTTTATATATCACTTAATTCAGTTTATTCCTGACTTCCAGGGTTTATTACAGGCTTTCTCTCTGTGTGGTTCATGGCTATACTGAGCCTAAGAAACTACTCAGTGCTACTACTGTGTTTATTGGCGGTAGATATTTAATATTAAACTTTTAAAAAGCAATTTTGTTTAACTGTATAAACTGTATAACTTGCTATTCTTTTCTTCACTTTTTCTCACTGACATACACAAACACTATATTTATATCTTGTCTCATATATTTTTAATGCTAATCAAAGTTCAACTTTTGATTGCTGGGTTCGACCACCGAGTTTATGACCCATTCCTGTCTGTGTTTGCATGCCGTATGATGGGCTCTGATATGTGTCTATGTCTCAGGGCTGGTTTGCTGGTCGTAATCTGGCCGTGTCACAGGTCACAACCAAGTATGTGCTGTGGGTGGATGATGACTTCATCTTCACTGCCAACACAAAGCTAGAGAAGCTGGTGGATGTGCTGGAGAAAACCACACTTGACCTGGTGAGAAAACGTTCAAATATATACTGTATGTAGCATGATATACAGGGTTTTCCTGCACAGCAAATTTCCACCATAAAATGTTTTTCATCAAATAAAGACAAAAACAATACTATACACTTATAATCTAGTCTAGTGAAGAGCCATTGCAGAGACATTGTATGTGTTGGGTGGCTCAGGTGCACATCAATGGCTTAAAAACCCCTTGAGGACTTTTTTCCATTGCACAAGAAGCAAAGTGTTTCTTTAGGTCCCTCTTGTGGTGAGGAACTTACACCTTTGGAACTGGCAGAGTCCCCAGTTAAACCTTTAATCAAGAAACCATCCCTCTTCACAATATCCACAACAACAACCTGTCTTTGCTAATTAAAAATACCAAGTGTTTTTGGAGTTATACATCATGGTATTATTTTCTTTAGCAATGTTTTTAGAGAAAACACTGTGCCATGGTAAAAATGAGGAACCATGCATCTTTTTTTCCCCTTCTTTTTATTTATTTATTTTTGCCCTATATACAGTGGCACCAAAACATAACTGACACTTAAGTGACACTCAAAGTATATGATGCCATTGCATTATATAACAAAATACCAACCATCAAAAAAAAAAAAAAAATATATATATATATATATATATAGATGAAAAATATATTTTTCAAATATAATCTTTCTAGGTGTTTGTGAAACCTACTCACATATGATGAACTTGACCCGTGGTTACTTTGTTAGGACACCTGGGTGAATATAAAGGGAACTGACTTCAGATATATTAAAAAAAACACTAGTTGGTTAAAAATAATTATAATACAGGGCTGTTGAATGCTTGATTCTGATTGGTTGACGAATGTTCTAAGCTGTACAATAAATTCTAGTAAACGCCCAGCTGAAGTAGTTTCAGGCAGGTCTTGACCGCATTGAAGTTCCATATCACTTCGACTAATGATTTCAGTTATTTCAAAGGTCCTTAAAGCCTACAACAGCAAAAGAACCAATACCCACAAAGACATTGACCGAGCAGCCACATACCTCTGCATCCGGCATCTGCTTCTAAAAGCATTAGCCCGGCATCAGTCTGCACGCTACAGTCTAAATGTAGCTTTAAGTTCATTCAGCTGAGTATGTCATCTGACAAATTACATTTGACTCCTGTTTTTCACATTATTTTTCAGAATCAGAACAAAGGTTTTGGCAAATCTCTGAATCTCAGGACAGTGTTCACTGCTGATTTGATTCCTTTTGAGATCAGCACATTTAGCATCAGCACAGCAGAGCTAAACAGGCTTTATGAGACCTCCCTACTCTCCGTCTTTGGCAGTGATTGCTAGAATTCAAACAGAGAAGATTATCGAAGTCTGTAAAGTTCAAAATGGTCCAAAAAAACAACACATGTTTGTTTGCATTTTGTTACATTTTGAGTACTCTGATGCTTATAAAGGAAGAGTTTTGAATGGTAAAGAGTCTGTTTGTATCAAATAATACGATTAAGGAAAGAGTGCAATAAATACAGTTTGCATTAGTTTTCTTTAGGCAGCAAATCTAGGGCAGATTACTGCGCTGTAATGGGTCATCTATGTGACCTTTCCAGTGAACGAGTCTTCTGTGCGCACACAACCACCCAGCTGGAGACATGCCCTGGAGAAAGGAGACAAGCTTATCCTCTTTCTTAAAGAAGAAGATACAAAAATAGATGAACTGTTTTTACCCTGTACCAAAGAGTGTTCTCCACTTAAATTTGTCTTTTCTGCATTGTTCTTAGTGTTTGGCTTCTGTGTGTGTTTAGGTTGGAGGAGCAGTGCGTGAAGTTACAGGCTACACTGCCACCTACAGGCAGACCATCTCAATTGAGGCTGGAGAAGAAGACGGAGACTGTCTGCACATGCGGCGAGGCTTCCATCATATCATCCAGGGGTTTCCTCACTGCGTGGTCACTGATGGAGTCATCAATTTCTTTCTTGCCAGGACAGATAAAGTGCAGCAGGTTGGCTTTGACCCCCGGCTTGCCCGTGTTGCTCACCTGGGTGAGTTTTCAATGGAGTGCAAACACACAATTAGGTGATTCTAGGATTGCGAAATTTAGCAAAAATTAAACTCATAAATTATTCAATTATTAAATATATTAAATTCTGGCAAATACTGCAGAGCTAATAATTGTTTTCATGTTATGTATAGTAAAATAGCCTATAGTAAAATACTAAAAATCCTGATCAATGCTTTTAAATGTTATACATGTGAATCATAATGTACAGTATGAAAATATAAATTTTGAGATCTGAAAATGAATGAATTATTGTTCAAAAGTGACAGTAAATACATTTATAATGTTACAAAAGATTTGTATTTCAAATAAATATTGTTAAACTTTCAATTCATCAAGGAATCCTGAAAAAAAATGCATAACAGTTTCTACAAAAATATTATGTAGTACTGTTTTCAACATTGATAATAACAAGAAATGTTTCTTGATCATCAAATCAGCATATTAGAATGATTTCTAAATGATCATGTGACACTGAAGACTGGAGTAATAATGCTGAAAATCCAGCTTTGCCATCACAGGAATAAAATACATTGAATTTTTAAGTGTAAATGTAATATATTACAATATTAGTGTTTTTACTGTACGTTTGATCAAATAAATGCATTATTGGTGAGCAGAAGAGACTTCTTTCAAAAACATTTAAAAAATCTTACTGACCCCAAACTTTTGAATGGTAGTGTGTGTGTGTGTGTCTGTGTGTAAATATGTTATTTCAAACATATATGACTTTATGCGTTATTATAGAAACAGCAATTGTCATCATAATTGTAGACTGAAGAAATTAGTCACACGGACATGAAAAAAAAATGTAGTTCATAGAGACAAAACAAATTTTCTCATTTCCATATTTTGTTTTACAGAGTTCTTTATTGATGGGCTTGGCTCCCTGCATGTTGGGTCGTGTGATGATGTCGTTGTGAACCACGCCACTAAGATCAAGCTACCGTGGGGCCAGTCGGAAAGCGACAAAACTTACGCAAAGTTCCGTTACCCTCCTGCTTCATCTGATGCGACACACACCAAAAATGGCCTCTTATACTTCAAAAACCGCTTCCAGTGTCTAACACACAACTGAACCCACTCTGACAATGCCTTCTTCCCTTTCTCTCATCCTCCCTCAAATGAACTCTCTCTCCATGAGTAGCTAAAGGAGCCTGTGAAGACACTGGAGGTGTGCTGTGTAACTTTATTATGGTCCCATGTGAGTAAGGGGGGGCTCTTTTGGAAAGTGTCTTAAGGTGATCAGACATGACTGGCGGATGAGATGTGCAGTGATGGCTGATTAACATTTTTTTGATACCTGAAGATGTCGTATTTTTGTGTCTCCTTTCTTTAGCTTTATTTTTGTTCAGAAGAATTCTTTAGATACAGATCAAACCATTCCGTAAATTATGCACAGCCATCTTTTTTTCTCCTCAGCCAATCATGTTTCAGTATCACATTTAAAGAGATAGTAAGCCCAAAAATGAAAATTCTGTCATTATTTACTCACGCGAATGTTGTTTTAAACTGTAAAAGAGACATTCCAAGCCCCAAAATGACATGGGAGTAAGACTATGACAGAATATTTATTTTTGAACGAACTAGGCTAGTCCTTTAACTGACGAGAGTACAGAAGTTTCTTTTGAAACCGAAGAACGAAGAGAAAACTGTGGAGGCAAACTTTCGAATCATGACTTTTAGAATTTTTCAATCCAGATAAAGGGAGACACTTTCTTTGGGACGTTCGCATGGAATGTCACATAATCTCCCTGTCTGGCATTAATCGAATCGTGTGTGTACCTGTTAGTCTGTGTGGGTTTTATTGAGGGTCGTCTCTCTGTACGTTTGCACTAAAACAAATGGACTTCAATTGGAGAGACCAGACCCTCAGCGTCACTGAAAGAAGGAACATAGTGAACATCATTAGCAAGCTAAAACCACAGACAATCCAACATATCACTCTCATTATCTCTCTCTCCCTCTCACATACACACTCAAGCGAGAGATAGGGGGGTGATTCATTGTATATCAGTAAAACCTCCTGAATTTGATATTTTTCTGTTCTAAAGAGTGACTGTGCCAAAGGCTGAATCACTGTCCTGGTATATCTTATTTATTTTTTGTACATTTTTATTTATTTGATTCTGGAGTCTTTTTAGATTTCGTCCCTATGTACTGAAGCATGCAGCCTTTATTAAATATCAGCCGGATGCGAAGCAGCAATGTGAGGTCCAATGCCACCTTTTATAAATTTAGTTAGCAATCAATCATCGTGAGCATGTAGTCCACCGGGGGGGAGGGAGCTCCAGTCAGTTGCTTTTGCTATGCAGAATGGCTGAGACAACTAACCTTACTAAAACCACAAAAAAAAAGCGATATTAATAGACTCTTCAGAGTAAATAGCACATTATGTGCAAATAATGAAGAAGTCACTATAAAATAAAACGATCATTAAGGTGATATCTACAGTAGCTGTCAAAAATTTGGATACATCTCATTCTTAATTATTATTATTTTCCTTGTTTTGTAATAATTGTTGGGATTAAAAACATTGAACCCCCAAAAACAATAATCAAAATTAAATTTTATATATTTTTTTCAGCTTTTTAAGTTGCCAAACTCTGCCCAATCATTTAATTTAAAAATTATGTTTTGTAAAGACTTACGCACTATGTATATTTCTCAACCAAAATAAAGCTTTAAGATCAAAGGGTCTTTAAGATCATGAGAAACAGTTTGTACAAACCTTTGACTAGTACTGTATGCAGCCACCTTCTGTAGAGTAAAAACATGTAAGAATCTGGTGTAATTGCTGTCAAATCCAATGTATAGCATAATTTTGGTTATGTTTGTTTGTTTTTATGTGTGTGTGAGAGAGAGACTACATCGAGTAAGCTTTACATTGTCTCAACATGAGGCCCTAATGACTGTTTGCTGCATTATCCATTGAACCACAAATTCTTCAAATAACATTCAACATTAATACCATGTCAAAGATTATACATTTCTATACGAGTGTGTGTTGCCTGTGTGATAGTTCTCTTCCTTTTCTGTTACATCCTGTCTAAAAATGGTGCCATACAGGAGTAAATAAGTGCATGGCTGTCTAAAAAGCCTTAAAGAGGTGAAGGAAACGAAAGCTCAGAGGTTCAGTGCGTAATGAAGTTAAATTAATACACAGGTTGAATACATCATGCAATGGTTTAAAATGAAATTGAAAACACTTTTGCACTTTTTTTATATCTGAAATGCCATGTGACACCCCCTTATAACAGAAAAGGGAATACAATTTGGTAACACTTTTATTTTAGTGTCCTTGTTGCACGTTACATGTAGTTACTATAGTAATAACTATGAATAATGCATAATTACATGCAAGTAACCCTATAGTAAGTATAGTTAATTAATATTACTCAGTACTTAAATGGATAATTACACTGTAACAAGCACATCTTAAAATAAAGTGTTACCTAAAATTCTTTTAAATGGTACTTTATCACTCACTACCAGTCATTGAGCTTATTTCAGTCCTGAACAAGACAAGTGGAGGATGCAGTCCTGCAATACTATGATGTTGTCTGGAGAATGCTTCCATTTATCTGCCCTGCATATTCAGGTGCATGAGTGTAAGGTCAAAAAGGGAGCATGCAAAAACATTGGTTTAAGGCTACTTGATTACAGTTAGTTTCAGATGAGCTTAATGGGATGGGAGCTTGAACAGAAGTAAAGCTGAACATCTGATACTCCGGCTATGATGAGATCGACTTTTTGATTACAATTTTAATTCCCTGCTTCCTCCTCACTTCACTGCAATGATTCTAACTCCTCATCTCTGGGTTTCTCACTGTGTCTGCATGACTATTTTCTGTTGGTGTTTTGTATCTGTAATACAAATATAATTTTCTGTCTCCCCAAAAAGTTTGGCTGCCTATTGCTCATTTTTAAAAGAACAATATAGTGGCAAAGGTCCCTTAAATATAAAAAAGGGGAAAAGAACAAAAGAAAAAAATACCTTTTTTCTTTCCTTTTCTTTTGTAAATGTAAGAAAAAGCATTTGTTGTTGAATGGAATGAGATAAAGGCTTTGGTGATAACATTTGTCATGGTTTCTGTCTTCCTGAAGAAAAGTGTAAATCTTGTATGGTGAGTAAAGTTAGAATATAGACATACAGAAGTCTAGGATCACTTAAGAATCTTTTAATTGACAGCTTTCAAAAGGAAAATCTAGAGTCATTCAGTGAATATACAATGCTAATGAAAACATCTGAATAAGAAAAAGTAACACACTGGATAGCTTGATTTCAGGTAGTACAAATACCTGAAATTTTACAGTACTGTCACATTATGTATCATTTGGAACAAGGAATAAGTTAACCTTCCCATGCACAATTTCAGTAATATAGAATTATCAGTAGCTACATATACATTCTCAATCTTTTGTAAATTATATCATCACTGACGCAAAGTTTACTGCATACAGTCCAATACTTTCTTTCTTTTTTTGTTATGGTAACAGAAAATGTAGTCTTGTAGGTCCAAAATACTTGTTACCATTGTCAAGTACTGAAGGTTTGTGTTGAATTTATGGTTTGTGTGAATTATCATATTGAAGTGACAGGCGGAAGAATAATTCAGTTATAATTAATAATTAAATCAATTCAGTCTTTGTTTATTGGACATAACTCGGAAATGGACTAAGTCTTCCTTTATCTCCTTAAAATGTTCTCCTGAGGGTAACAGATGGTCCATTGCTTGGGTTGAGGGCAGAGGAAGATGAGAAAGTGCCTTTGCAGGACTGTCAGAAAGCTGAAAATTTAAGGAACAGAGTGAAAACATATGCTAGTACAAATACTCTAAAAAAAATATAACGCTATGAGACCAGATGGACCTCTGGGAATTTTGGGGGGTTTTAATGAACAAATTATGATAATTTCAAAAATCAAGCAAACATTGACCTTTCAATGAGGCGTGGAAGGTTGTGAGGAATTCCAGGAGCGCAGGCAGGGCAGAACCTGGCGGTCCACTGATGCAGAGCTATAGGGTCGCAGGTCAGAGTTCAGTGAGGGTGATGTTGTCATGTTCTTTCCCAGGCTGAGGGATTTAATTTCTTTTCTCTGGAATTCAATAGGAGACTGCAGAGCTATGATGGGTGCGATAGAGGAGATGAAAGAGAACAGCGTCCATTAGGAATTCTAATCTATGGCAAGGTCACACAAGGGTCATGGAAAGTATGATGCTGATACCGTTTAAGAAGTTGCGCTGTGTCTCCAGCATCTGTATGATGTCATTTGCCCAGGACATTCTGATTTCTGGAGTTGATGCACGAAGAATGAATCGCTGCATGCTTCCATCTACATTACGAGACGTCAACACCAACCGACATGAGTCGTCTGGGCAACAATCCTCAATGCCCAAACAACTAATCTGTGAAAGATACAAATATTTACCCTCATATTTATTTTGCCTACTATCTCCCACTTTTTTCTTCTCTGCTTTTCACCTTGATGCTGTTTTTATAGATGTATCCTGTCAGGGAAAAGCCTTTCTTGCGGTCAATTGGCTCACTGAGGATGACAAGCTGCTCAAAGAGGAACAACCGTCTCTCTTTGGGACGGGAGAGGATGCTGTTCTCATTCTCAATGAATGTGAAGGTGTCCTGTTGCAAGAGTTTCCCTTGTGCTCTCAGCTGACCCTATGAACCCAATCAATCACAGGTGATCTGAGTGAAATTTTAGTTTCAAATATTGGTAAGAGAGCTAATACAACTATAAAATAACTATAAATGGCATAATTGTTTTATAAATAATGGACTTATGCTGTGCTCATTTTAAATACTGAAGCAGTCCAAGGTGAAGAAAACCATTTCTATTTCTGCAGTGCATTTGAGTCTCATCCTACCTCAAAACCCTGTAGTCTCCCAAGATTCATCATGTCGTTACATCGCTTTGGAACAAAACACATCACCTGCACTGCCCTCTGTGATAAGGACACAAAAAGAGAACGGAATAATAATTCAATATGTCAACTGATAATGAGTTTATTCTCTTGTCCTCACTTTTAGAAGCCAGTACAGACTGTGCCTACCTCAAGATCTTCTGTTTGTCTGCCTGCTTTAGTGTAGTACTTCAAGAAATCCTGTAAATAAACAACATTTAGGCAGAATACTAACTAACTAACAGGCATGTGGACTTCAACTCAGCTCCATAATTTGCAAAGAAGGACAAGAATAAATATGCAAATTAAGGCGATACTTTTTCAGTTTCTGTGTGTATATATATATCAGGGTTAACTAAAGTGAAAAGTGAAGTGACATATGAAGACCAAGTATGGTAACCCATACTCAGAATTTGTCCTCTACATTTATTCCATCAAAGTTAGTGCACACACATTAGGAGTAGTGAGTAGTGAACACAGACACACTGCAAACCGTGGACACACACACCTAGAGCATTGGGCAGCCATTTTGCTGCAGCCCACGGGGAGAGATTGGCGGTTTGGTGCCTTGCTCAAGGGCACCTAAGTCATTTCCTGTCGGTATTGAGAGTCGAACCCATAACATTCGGGTTATCAGTCTGACTCTCTAACCATTAAGCCAAGACTGCCTACAAGGCATGGCATGTTTGATTTGATTTTTGTATAAATCACTAAGAAGTAACAAAAGCCATCAAAATAATTTCCTAAATACCTGTTTGTTGTTATGCACTTCATGTCAGTTCATACAATGACAAAATTTATGACATATTGGCTATACAGTATGAATTTGAGGTATTTTTTTTTTCTGTAATGGGAATTGCTGAATAACATACGTTCAAAAGTTTGATGTCAGTATGATTTTCTTTTAATTAAAACTTTTTCTGCATCAATGCATTCAATTGATTAAAAGTGACAGTAAAGTCATTTATAATTTAACAAAAGATTTCTAAATTGAGCTTTGCCATCACATGAATAGATTGCCTTTTAAAATATATAAATAGAAAACAACTATTTCATATTATACTAATATTTCAGCTATGGCCAAAAACTGTTAGGTTGACAGAGGAGGAAAATAGGGAATGACTGAAACTACAGGTGGGGAAAAAAATGGTGCACTATTATAATAAGTCTCTATTTTGAATGAGTGTGTACTTGTGTACAAGCTCACACTAACACACCTTCAGCAGCAGCTGATATTTCATGATTCTCTGAACAGGTTTGATGAGCAGGTCATTTAACTGCAGTCTGTGACCCAGCTGTTGTCTCAGTTCCTACATTGTGAAAGAGCACAGGACAGTCATAGACCTTTCCCTCATACACCAAATAGTAAACATGGCCACATAACTATACTCAGATTTGACCTCATTTCAGCACAAATTACCTCAAAATAGGTTTCAATGTACTCTGAGACGATGTGCTCTGACTTCGGCTTGTTCTGACAGTAGACCACATACATGTTGAGCCGCCTCTCCTGGGAAACACACAGACATATTTGTTGCCACACAGGCAAATGTTTCATTTATGTAATACAAATATCATTAGTATTAATGCCACTATCATTAGCAGATGAAGGAAATAAAACCTAGACTTACATGTTTGATAAACAGTTGTGCCAGCAGGTCAGGTTCAGACACACATTTCTCCAGCTCTCCAAGAAAACAGCTGTTAAAAAAAAAAAAAAAAAAAAGGTAGGAGCTGTAAGAAGGTCAGGTATGCACACCTCAATGGGCACAGATCCTATCAATAGGTGACCTACTCTTTGTGCCAGTCATAGATCTGATGAATGTTCCCAAACACTATTTTATCCTTTCCTACCAAATACTCAGGCACTCCAACACTTTTCATTGTAGCCATATAACCCTGAAGAAGGGAGAAAGTGAGAGTTAAAAAGAGAGAATGACTAAGCTCTTCTATGCGTGGGATTGAATGTATTTATGTGTTACCTCCACTACAAGCCCCAGATCTTCCACATATAGCTTCTCTGTCTCGACCAGCTCTGTCAGCACATATCTATGAGTAAGATGTCAGATTTGGAGAAGGATAATTAACAGTATTTCTTTCCACAAACCATGGGTTTGGGGTCACCATCAATCAAATACCTACATGGTTTTCTCTAATGCACTTCTTTTCTCCTGTTCTTCATCCTCCAGGCTCAGCGATTGTACGTGTGTCTCATCATTTAAGGAGACATTGCATGACTGATGCCTCTGAAATTGGACTCATTAGCCATCACAAGCACAAATCAGCAGACAGTTAAGTAAAATTGTTCAGCACTGTCCAGTGATCAGTTCTATTGTATTACCTGCAAGAGATCATTTAGGTATCTTGGGTAATAGGGACTGTCAGGAGATGTTGGCCCTGAAAGTTCATCACAGTCCTGCATGCCACAGGACAAGAAAGTGTACGGTTTTAGTATAAAAATACAGTATGAAAAAAATTACACTTATTCCCTCTCTATCTGTGATATACATTAAACATTCAAAAGTTTTTGGTGCATTATGTGCATACCAGAGATCTGAAGGAGTGGGGCAGTTTTTTGGACTTCTCTGTTGGGCTCAATGGGCTTTGAGCTGGTGAGAGGGGTAGAAACATATAGGCTGACCTGTCTGGGCTCTGAATGACCTTTGAGCTCTGACCCTTGCCACCTCCTCCCAGACTCAGCTTTCGAACTGGGCTGCTCAACCATCTCTTGAGGGCCTTGAGAGAGTGGGTAGATGTGGTAGATGGCCGTCTAGTGGAAAGAGGCTGATATTTGCTGGGTGAGATTGGAGAGAGGTCATCAATGGAGACAGAGGCCGAAGGTGTTTCAGTAGGCAAGGAGACATCGCCAAGCCCAGTCAACATGTATGACTCTACATAGACCGAGACAGAGAGAGACGGAGAAAGGAAATAGTTCGATCTTTAAAGCAACACTTCCAAAAACCAGCACTGAAAAAAAAAAAAAAAATTAAAAATCATATTTATGGTAAAGCAAAAATTGGATGGAGGCTATGATTGTCAGAACTCTGCTAGAAAAATATTATAACAACCTTTGACAAATTATTAGATGTCATTTTTAGTTCTACAAATGTAACAAATTATAACTATATGCATAATTAAATGATTTGCTCGATTGTACTGACAACCAACCACCATGATAAAACAGGGGGAAGAAGACTTACCTAATTTCATTAGATGGGTCTATTCATTATAATCAATATAAAAGACTATTCATTGTAACTTTCAATCAATTTAATGCATAATTAAATTAAAAAAGAATAATAATAATAATCTTACTGACTGACCTTTGAATAGTAGTGTATGTTGTGCAATGATTTAATAAGGAGAGAATCGGGAGAAGTAATGAGATATATCACAAGGGAATTTCCAGCTCCACCATTAATATTCATCTTTCAGTTATTTGTCCTGAATTTTCCACATAGTCATAAAAGGTGGAATATAAATATAACTGGCAACACATGAGATTCTGCCTTATAAGCAGATGATACAGCTTAAAAATGGTTTGTTTTTCCCCCCTGATTTAAAAGCTTTGCTCAATGTGGGAAAAGCATGCCCTAACTGAAGGGCAAACGGGAAGGAAAGACTTTGAGAGAGAGAATGAGGGACAAACAGAAAGGATTCTACTTTTTCTGCTCATGGATTAGCTGTTTCTAAAGGTCGAATAACCATAATCCTGCAATAACCTATAAAACAACCATTTACATACACAATGCATCAGCATTTCTACAGATAATCTGTGCAAAATGATACTGACAAAATAACAATATTAAGAAATGGGTTCATCACTTTTACAAACTGCAGGTATTATGATGAAGCAACAAAACAATTAATACACTCGGTTTACGAGCAAATAATCTTTTTCAAGCTTCAAAATGTGTAAAGTAGGAATGTTTTTGGCTTAATCAAGTATGCTGGGCACATATTCAGAATTTCCATCCCTTGAAAACAGCAAAGCCTACCAAAACACAATGCAAATACAAATAAGATTTGAAGAGATCTGACAATGCAACATCTGACTATAGTCAAAAGTGACAGAGCAACATACGGATCTCTTACCTTGCTGTCTGAAGCAGCAATCACACCTGGCCAAAACTTTCTGGCAGAAGCGTCCACAGCCACACACCCGTGGGGCACGATGCCCCTTCATACCAGCCGAGTAAACACTGCTGACACACTCCTACTCTCAGTTCAGAGGTAATCCCTGAGCTCTGAATTCACACGCAACATCTGTATAATCCCTGCTTTTATCCACATAGACCCACTACATCATGGGGGGAATGGAGGGGAGAGTTAAAGGCGGCTTGAAACGGAAGCTTGCCTATTGGCTACATTTTTTTTTCATTCGTTTTTCATGGTCCACGCCATGGTCCACACTCCAGCACAGTAGGTGGCGAGAATGCACCTATCGTGTGTTTGCTAAAAGCCATAAAAAAACAGAAGAAAAAACTAATTTCTCCATCTGTCCGAGTGAAATGGCTTCTTCTCGAACAAGAAAAAATGTAGGACGGGTCACGGGACAGTTGAACACCACTTTTACATTTTATTTAGAAGGCGGGACTTACTGCATTTGCGTGTTGAACTTGATACCATAATAAGTAATATGAGTGCACCGTCTTCAATTGGAACTAATCGAAGACGACAATGAAAAACGCTAATAAAATCCACAGAAGACAGAAGCAACAAAGTAGATATGCGAGGTTGAAGGGCCGTGTTTGTACAACTCGAGTTTAAAAGATAAAGCATCTTGCCATCTTGTGGAGAAACATCAGGAAAAACTTTCTATGAAGGGCCTATTTGTACAGACAGACTACAAATTAGGGGTGTGCGATATCACGTTGTTGTTGTTGTTTGGTTTTTTTGAAGAAATATCGTAGTATCGTGCATTCTATCAGTTGCAGTTCTGGCGCCTCCATCTTAACATACTCAACGCGACTTACATTCACACATCACTTGTTAACGCAGCGGTAGAGTTACACTCACGGGACGGGACACTGCTCATAAGTTCATTATTTGCCTGTGCATTAAAGCTTTGCCGGTTAAACATTTCATTCGCGTGCTGTTGCACGGTTCTAACCATAGACTGTGGTTCTAACTAACATGCTTATACATCCGAAGCACACACACACACACACACACTAAGGCGCTTCACTCTTGGTTCGATTGCCTCTTCCGGACACTGCAGTTTATAAAAGTTGTCCACCCCTGCCTCCAATGGACTGTGTTCATATTATTTGTATCCGAACCGCGGTACGCTTGCGTCATCAAGCTGCAGCTGGCGCGTAATCGTGTTGCTTGGTAACCGCTATGAATGAAAAGGTGTACAAATGTATAGAATTGCTTGCTTCACATTTGTTCTTCTTTTTTTTAACCTTTGGTTTTGTTTTCAAAGAAAATATACAGAAGCACACTCGAGTCTCTCTGCCACAAAAGTACTAAAATCGTTCCAAAGACAGCGGGCTGTCCGCTGAAGACAATTTTTAAGGAGGCAAGCAGAAATCATCTCTGCTTGCAGTGCGTCAATCCCGCTTTTCGTCAAGGTAAGTGTTAGGGTTGCAAAATTCTGGGAATTTTCAAAGATGGAAACTTTCCATGGGAATTTATGGGAATAAACGGGAATAACTGGGAATTTTCAAAGTTGAAGGTTGGCTCTTATAGGGAACTTAAATATAGTTGAGGAAAGTATATTTTAGCATAATCTTGACTAAAACAAACAGATGCCATTCAAATACACTTGAATATCCATGCCATTCCTCAATCACATGCACATAGCACACTGCTTACTGCATGGCTATTGAGACCACACCCCCTACTGGCACTGTGCATGCCTCCATCACATGTACAGAAGCCCAAAGCACAAGACTATT
Source organism: Abramis brama (assembly GCF_963993115.1). NCBI lineage: Eukaryota > Metazoa > Chordata > Actinopteri > Cypriniformes > Leuciscidae > Abramis > Abramis brama. The sequence continues at coordinate 11,557,436 of NC_139973.1, read as the reverse complement.
GAAGGCACACATTTGAGCCTGTGGACTAAACAAAGTGAAGTAAGTTTTGATGATATTATGGGGAAATATATTTATTAAATGTCTAAATTGCAAATATCACATACAAATGTATTCATCTAGTAGATAGCAAGCTGATAAGTTAGATGCTAAATAAGCTAGCATAACTTTATTTACCACATAAGTAGGGCTGGGCGGTATGACGGTATCGTTACCGTGGAAGAAAATGTAATTCGTAACAGATTTTTTTATTCCGTGTATACCGCAACATGTAAATAAGTAGGCGTGGTTAACTCACGTGCAGTGTGCGTGAGACTGAGACACTGATATTTGTCAAAGAAACATGAAGAAAGACCAAGAGGATCCACAAAAGGAATTACGTTTTCAAAATTAACGTGATATTTTCGGGGGGAAGGCGCAGAAGTAAACTAGAGCAGTGCAGCACACTGAAAGTTTAGAGAGACGCACATGCTCGCAACGGGGCTTACTTGACAACGGGGCTTACTCTAACGAATAGAAATAACCTTAAATAATGTATCTATCCGTCTCTTATGTGTACAGTTACTTTCAGAGTGGACGCGCAAGCGGTTGCCGTGGTAATGAATATTTCCAAAATTCCCCAGCTTAACTTCCCATTGAAATTTACCTAAACTTTCCAGAAGTTTACCGGAAATTTTCGGCCCCTTTGCAACCCTAGTAAGTGTACACACACACGCACGCACCACATTATACGTCATCAATAGCGTTCACTTCCGAGATTTGGTACGATAGCGTTCATATCAGCAGCGAACCGTACTGGAGTTAACATGAACAGTACCCCAGACCACCCTTTTTAAGCGGACTCGAGTACGTTCGCGGGTGCTCACCGAGTTCGGAACACAGCGTTCACATCATCCAAACGAACCGAACTCTGACGTCATTCGAACCCGGGTGCGCACCAAAAGTGCTAGTGAAAGCGCCCTAAAAATTCAAACAGCGCATGATTACTGGACAAAGTTACTTTTCAAGTCTTATAGCCCTACTGTCAATTTCAAATACACACAAGGTTTACATAAACACAGTTGGTTAACTTATTTGTTCATTTAATTTCTTTCTTGAATGCTACTGTTAAATACACCTAGTTAAAAAAAAAATAAAGCACTGTTTTATTTCATTTGTATATTATGTTGTGTAGCCTATTTTTATTTGCGCCACTTTGGCCTAATTGTCTGCCATTCTTTTTTCCCAGACAAGGCTTCTTGTTCCGAACATCTCCAGGTAATTTTTTTTAGTCACATTTGGCTTTTTTGGGGGGCTTTTTTTTTTTTTGCTTTAAACATCGTTGTTTTTGCTCTTTTAACCATTCTTTCAAAGACGTAGACCTACAAACTGACATAGTATATTTATTAATTATCACCTTTTTTGTGGAATCAGTTAAAGATGCTTGCATGTTTTGACTGTGTGTGTGAAAAAGAATTCAAAATTCTTAAACATTATGAAAGGGTATGTTTGACCCCTCACCTTTGCCCTCAGGTATGCGTTTTGGTCTTGAGTTACAGCTTTGTTCTCCAGTTTCCAATTTTTCGCCCTTCTTTGAACAACCACAGCTGTCTTCCAGTAAAGTACACCCTTCATTGCTTTTTTGGATCTGAAACGGGTCATAAAAGTTAGTGTTATCCTTCAGCTCTGAAGGGGCAGAGCTGTAACTAGCTTTCCTGTCTATACCTGAGCAATTCATATATATATGTATGACCTCAAAAAAGACCACATAACTCCTCAAGTTAGACCGACAAGACACTCCTGGGTGAGTATTGAGAAAGTATTTCACCCCAAAATTAAAATAAAAAATATATTTTGCATGTACAAAATTAAGCCTATTATAAGGACCATTTCCAAATAAAGTAAGGACCAAATATATTAAATCTGTGCCACTGTCAAGGCAATTTACTTGGTATACATTTACATGTAATTCCATATACAAACATTCCAGACAACACATAAGCTAGAATAACACTTTATTTATTTTTTTTATCTTGAGTATCTACTGTAGAAATACATCCAAAGTACAGTGTACTGGAGGAGGCCTTATCTTTTGTGCTTGCTTCCTTCATTTGCAGTAAACATTTGGTAAGTTGGCCTAGTTGGAGCAATATCAGTATTGAGCTGATGACTTGTTGTGACAAGTTTGGCAAAACTCTATTGAAGGCTTAAGTCTTAACCATGAAGTAATCATTTTCCGACTGGAAGTACAAAGAAACCCAAAAAGTCTTTCAATGAGACAGCAACTCGCTAAAAAAAAATACTTGGGACAAATGATCATGTGGTCCATGTAATTCTTGCTGATCTGATGCTGGTAAGAGAGACTGAAAATTTAGAATAGGTAAAAATAAGAAGCATCCCTAAGGCATAAGATAAGAGACACAGGCCTGCTTTCAGTCACTCTTGTTTTGACTGGTGTGTGTTGGTCTGAGTTATTAGAGTATCGCTAAAGCATTCAAGCTATTTACACAAAAAATTGAGAAATAACTACAAGAAGGGTAAATAATAATAATAATTAAGGCCCGGTTTCACAAACAGGGCTTAGATTAAGCCAGGATTAAGCCTTAGTTCAATTACTGCATTTAAGTAGCTTTTATAAACATGCCTTAGAAGAAAAGAAAACATTACTTGTGTGCATCTTGAGACAAAACAATGACACAGACATATTTTAGTCTGGGAGGATAGCCTTAAGCCTTGTCTGTGAAACCGGGGGTAAGTGTAGTGCACTGATTAAGATAGTCAGGTCATGTCATGTCCTGTGGTGTGATATGGTGTATTCTAGCTAAACCACTACATTTTGCTAAAGCATATTGTTGTTATAAATTAGTTTAGTAGCATACTGTATGTTGTAACTAATACAGTTCTTTTGATCTAATATTAATTGAGAGACAGCATGGAATATTTATTAATTTCTACACTACAGGACCATTATAAAATAAACTTAAAAGGGTGATTAAAATGGATTAATTGGTGCAAATACATTTATGGGCATCAACTACCAATATACTTATAATTTTTAGGGCAATGGGTCTCATTCATGAAACATTCGTAAATATACGAGTAAATATGTGAGTGATTTGCGCGTAAAGAGACATTCCCGAAAATTCTTCTCCTGATTCACAAATACTTCGTAAACGTCAGATTTGATAGTGAAATGTGTGTGTGGGTTAATGAATTCCAATCACTCGTAAATGGGACGCGCGTGCACGCTCATTCTCAATTACCATAAATCCCGCCAATTAAAACCGACTGACAGCTATATATGGGCATCATATTATGACACGAAACGAAGGATTTCAACATGTCTTCTCAAAAGCGAATGCTATTGTATTATTACATGTATAATTTTGGAAGAAAAAAAAAAAAAAAAGCGAATGAAGAAGAGAAATTTCTCAGATGCAGAAATTGAAGTTTTATTATCAGAAGTTCATTCAAAACGCCACATTTTATTTTCAAGCGTACATAGTGGCGTATCAGGTCCTAAAAAAAAAGGATTTTTTTAGGTAATAGGCTACATGCTTTAGGTAAAAATGCTTGGCAGCATATTACAGATGCAGTTAATGGAGTTTCATCTTTTAATCGAACAGTCCCAGAAGTGAAAAGAAAATGGTTCGACATGAAGCTTGACTGCAACACTTGTAACTTGCGGACTTGTAAAAAACAAAACAAAAAAAAAACAGCTTGAATATAAAAAAATAAAAAAAACTTGTGGACTTGTGTTCCTTTTGCAGATGCTATTACTGGCTCTCGTAATACAAGTAAAAAGAAAAACCGTATGTAATTACTATATATAATACTTTTTCAAAATGCTGTGTAAATATGTACCCGATTACGTTGAATTAAAATGCAGTTTATTAATGAGCAAAACGTTCGGATGTTAAACGTACTATTTACGCGTGGCTGGGAGCAGGTGTAGATTTCTTTCGTACCAACTAACATTTGGGAAATACGAACATTTTAATGAATCCGAAAATTTACGCCAGAACCACTTTACACACGATTTACACAAAAATTCGTTCTGCTCGTGTTTCATGAATGAGACCCATTGTTTGGGAATTGTATATGCAGTCATTTCTGTGTAAATCGTTCATAAACCATTGAACTTAAAGTGACAAAATTCGTGTAGAAACCTGTTAAAGAGCGCTAACAGACTTTGAACACACAGTCAAAATCTGGTTATCTCAGTCATGTCAGACTGTGTTTGTAATAAACCAGAAGACACATACAATAAGAACCATACTAAATAAGGCCTCAAAATAATCTCATCTTTTTCAGTGTATATTTAATAGCAGTCAATAATATGTGTATATACTTTACACTATGGTTTAGTCTCCAAAAGTGACCTTAAAATTGATACATTTTGTACAAAAAAATTTACACAAAGTGTCTACATAAAGTATGTTACCATTTATAAGTAAATGTGTGTGAGTGTATGTTTTCTCACCCTGTGCTGGTTACTCAAGTCCAAGGATGGGTTTGATAAAGACATCAGCAGTTGCTCTGGGTTTCCCTGAAGTTTGGCCAAACTCTTCATTTTCCTCTTTCTTTGTGTCCAGATGGATGAAGGAAATGTTTGGCTGCGTGTTGTGTCTTCTCTATACTAGTCCAGTACTGTCCAGTTTAATCTCTACTCCACTCTCCCTGATTCACTGACACACATTCTTATCTATCTCCTTCTGCTGTCCACCACCCATTCCCTCCTGTTTCTCCAACACCCTCTTGCTCCATCTTAACCTCCCTGAGAGAGAGAGAGAGAGAGAGAGAGAGATTTTTTATTATAAAATAAAGGAATTATATAAAGTCTTATTTAACATGTGCAAGTCCCAAAGGTTAGGATTAGGGTTCTTCCTTAGGGTTAGTCTAATTAACTTAAATTTAGAACAGCAAGTCAGTGGGAGGCCACCGACATGATATAAAAACAATGTGCGTGTGTTTGTATGGGTTTTGGGAGGTGAAGGGGTTTGTGGTTGGGGGGCAGAGGGTGCTTGTTTGAGGAAGGATATTCTAGATGTATTATCCATGTCCTCATAAGGAAAACATTTCAATAAGCATAGTAAATAGTGTCTTAATAAAAAATCCATAAATGTTGAAAGGTTCCTATGAGAGTTAAGTTTAAGAATATGAGATTATCCTTAAAAAATGAATAATTCATTTGAGAAAGAATCAGAGTTCAGTTACGTGAAAATAATAATAAAAATGTTTGCTTTCTCTCTATTTCTATTTTCTTTTTATACTCTTCTGTACAACTGCAAATTTGATTCTAATTAAATTCTGTTACTTTGTATTTTGTGTTGCTTTAGTTTTTATTTGATAAGAAATAAAAGAATAATCTGTTACTATAATTTTTCATTAAAATTTCTAGCACTGTCATCCTCAACATATTTAGTAATGTTATATGTCTAATATGATATGTAGGATATGTACTGCTTGTACATCAGTGATGACTGACATTTTAAATTTAGGATTTACTTAATTTTGGTACTTAGGATGTTTTGTTAAGCTTTGATAAAAGAGTTCATTTAAGATTATCTCAGTCCCTTCAGAATCGCAAGAATTTAAGCAAATCAGCTTGCAAGTTTGTCGTAACATTGGTGTTAATTAGATATTCATGATTGGAATTTATTTATGCCACAGAAATTACAATTTTTTCTCAGACTGCTTTATGGATTGTCTCATTTTGACCATCTGTAGAGGCAAGTGTTCATTACCGGATAAACATTTAACCTGTCATGTAAGGACATTTTTGTCAGCAAAGTACGTCACTCCGTCTTGAAATCTGATCAAAGACAGCTTCACATTCCATATAATCCTCTAAACTTAATGCAGGGTCCCTGTGACATAAAACAAGCAATATATAAGACAAAAACACAAAGTCCTGAAACCCACCCACCGCATGTTTAACTTTATCAGCATCACTGGATTCATAATAATTTAATATTTAAATGTTTGTCAATATGAGACAGAGAGAAAGAAAAGGAGACCATTTTGAGTGTGTAATATAAAAATAAAGTTTTTTTTTTTTAAATGCAGAAAGTTTTCAGTTAGGGTTAGATTATCGTTTTTATAACTAGCTGCATAAAAAGAATAGAAGTCTTTGCAATGTCCCCATTTAGACAGCTAAGTAAACGTGTGTGTGTGTGTGTGTGTGTGTGTGTGTGTGTGTGTGTGTGTGTGTGTGTGTGTTTGTGAAATGTGATTATGCTCCGAGTGCATGTGTTGGGTCCTTTCTGATCCTGAAAGGCATTAGTCTAAACCTGAGGCGTTACAGAGCATGTATACATAGGATCACATACACACATGCACTACGAAGACATGAAGCTGATTTGTATTTTCTGGGAGCTGAGATTTCTGATGATAAGGATGTGAAAGTTGAATCAAAGTATACCAGCGCTCACCGAAGGCTCTTCTTTTCTTCTGAAAGGTGGACACAGGTGAGTTATACTCCATACTCCATATTCCATAGTAAAAAAAGAACATCTGATTGTCTTCATAATGGTACACTAGAGCTCTAAAGAGAATGTTTATTGCTTTATTGTAATCTTTGGATTGTATTTTGCTATATTTTGCTTTGTGACATGCACAACTGGAGAAATGTTTTATTTATTGCTGTTTTGAGAAATAGATATAGCCTACCAGTTTTGTAGCAAAACTAAATGTTTTCAACTTAAAATAGCTGTATAAATGTGTAGATATTTATGCTACAGTTCACTGAGGTAACATGCTTTTAAAGAGTATGTAAGCCTGTTTATTGGTGTCTGTGTATTTTAAGCCTGAGCAGGCCAGATTTAGCACTGACAATTAAAGCACAGCTCTCCCAGGCTAAATCCAGAGCTATTAAAACTCCCAATTTTCTCGCATCAGAAGCTTTTGAGTCAATTGAACTGTGATAGTTGCAATCGCTGCAAATTAATTCTTTTTATGAAGGTTCTCACTTGGTTAGAGAGTTTTGTGGTTTATCTCTGTTGGTCTGTTTGCCTCAAGACAGGGGCCGTAAACACTTGGAGTGCATTCCTTCACCTCAAGTTGCTGACCTGCCACAGTCGCGTTGGAACACTTTCCTCAAATGCCAGAAAAGATGATGTAGGCAACACTAAACTCTTGAGACATGGCAGCAGTTCATAGCTCTGCCTTTGAGGACCCAAACCTGGGGTCAGGCCCAGCTGACGATGAAATATCATTGTTGGAAGAGTCTGACTCTGGAAGTTTGCTCTCTGAAGACTCTGTTCTCCCTGATTATGAACAAGAGGACAGGAAAAAGGGAACTGCCAACACACTATATGAGGCGTGTGTCCAAAACGATACAGAAGCACTGAAGAGAGTGTTGGAACGTGGTGTGACCCGGGATGAGGTCATGGAAGTTGACATTAATGGCTGGGTAAGATATTATAAGATATTGCAAATTAGTATTAAAGAACATGAGACTGAGTGTCTCATCACTGAGCAGAAAGGTCAGTTGCTCTGGCAATAGTTTTTTTTAGGAGTGAGCTATGAAAGATTGAGGTAATCCATTAAAAATAACTTTTGTCAACCTTTCATTAAAAATATATAACATCATTGTCAACCAATGATGTTTTGGTCTACCTTCATATTGGTTGCGCTTTATTTTACAGTATGTGTACTTGCCTAAGAATGTACTGGGTAATATAAGGTAACAACATGGGTTTAGGGGTAAGTTCAGGGTTAGTACCTAGTTATTACCCAGTTATTGTAATTGCTATAATAGGTACAGGATGTACATGGGGAACATATTAGATGGCCTTAACTACTAACATTAAATGCCTACGAGAAGACTATGGGTTTATTGTGTAACTACATGTTCTGGAAAATTCCCACATTTACTGTTTGTAGTTAGGAGTAAAGGAAGGGTTAGAGTTTGAGGGTAAGGGTTTGGATTACAGTTCGAAGAAAAGTAAACAGTGCAACAACAAATCTTATTTAAATGCAAGTACTTTAAATGTAATTGCAATGCACCCACATGTATGTATGTAATATTGCATCAAACGGTTAAGCATATAGTTAAGGCCACCTAATATAAAGTGTGACCAATGTTTTAAACAAATTTGTAGGTCATCGATAATGGCTGTTTCGACATGGTTTTCTATGGAAGTTTAAAATGTTTATGAGTAAAATGGGGTCTGAGGTATTTCTTGAAGAGACTTTTATGTTTACAACTTGGACAACTATTGCAGTCTTTGTAGCAACTATTTGAGGCATTTCATTTGAAATTTAACAGCATGTGGAAGTCAATTTAAGGAATATTAACATACCTTATTGTAATCATGAATCAAAAAACACAAATGATCGTTGGAAATTCCTGAAGAAACCTCAAAGTGTTGCTGGGTTATTATGGTTTGATTGATTATGAAAGTGTTGCCTGTTGGGGTGGAGTGTCCATGTGCTGCAGTCTATGTCTCTAACCTTTTTAACTGGTTATAAGGTCCTTATAACATGATTCTCTCTTCTAGAATGGACTGATGGTGGCTGCATATAAAGGATTTCTTCCGATTGTTTATGAGCTGCACGGCTGTCCACACCTGGACATTAACCACCAAGACAATGACGGCAACACTGCTCTAATGATCGCTGCTCAAGCTGGTCAGTTACTGTGTGATGTCAATTCACTTTTTTTAATGGTAGTTAGAGGAGCTACTGCCTGGATTCTGCTGGCAGTAATAGCGTTACAGTATATACAGCCTGATATTGTTGAGTTTTGTGAATATGGTATGGTAAGTACAATTTATTTTATGTATTTGTATAAATGTTAAATTTATGTTAAATACTATTTACAGTTACTATTTACTGTTTAGGGAATTCACCCCATTTCTTTATTTTATATATCTTCGGAAATACAATGTGAAAACCTTTTAAATCTTTCTGTACACAGGTCATGTCTCCATATGCAACTACATCATGAATTACTTCCCTGGAGCAGAGACAGAGATCAGAGACAACAGAGGATTCACTGCCCTCATGAAAGCTGCCATACAGGGCAGGACTGATGTGGTGGCAGCTCTTATAATGCACGGTTAGTTATTGAACACACATGCTGATATGCTGGAAATTATCTCTGAGGTATGAGCATTTCATATACTGATTATATGCATATGCACAGCATTTTAGACAAACTCTTTTTTTATTCCTAAAATAATTGTGCTTCTAAACTAATCCCAGTTTTCCTGCATGACATGACTCTCCACATTATTCTTTAAATTACTCAGGCCTGTCAAAGTGCACATTTTAATGTAGTCTTTAAATGTCCTGCTATACTCTGCTTCAGCAACATCCTCTAATACACAATATTCTTTTTTTTATTCTCTGTATTGTTCTATCTTAGGTGCTGATGTAAATGCTGTAGACACCAACCGTGGTAAATGTGCACGTGACTGGGCTCTGAAAACGGGTCGCTTTGACACGCTGACACGTCTGCGCCACCTTGTACTCCATCCCACAGCGGAACAGTTCTGTGACACCTACGTCCCAGAGTGGCCCGACCTTAAGTTGCTGGTCAGCAAAGCAACAGCCAATAAGAGTGCTGGCCAGAAGTTGACTCATCATCTCAAGAGTACGTTCGGTTTCAGTTTCCCACGCGACCCACAGGAAAATGGCGTCATGGATCACATGGTGCGAATGACCACCAGCCTACACAGCCCGCTCATAGCCACGGCCACACGCCCACTTTGCCCGAGCAGCCCTCCACAGGTAGGTAAACGTCGACTTGCTGTGGCTGAGCTGATGCAGAAGCACTCAGAGAAACAGCTGGAGGAGAGTTCGCTGTGCCACCGAAACAGCTCTGTCTCCTTCATTTCTCCATCTATCCACTCTCAGGAGTCCGGCTCTGTGTCCTGCTGTGCCGATACAGCGAGGCGTGGAAGTGTGCTGTCCATTGCTCAGTCCGGTATGCGCACATTCATTCCTCATAGCGTAGCGTCAAGGCGCAACAGTGTTTTCCCCTCGGGCTGTATCCCACAGATCAAAGTCACTAAATCCTCTGAGCCCACCCCAAAGAAAGTGAAGAAGAATAAAAAGCAGAAAGGTTACCTGGAGCCTCCAAAGTGGAAGTATAAGGAGGCCAAGGATGAGAAGAAGAAAGAGAAGAAAGTGTTAAAGGAAAAAGAAGAGAAAGAAAAGGAGAAGAAAAGCAAAGACAAGGATAAAAGAAAAAAAGAAAAGTGATGATTAAGGGCTTTCTGAAATCTTTGCAAAATTCTGATAAGTACTCAGTCTCAATGAGGGTGTAGATGCCCTCAATGTTGTGGAGCAATGCTTGATGACAGAATCAGTGAAGCAATGCAGTGAAGAACGCATGGGTCCTGAGGAGAAGTGCATTTTGAAACCACAGCGGTGCAGTCCTGTCTCACGAAATCACTTCCTACTATAACTGCCAGTTTAAAGGGGAAATTTATCTATGATCATTTCAGTCCTTCATAGGCTTAAGCAAACAGTTTAAGATATCTGATTGGATGACTTGCAATATAGGATAGTTCCTAAATGAATGCTGCATTATGTATTTAAATAAACACCAACATAATCAGAACTGAATTATGCTATAAATATGTAATTTAATATACTGAACAATTTAATTAGGCATAGTCCATCACTAACATGTAATTAAAAAACAACAACAAATTAACCATTGCTTATCTATAAAATGTTTAAATGCTGTGGATTCCATATTTGCAAAATTATCCCACAGCAGACGTGCAGACATAATTCAGCTGCCAATAAAATGAACATTTAGAGATTTTGTACAGTGTGAACTCTTAAAAAAATGCTATCATGATTGACTTGATCATGTATTATGTTTGTAAATATCTATGATCCATTGTAAGATGCTGTAAATATGATTTAATAAACTATGTATCCTGTAGTACACAAAAATGGTCTTATTAGACTTTTTCTTACACCTGTGTAGCATCTCTGACAGAACGACAGGGACAAATGTGACTGAACAGTCAGTAATCTGCTCTCTCACAGTTATGCAACACAACCATCCTAAGGGCAGCAGTTAAAACCATGCAGGATTAGAGATCTAACCGGGTCACTCAGGTCAAGCTGAGGCCTCTAAGTTTGGCTTCTAAAGGACGTGCTTTGGAATCACTTTTGTAGTGATAAGATCTTCATCAACAAGGGGAGAGAAATACTGTGCACCCATTATTACAAAGCAAAAGGACTAGATTTGAAATAAAAGACAAGCAGAATGTGGGAATGTGCAGGGTTATACAATTTAAAAAGAAATATGATGTGATATTCATATACATTTTCTATTGTATGGACAGAGGTATCAATATAAGTTATGGCTAATGTGAGAATATAAGTGAATTGTACTGGGGAAAAAAATCTAAATATCTCAAGTGTGCAAATAACACTGTTCTTGGTAATTTATGTAAGCCTTTATCATCCTAATGCAAAACTAAAATAAATGAATAGACAAAAAATATAAAAAATATAAATATAATACAAAAAATACTCAAGATTGATTTAAAAAAAAAATTTGAAATATAATTATTTTAAATACATTACACAGTATATAGTGGACTAAAAGGATATTTTATGGTAAATAAAAAAAACTGTCACATCCTTTTTTGGGGGGTCAATAACCTTTTTTTTGTCGATGGACTTCCTGTTAGTTACTCAACGCAGTGTTTCGCCAGTTGGGTATTTTTGCTCAGCTTTTTTGTGGATTTAAGTTTTCATTCGTACTGTCACAGTTTCATTTACCGGTACTTTTACTTGTCAGGATGTTTCTCCCCAACACAAGAGGTAAGTGTTTATTTCATTTTCCTGATGTTTTTAAAGTACATCTTGCTCATCTCATTGCAGTAGAATGTCCATCAGTGGAACGTTTAATTAAATTTAGCTAATTGCAAAAACATGTAGCTCTGATTTCCAGTTAACGATTGTTGTTTTCAGTTCATTAAATTTGCAACTAATGGTATAAATGTGAAGGTATAAATCAGGGCTACCCAGTGAACTTGCTTTATTCTCCCCCAGTTCTTTCTGCAACAAGATGTACAATGTATTTGCATTTACTAGAAGAGAACTGGCTTGATAGATAGAGCTGGCACTATTATTGATTCTGAAAATATCATGATTGATTCTGAAAAAAGTCCCCATGCTTGAGCTAATAACATTTCCATTCCAGTTAGCAGTACTGTTTAGATGCAGACCAGTCAGTTTAGCCAAGTGTTGAAAACAGTACTCCTCTAAATCCTGAGTTTGTTTGACTCACAATAATATACTTTTGTAAAGAAAAAATATATTTTCAACCAGGAGCCTAAAACTATATTAAAGGTATAGCGGAGGATCTTTCCGAATTTTAGATAAGACCCGCCCTCTCCACTTTTTGAAAAGTTTGATTGATTCACCAGAATGATTGACAATTAGGAGGACCAATAGTATAGGCATTCCACCCGGAAGTAAAAAAATCCTCCGCTATACCTTTAATGGTTAAAATAATTTATTTTGGTTTAAATAATGTCTTGTTGTTTGTTTCCCCATGTATAAAATGTTGAAACTTGCACATTTCATGTACTTTAATTTGTGAAGTCCTGTTTTTCACAATATATTGCAATCGCTCTTTCTTCATAGCGCTAGCTGTGGTGTGCTGGATAATGTGTGTGAGAATCACAGTGTCCCAGGGTAAGAATCATTTCACCTGAATAACCTACTCCTGTACAGAGGCAGAAGCACACATAGTATGGTCAGTATGAGGGAAGAATGGCAATTTTGTTTTCCATTCAGGTGACAGGTCATACAATCTTACAAATGTCATGCTGTTTATAGAAGTACTGTATTCTCACCAGCTTGTCCTTATCTAAAAGATTAGGGATCTGGCAGCCTAAAAAGTAGCTACATAAATGTGTAAAAATATGAATGATCATAAAATCTGAACAGTTCATCATGCCTGCACTAACTTATGCAGGTTCTCTTTTTATGCAACTACACTACAGTTCAACGTTTTGGGTCGATAAATTCTCTCTAAACTCTATTATTACAATTTATAATAACTCTTTTTTTATTTAATATATTTTGACATTTTAAAAGCTGATTACTCCAGTTTTCAGTGTTACGTCATCTTTCATTTGCTGATTTAGTGCTTAAGCACTTGTACTGCTTGATATTTCGGTGAAAACTGATACATTTTTCTTTTCAGGATACTTTGATGAATAGAAAGCTCAAATGAACAGCATTTATGTGAAATAGAAATCTTTTGTAACATTTTGTCTTTACTGATCAATGTCCTTGACTAATGAAAGTATTATTTTTTTTCTCTTCTTTTCCAAAATACCCAAACTTTTTTTAACCGTAGTGTATGTGTGACTTCAAATAGCCTGTTAAGGTCAGTGGAACATAAAATCCTAACACTAAATAAAAACAAATCCCATAATTTGTTTTTATTTAGTGTTGCTTATGCGGTTTGCTGATTGATTCGAAATGAACAAGCACACAGCAACTAAATGAAAAACTATAAATTCTGGTCCAATATTGCATTAATATGTATTGTCCTCCCTTTTCTTTTTCTGTTCCTTTCTCACTCTGTCTCTCACCTCTAGCATCTGTTCCAGCCCTTGTACTCAAGTTCGCAGACTCGGTGAATGAAAGTAATATTGTGCTAAACACTTTATTAAGTGTTTCCTGTTACGCCCCTAGAGGTGCTCCGTATCCTCTAACTCTGTCTGTGGGCAAGCTGGAAAGCCCCTCACAGACCCCAGAGACCACAGAACCATGGGTGACCTCTCAGGTCGTCAATTATGCGACTTCAGTGGATTTCAGTATCCCCGCATTACCCAAGTACGAAGGGAAAATGGTGTGCTGGTACAAATCCACTCGAACTGAACTGAAGAATTCTTACTCTGAATTCAGTAACACTGTTCCCTTAGTCGTATGTAAGTTTGATAATGCATAGATAAGTGTGTTTTGAAAAAAATATATTAGAAATTTTCTACTGAAATGTCACTGTATTTCTCTCTTGTTTGCCTTTACCAGCTGCCCTCCCTCCTCCCATAGTGTCTTTGCAGCCCAGTGTCTTTCTTGTGGGTGGGAATTACACTGTGTACTGTGATTCAACCGCTGGTCCAGTCACAAACTTCACATTAAGTCTGTATTACCACGTCCTACCTGTCACACCCGGAACCAACTGGACCTTCGCTGGTTCAGTGTTTCTCACAGATGGCAATAGACTCTATACAAGAAACACGAATGCAGTCGTCCAAATAGAATTTGTCTGCACTATGGAGATGTTGTACAATGGAAAAGTTTTGCATTCACTGCAGTCTAAAATCGAGCAAGCCTTTCCAGGTACAGAGAAGCAATACATTTCTTTGCATGTATGAGAGTTAATATGTGTGCTTATAGTATACACACACACGGTCCAAAGATTGACTCAAAAGACTTATTGGAGCTCAGGATATTTATTCTAAACCTCTTTAGGAGAAATATAAAAATGAATATTAAACTGTAAAATTAATGTGGATAGCATAGTTTAGATAATTTTGTCTTGAAGGAAATTGGTTAGAAATCTGAGTATAATTTTAGATTGTTCAGATCTTTTCTGAAAGAAGGAGACTTGGTTGAGATTAATAGGGGCTTTGAGATCTGAGATGCCAAATCTGTGACCAAATTCGCTTAGAAAAAACAATTGAGATTTTATTTCCCATGTGTTTATACACATTTCAAGTGCACCTATGCTTTCTAAAGACATGGTGCATTGTCTTCCCTTGTGCAGAAGAAGAGCTTCCGGTTCGCCTCTGGGAGCAAAAACGTGGAGAAAGCTGTCTGGGAGACCTGGATGTCAAGATCAAAGGCAATTGGGCACCGGTTTGTCAGAAGGAAGTCGATGCATCTGTCGCTATTGCTACGGCTAATGTGGTGTGCAGGGAACTGGGATGTGGGCATGTACTGGTGTGGAACAGGTTTTTGGGAAACAACCGGCATTTCTCAGACAAAATCGGGGGTTTCAGATGCAGTGGGAAAGAAGAAAAGACCAGAGATTGCCCAATGAATGAAATTGAATCGTGCAAAAATGGAGGCACTCTCTACATAGTTTGTTCAGGTGAGACAGATTGAGATTAATAATACAAAGGTTTTGCAATGTCATTTTACCCGAAAATGTTTTAAAGACCCCATGAAATGTTTTCATGAACCATCATTTTCTACTTGCTAGTTGGCTGCAGGTACTATTAGAGGGGTAAAACTGGACAAAAGATCTGTGTAGTGCAAGATGAATCATCAAGATTTTGTCCCATTTTCCCAGAAGAGAGAGTTTTTAATGCCAATTTTAATGTACGTGTCCTGTATATCAGCTAAAGGTTAATTATGTCGACTTTTAGGAGTACACTACCTAGCACATAAGCTTAGGTATGGCTTTATAAAAATGGTCCAAAAGCCACAAAACACCAATTGATGGGCTCTGACTAATTCACGCATACTTTGTACCTTTATAATAAATGCCTTTCTTTCACTCTCCTCTTTGCCAGATGCATTGCCCCCTCCTAAACTGTCTGTGATGACTTACGGTTCTGACCCTAAATTGTATGTCAAGGACAAACAAAATGTGGAAATCTCCTGCTCCTTTGACTCAACTTATTTAAAACCAACAGACTATGTAACTCACCCCATTCACACTTATACTGTTACACTTAATTGTTTTATAATTACATTGCAAATATTCTTTCTGGAACATATGTAGCAGTTTTCTTTACAATGGTCTTTTCTTTCCTGTTTAGGGGTACATCGTGTTTAGAAAGAATGGTGTTACCTTAAGTGATCAGTACAGAAATCCAGGCACCTCTGCGTCTATCACACAGAATGACAAAGTGGCTGGAGAATATGATTGTGTATACCGACTTCATTCTTCAAAAATACAACTTGTGTCTCAGCCCAGCAATACAGTCTTCATTTACAGTGAGTGTAAAAACAACTAACTTTTTAATCCATGATAACTAACATAAATGACTTTTTTTGCGTCTAGTCATGCTCTTGATCTGTAATCTATAATGCTTAATGTAGAATTTTAAAGAACAAACACCAGGGGTCAGTGCTGAGCAACTAATTTGTAATTTTTACATCATTAAAAATTACACCTAAAGAATGAAGTTCTTTCTGTCAAGACCCCTGTCAAATCAGTAACCTAATAAAAGCTGGTTTATAGATGGAGCAGGTCATTTCTTAAGGACTGATAGGTTAAACAAAGTTTTTACAATGTTTGCCACAATATTAATTTCCGCCACACTGGCAAGGTCCTTTGGTTTAAAATGTAACTTTGACTGTGTCCCTAAATGTTGTCCTGACATTGCCATACTTTGATGTTCACTTCTGTTTGTCTTTTGCAGTTTACAATCCTCCGGATCCGGTACCAATTGTTGCAGGTGTTCTCACAACTGTTATTGGGATAGCAATTCTGACATATATTTGTATCTATAGAACCGCGACACAAGAGGTACAGGGCAATGAGTTTCCAGCACATTCCCAGGACCCAGCAACAAATGCTGAAAAATAATTTATGGCTTGAAATTTGTTAAACTTCACTATAGAAATATATCATCCCAACAACTTTCCACATGAAATATGATGTTTGATGAATGTTGAGAAATGTTAAGAGATGAATTTTGCAATGGATTTGTACAAAGAGTTCCTGGAAAGGTTCATTAACCCTTTCTTGCATTAGTTATGACATCCTCAGTCATGATTTTTTTTTTTCTCTGTTTTTATTGCTCTTATATAAGATATTTTTAAAACATTTTTCTAAAAGATTTTTAGATTTGATTGGATAATATGCGCTTTTGTTTTTGACTGAAGATATACTGTATTAAACATAATAAAATAGTAATACTGTGTGTATTTAACAAGACAATAAATAAAATTATGTGAAAACTACAAAATATATACAAAAAAATTAATACAGCTTCAACTATTGCAAACACAATTGAGTTTGTTCCCGTTCGACTAACAGACCGAGAACTTCATACAAGTTGAACTTTGCGTGTTTTTGATAACATGAGGATGTGATTCCATCAAAGATCTCTACAACTGTGGTGAAGATACAACTCTGTGAAAACCCAACTCAGACTATGTAGAAAATGCTCATGCTCCCACGTTGATTTACTCATATTATCTGATAATTCAAATTATGTTCAAAATGGACAAATTTCTACCATAGCTCTCCTCTCAGAGAAAATCTACACTGATCTATTGATGTTTTCAGACTGTGGAAAAACTAGTGATCAGGTGTTTTCAATCTCATGTAACACATTACAAGTAATATGCATTATGTAATCAGATTTTTTTTTGATGAAACGAGTAAAGTAACTCATTACAAGTAATGTGTATTACGTGATCAGATTACTTCTCCTTAGATGTTACAACGTTGTTGTTTTTTTACCTGCAAGTGCCTTATAGGAAAGAAGGAATAGATGGATTTTCCGGAGCAAGTCAGCTGTCAGACATCTTGGTTTGGAGAAATAAAATCCACATACAATGGCCTGCCACTTGGTGAGAGTGTATAGGATGATGCACTAGTGTCCACTGTAGTGGTTGATGTGCAACTATGCCATCAAAACCTATGCATACTCAAGAAAATGGCTCTTTGAATAGCTGTCCACTATGGACAGCTAAACGTGGCTAAAATTCTATCTTAAAAATAAACTAACCTAGTGTTTTAAGAGTATTAAGAATAAGGGAGTCTGTAATGGTTGCAATAAGTAAATTCTACCTTGCAAGATGCTTAACATGTTAGGCAGGATTTTAATGAAGACTAATTGAGGGAGATAGAGCCAAGTGTCATCATCATAGTTTAAGGTCAACATAAGTGAAAATATATATCCGTTGAAATATCTTTTACTATTTATAGTTTCTTGGTGGTTCCATTGTCTAATTTTAAGCCATATGCAGCTATTTGATGATTTGAAAATTTAAGGGACCCAAACAAAAAAAAACAGTGAAAGACAAAGCAAGGCAAAACTTGTGGTCTCAGATTTATTGTATTTAGATTTTAAGTTGGTGTCAAGTCAATCAATACAAAATAAATCTGGTTGAACATGATTTCAGAGTTGTTGTTTTTTTTTTCAATTTATAACAGGGATTGTAAAATATGATCTGGAAGCAGTCTGAATACTGGGGAAAGTGTAAGGTAGTACAGTCACCACACAGTAAATGGAGCTCTCAGCTTCCAACTCAGCAAGTACACAAAGTTAAGGAGGGATGGTCCACAGAAATGCCATTGTGCCTATTTTTTGCTGTAACAGATCCCCCTTGAATGTGAGATAACTGGACTTTGGTAGCCCACAAGTCATTGTCATCAGTTAGATCTGATCTGAGATCTGAGTTGTGGGTCATGTTTGTATAGCAAATCGGTAAACTGACACTGACAGCCATTGCATAATGATAAAAGACATATTAGTCAACTAAAATACAGCAGGGAGTTGTAACACAGCACAAAACATTCAACCAGGACTTTCAGGACCTGTATAGCACATCCCTGATCCAGTGAAACCATGGTACTGCTTGTGGTCATGCTAATGAGACTTAAAATCCTATTGTTGGGAAAGGCCTAATTCACTTCAGTGGTTTCTATGTGTATTTCATTCAAGTTTCTCTTTCCCCATACATACCAGTGCAGAAATAAAAATTCAGTGGCTGGGAATACAGATTCTCCATTCAATTCTTCCTGGTGTCATTTAAGTGTAGTTGCGTTGATGATTTAAAATGGCAGTGATACCACCAGACAATAGATTATTGGTTAAGGGTCACTACCATCAACGCACAGAACAACCTAAAACATATTTTGTTTTTAGAAATCATTGTCCTCATCTCCTCATTAATAGGGGATAGCTGTCTGGCTAGAATATAGCACCATAGATGGTTTGAGTTGTAGAAAGGTTTGAAGTGATCTGGTTGCAGGTAAGGAAGGTGGGACGCTTGGTTGGGTTGGGTTGGAGGGCTTCTTCTTAATAGCGTCTACTACTGCTGACAGAGGAGACGCTGGTTTTGCTGATGGAGCTGCCACCGTATCCTGAACCACCACCGTATCCTGAACCACCACTGTATCCAGAACCACCTCCGAATCCTGAAGCACTGCTAAAACCGCCGCCATAGCCAAATCCAGAGCCACTACCAGAGAAACCTGCAAGAGAATGAAGGTTCAGAGACATATCCAAAATGACCTGGAGAATAAGATCATAAAAAAGGTGGATTGATTGAGAGAGAGTGAGGAACATTTACTTACCAGATGACAGACCTCCAGAGGTCTGCTGCACATGAATGGTGGCTGAAGATCCACCGCTGGTCAGTCTGAGTAAAGAATATGACAGATTTGCTTAGTGATGTTTTTCAACACCCAGAGGTTGGTATAAAAGTTCTGAGAGTGTAAATATCAGAGAAACACTTTTTTTTAACACTTCCTACCTGTTCTCCTCTCCCTCCAACAGCTTCCTGTAGGTGGCGATCTCAATGTCCAGAGCCAATTTGACGTTCATGAGTTCCTGGTACTCACGCACCTGGCGGGCCATGTCTTGCTTGGCCCTCTGGAGAGCTTCCTCAAGCTCCTTGATGCGGAGCTTGGCGTCCTTCACTGCCAGCTCTCCACGCTCCTCAGCCTCAGCGATCTGAGCCTCCAAGTTGGCACGCTAAAATGACAACAACATACATAAAGTCAGCTTTTTCACATAAACAGAATGTGAAATATTTTTGAATCAATCCTTGCTCATCATTACTTGTCCCTTGACGGCATCAATCTCATTCTGCAGGCGGGCGATCATTCGGTTGAGTTCAGCAATCTCAGCCTTGGTTGAGCGGAGGTCCTCACCGTATTGACCAGCAGAGGACTGCATCTCCTCAAACTGTAATACATATTGAGACAATGAGCACTTACGTAGCTACAGATGAGGTGGGCTTCAAGAGTTGAACCTATAAGAGCTTGACCCACCTTCTGTTTGTACCAGCTCTCTGCCTCGGCACGGCTGCGGTTTGCAATGTCCTCATACTGAGCACGAACTTCAGCCACAATGGAGTCCATGTCCAGGTTTCTGCTGTTGTCCATCTCTACAACAACTGACGTGTCCTTGATCTGAGACTGGAGCTCACGCAGTTCCTGCAAACACAGACCAAACAATCTGTAAATTGCACGCCATAACAAAGCAGCAGTACTATATGCTAAGTAGTTTTTGTTGGCAAAACACAATAGAATTGAACTTACAGCCTCATAGACTGCCCTGAGGAAGTTGATCTCATCTTGAAGAGCATCAACCTTGGCCTCAAGCTCAACCTTGTTCATGTAGGCTGCATCAACATCCTGAAAAAAATGAGAGGACATTATTCCCCATTGCTATTACAAAATAAGACGAAAAAAAGCTTAATGCAGTGAAAAAGGGAGGCAACCCATTAAAAAAATATGAATGGTCATTACCTTCTTGAGCAGGACAAACTCATTCTCTACGGAAGCACGCTTGTTGATCTCATCTTCGTACCTGTTAAGAGATGGGAAAATGTGAGTAAATCAATTCTGTTCTCAGCGCTTTATCGGTTAAATTATTCACCTTCAAAATTACAACTTCACTCACTTGTTCTTGAAGTCCTCAACCAGGCCCTGCATGTTCTTCAACTCTCCTTCCAGCTTAACCTTCTCATTTCCCAAGCCATCGAGCTGTCTGCGCAGGTTAGAAATGTAGGCCTCAAACATGGCATCGATGTTAGAGCGGGTGGTGGTCTGTTCTTGGAGGAGACTCCATTTGGTCTCCAGCATCTTGTTCTGCTGTTCCAAGAAGCGCACCTGGGGGAAAAAAGAAAGAAATTAGTGATGTTTTTTTTAATGATTTTCACCGTCAAGCTCCTTAAATGGGGGTTAAACTTAGTTGAGGAAGATTGCATTCTGAAATAAAAGAAATGACTGAATGAAGTGGATTGGTGGTTTTGTCTGGCTTGTATGACTCCTTTGTAGTGCTGGCTCTTTAAGTAACTTTGTGTATGCTCTCTGGAAGCATTGTTTAAGGGAATACAAATGGTCATGAGTCATTTAAGCTGGCAATTTTTTCCAGCAGGGTGAAGTGAGGGAAGGGGGAGGGGAAGATGAGAGTGGACTGACTGGGTGTGGCAGTGCTGTACACAAGCTACATACTCCTAGGCTAGAAAAAAACTTTCAGTAATGGCCTCGCCCCAAACCTGCATTGCTTCACAGATAAAACACCAACATCAGAGAAACAAGACATACCTGCCACACCCTAAGGCAGGTTTTGTGTGTGGTCTTTGGAGATCAGCCATACCCGACAGCACCTGTCTAGCTAATCTACTAAAAAAAAATTTTTTTCTAGATGTCTGCAGTATGAATGTACCCTAGAAATATGAATGCCCTATTCCTCAAGACTTCTTGATTTAATCATCTTAAATTAACAATGATTTACATTTCCCATTTAGAGCATCTAGCATCTATGGCCGAGGTGACTCATCCTGGTCACACACTGCTTACTGCAAATTCTCCCACAGGCACTAAAAAATAAAGGTGTGTGTGTGTAGACTCCATGCCCTTTAGGGTGTGTCTTCTGTCCACATTTACTCAGAAAGTTATGAAGTGTTTGTTTGCAGCTAAATATGGGTGTAACATACAGCTGACTTAAGTGAAATAAAAATGCACAGCACAAAGGGATCTAATTGACTATCCATTTCACAAGCTGTGTGATTTTTTGCGGTGTAATAAAGTCTAGACTTTGGACTATGCACACACTGGCTACTAGTAGCACTCTCTATGTAGGCCTATGTGTGTATATATGACTCACATGGTTGCTAGGTTATTACCTAAACTCCACCCATATTTGGATAGCTCCAGTCATGGGTTTTTGGAGTACTTTTTTCCAAGGCTAAAGCCATACTGAGAGATCTAGCACACATGGTTTAACATTTGTAGAATTTACATTAGCTTATTTGCTGAAAACTACTACTATGCTTGTACTGCCCAATTAGTAAATATAGTACCACACAGGCCTATGGTGTAAGCAGATGCTGTTTGTTTTACAACTAAGAAAAAAGCCTAGCTTGCAGATATTCTCAAAGAATGCTGTTGTGCAATAGAAAACATATTTAAGTGTCACTCAATTTATTATTTTACAGCTGCAAGCTATTATGGTGTGTAGTAACACTTGCTGCATTCAGTGTTAAGAGCCACTGGTTCAAAGGTCATACTTAGTAATGAAATGAGAATTCCGTATTTGAATGCACTCCAGGCACTGTGCAGAGCTATATCATTTCATATTTTTGCATAATATGTAAAAGACATTGTCATTATAAGAGTGAACAAATGCATGAATACTCACTTTGTCAATAAATGATGCGAAGCGGTTGTTGAGGGTCTTGATTTGCTCTTTCTCCTGAGTGCGGACAGCTTGAATCGTGGGGTCAATTTCCAGGTTGAGGGGGGTCAACAGGCTCTGGTTGTAAGTTACAGCAGTGATGGGAGCTGGAACGAAGCCCATGCCTCCACCGAAACCTCCACCAAGACCACCACCATATCCTCCACCCATGCTGCTGCTGCTGAAGCCGTAGCTGCTGCCTCCAGCACCGAAGCTGCTGCCTCCAGCACCGAAGCCTGGGCCGGCACCCACAACAGATCTCCTGACGGAGCTGACCCTGGTAGAGCCGACGGGAACTGCATAGGCTGACTGGCTGGAGTAGCTCTTCCTGACGGAGCCACCGCCGCTGCCACCCATGCTGTAGCTGATAGACCTGGTGCTTGTCATGGTGCCTGTGTCTTTCAGTTGCTGAGAAGGAGGTACGAGAGTGCTCTTTGAGAGAGGAGTGGAGTGGAGGAGGTTACTCACAAAGGAGAGTCAAAGTCCCTCTGTGTGTCTCTCTGCAGCTGGCTGACTGATTTTATACACACACAGACTGAAAGGGGGTTTGGGGGCGGAGCCAGCCTCACCACACACACACACACTCACTCACACACACACAGATTTACTCTCACACACACCCTACCTGTTAGACAGGTACGGAGAAAGTTCAAGATAAATGGTGTCACACCCAGCCCCAGGCTTTGCCCCAGGTGGAGGGAGAAAATGAGAGGAGAGGCAGAGACTTGAGGACAGACATTCCAGTAAAACTCGGAAAAAATTCAGACAAGACTGTGTAATTCTCACAGTCTGCCAGCGGGAGTGTTCCTGCCTCAGTATCTGGTTGGCTGGGCAGCCGTAGAGAGTGAGTTAACCTCTGCTCTTTTCAGCAGGGTGGGGCACGTTGCAACTTTCACATTTATGAATGGCCTTTTTCCATCTACTTTTGCCAGTGTTTGGAACTGGCAGGGCTTTTTTTTCCCCAAGAGAAGAAGAGTTGCATTGTTGAGATTTACCAGGGAAAAAGAACAGAGAGCAGAGTTTCCGTCAGGATTGATATTGGAAAATGTGCACACACTCTTCTGCACTGTAGCGCTAGCGGCTAATGCAGCTAATGTATTTTATGACTCTAAACTCCACCATATGTGTGTACATATGACTGTGTGTGTTTGAGGTGGAGCAAAGTGGTGTGATAGAGCTGGGAGAAAACAACAGCAAGAATATTTGCCACAAAAGTACAGTACATTTCGCTCTACCTTTAAACTTTTTTATGATCACTCATACAGCGTTCCCACGCAATACGCCCTGCATAGTCAGACCATTTCTCATTTCCAGTACAAGTCAACATGATAAGCCAACGGTTGGGTGTCACAGCCACCATTGCATAGTATTACACAATCATCTACAACTATCATGACACTATGATAGTATAAACCAGGTGTGAAAGGTGTGAGATCACGGTACAGCAATCATCGCTTTGTCCGAGTGTTTGTGATGAGTAATAAGCTTTAGCTATGTCTTTAGCTATGGCGTGCACAAGCCCCTTTAAAGACGTCAGACGGGAAGGTAAGGCAAGAGAATGCATGTCCGGGCTGGATCTCCGGGACATTGTGGAGAAAGTTTACTGTAGCAAACCATTACAGTAATCAGACAAGGGTTTGGCCTGGGGTTTGGCTAGAGACTGTAAGCTATCTGCAGGGTGCAGACTCATCATCAACTTTTTGGAAATTATTCATGTGCACATATTGGTGTGCAAGCATGTTTTTGTGTTTGCAAGTTTAGCAGATCTGAAGTTAGGGTGTATTATGCATATTTTCCAATGTGTACATTATTTGCTTTGGTAATGTAACAGGGCTTGGCACCTTGGAATTACTGCAATGTAGTAAGCACACGCATTTTCTTTGCTAATATTGTGAAAAGCATATGCAAATATTTCTGTGTTGAGGGTGATGGCAGTAGATATCTTAGTAAATAATATGCACACACACACACACACACGAAAATATATCGAACACAAATGAGCATTTATGTTTTACAGGTTTTTTTTTAAATGCTTACACACTAGTGGTTCTTGAGACCACTCAGTGAAAAAATTCACTCATTATATGCTTTACACTCAGTTTGCAATTGTTAAACAAACTTTTTGCAAAATGCTAAACACAGTTTTCTGCATTAGACATGTCACTCAAAACTAACAGCTCTTGATTTTCATGTAGAAAACACTGCCATTTAAATACCACAATAATTTCCCAATTACCTACACCCAATGATCATGCGAAACTTGTAGATGACTTATACATAACTTGATCACTTCAAAATCAAAACTCAATGTTTTCAGAAAGAAATGACCCTTGCATTTGTTTATTTTGTAATATATACTGAATATGCATACAAGTCAAGTTACCTTTATTTCTGTAGCACTTGCCATGTTTGTTGATGAGAGATCTGGCACATTCCTAGTTTAAGTACTAGTGACAAGAATGGACACACCCTTTATTAGGGTCATCAACTGACACTAAAAACACCTTTGAAATGATGCTTTGAAATACAAATTTTTTTTTTTTATAATTATTATTTTTTATTGTTTATAAAAAAACAATAATTTTTTTTCAATACAGATTTATTTCAGTAAGAGACAAAAGACAAAAAGACTGTAAAGTATGCAGCTAGGCCACCAGTCAGTCACAAGGGTGGAATCATTTTCAGACGAGCGCCATATTTGCAGATCAAACAGTGGTAGTACAGAACAGAATATCTTCTGATATGTATTTTAATGGCACCGAATAGTCTAGATCTGATAAAATAAAGCCAAAATCTTGTTTCTAAGTCTAGTCGCAGTAGTTTCTCTGAAGGGAATTAACAAGAGAAACAGACAAAACACCTTTCTGCATTTTAAAAGCGTGCAAAACAAAAGTCAATACAACAAAAACACAACTGAACAGAACAATCATTCATTTGAATTTTTAATAATGCATGTGGGGATGGGATGTTATTATCTTTTCATTGTCCTATTCATGGATGATACATTCAGTATTTCCATTTCAACCCACTTTGAAAAGGACTCACTTTGAAAAACACCACAGTCAGATCTTTCAAATCTTTGGAACTGATCTTTAAACATTATCAAGAACAGAACATGTCTGTCTACTGTTAAATGTTGAATACCTGGATTTACTTGACTTGTAGATGCTGTGGTATGTGTAATTTGCATAAAAGCAGGTTTTTTTTAATTATTATTATTTTTAGTAAATGGAGAATGGAATGGAGAATTTTAATAGTTTACACAATGTTTTCTTAATAGTAAAAGATGTGTATGCTGATCATGCAAAAACAGCATTGTTTTGTAAAGACTTATTTGGGACTTCATGAGAAACATCAACAGAGACTGGATCCAACCAGCTTTGTACCCAATATGCAAAACTACATTTAATTTAGATCTCAGGTTTCTATAGTAAGAATTCAGATGAATGAAACCAGTCGGGTCTGTATTTCCAGATTATGGAGGGTAGACTGAAGCCCACTTCCCATAATTTGCTAAACCTGTCCCAGCTTGGCATGACTGAGCTTCTTAAGAAGCACTGAATAAAAAGGTGTCACTAATCACACACATTCCATCAACTCAAAACTGTTTTTGTCAAACCTTTTCTTTTAAAGGCCATCATGATATGTACCAGATATTTTGTGCACACGCAATAATGTTAACGAAAGTGAGACCTAATAATATAAAGACCCACAACCAACACCTAAACAAAAGTACACCATGCATCTGCACAGGCAAGACTTTTCTTACAACACTCATAATGACCATCAGTGTGTTTGCAATCTATTAGGTGGATCCAGAAACACCCTAAAACTTAATGAATTCACACACACACACACACACACACACACGCACACACGCACACACACACACACGCACACACACACACACACACACACACACACACACACACACACACACACACACACACACACACACACAAATGTAAATGTTAGTAATTTAGAGGTAAGAAGTAATTTTGCAGTAAGAATTTTAGTTTGTGGCTGTTATTAAGTTATTTAAGTTGGTGGGTCTATGTTAGGGGTCTACCAAACCATTTCTTCAGATATCATGTAATTAAAAACTACAATAGAGATGGTATAAAAAATGTAATTCATCGTGACTATAAGTGCAGCACTGAGCCAGAATACTTTTGTATCTATTAAAATGTCATTTGTTGTTTGTTTTGTTTCAAAGGCCAAGGAGTTCATGAAGTGTATCAATGGCTCTGTCTCTACATGCCTCTTTTCTCCTCCCTCTCCTACCTCATAACATGAGCATGCCTTCTTATAGTGGATGGGTGTTTGTTTAGAGAACTCACTCTGGAGTATCTCATTACTCACTCAGCGAGGTGCCAACTTCTGAAAATGCTGTGAACCAACGTACCTTGAAACAATGAGGGTGCTCATTTAAACAGTCACAATCATCTTAGTCTGCCATTTTACAGAGCCGCCTTTTATGGGATTCAGGCACACCCATAATCGCAACAGATTTACTATTGAACTCAATAAAGATTAGGGGAAAAATATTGCACACACACAAATTGGGGAGGCCAGGTTCAACTATATTTTGAAGGTGGACTTTACCCAAAAAGCCCCACCCACCACACCCCCACCCCCTAATAAATGTAATGTCAGGGCATATGTATTGAGTTTTTTTTAAAATAATTTTATTTTATGCAATCCATTAATTATTATTTATGTTAATCAAAAACATGCATGGTTTGACATTTTTGCTGTTAAAACATTTGTATGTTTTCTGCTTACATATTTATGAAAATCCAGTAGCCTATAAAACATTTTAAATATAGATATTTGTGGACCTTTTCATATTAAAAACATGATAAAATAAGTAAAAAGCAGCATTTTCTCGTTGTAATAAATGTGGAAATGTTTTTTTAGACTTTAGATTTTAAGATACAGCCTGACCTATACAGAAACTAAGTGAATCTACCCTTAGAAATTTAAGACTTTGTTGTTTTAAGAGCATTTCTGACATTTATACACCATTTCAAAAGGCCAATAAATTAAAAACAGCTGGAATGGTTAGGCAACTAAATTTGACCAAAAGAAATGACAAGGTTCACTTTTTTCACAATATATGTGATTCATTCTATAAAAATGCACAAGATACACACAGGGAAGAACAGAAATAAAAAATAGAGTGAGATGGAAATTTACGAGTGTTTGAATATTATTGCAGCTCCAGGCAGACTTTAAAACTTCACGAATGAAAGGATTTGCTTTAAGACAGTTCATTGCCAATAGCTAATGGCCATGTACTACTCACTCGGATATCATTATACAGGGAGCAATTACCTACTTGTTCAACATGATGTTGAGCAATTACTCGTTCATATAATCAATTCTGTTTTCAAATAAAACAGGTTCAGAGCTGTCCATATTATGATAGGTACACAAGACAAGTGTAAGCCTAAAAAGGTGCAGTTAAAAATGAAGTAATAAAATATAATAGTACTTAAACTTAAAAATAGCACACAGATGAGATGAGCAAAGTTGATTTATATTTTCTCTATGACCTACTGTATAACCCCCCCCCCCCCCTCCCTTTAATTTTATACATATTTAATAAAAAATATTTCTTAAATGGTTTAAAATCCTACATTTTTATTTCATTTAAAAGTCCCATGACATGGATTATTTTATTCTTTTATAATGTTTCCTGGGGTGCCCTTATAATGTTAGTATGTTTTTAAGATTTTTTTTTAATAATTTAGAAATAAAAGGCATTTTTCCTAGCCTGATTTTAGCCTCTGATTTGAACGCTCTGTTTGAAGGGGCGTGTCTGCTGTGAGACTTCAGTGTAAACGCCCACTGCTGTGATTGGCTGACATGCTTGCATATGAAATAGCTAGCATTACATGTGGAACTCTCTCGAATACTTTTACTATTACAGCTATTGTTTTTACTATTACAGCTATAGAGATTAACGAATCGTGAGAAGTTTGTTAAGTATTTAGATCTATTCCCATCACATAAAAGGTTGCAGTGATGAGCACTGAGCAGATGACAGCCTGTTGATCGCGTGAATGAAGATCTTATCATTGCAACGCAGTTTCTGCACTCTCACTAATGATTTCACCAATGCAAACATGAGGTAAGGACAGTAAGAGCTTCGTTGTGCAGCGTAACAGCATCACTGATTTCATAACGAGTTTTGGCAAGTGTCCAGATAAACTCGCGCTGTGTGATTGACAGCTTGGGCGACTGGAAAGGGATTGTTCTTTGATCACTTTCTGTATATATTTTAATCACAGTTTAAATAAGATTATTTTCATCCTACCAAGAGAAACGATGTGAAGTTGATCGTTTAGTCCCTGGCTTGATTTACTGATGCATAAACAGTATTGAACGATTTTGAGAGAAAGATTATCTGTCTGAACTTGAACAATTACACATCAGAAATTCACATAACCCACTGGTTCTTCAGAGGCTCGGATGAAGGAACTAAAAAAATACTTTTGTGTTCATTTGTACATCCAAACACTGAGCAACTGCCATGCTTCGCTCGTTTGCAAACCATGATGTCTCTCCAGGAAAAACCAATATCGCGCTCACGCAGCTCATTTTCTCATGGGCGGGCTCTTTGCGGGCAAAGAAGAGAAAAGGGAGGTGACCTTTCCCCTTATGACGACATAAAGGGAAGATTCTAGATTCGCCCATCTGAGCTTTCATTTTCTCAAAAATACCCAGGGCTTGGTTTACACCCATTAAAATGTCTAGCCACTGGGGGACCATAGGCAGGCTAGGGGAACTCATATTAATGTTAAAAAACCTCATAAAGTGACATTTTCATGTCATGGGACCTTTAATTCAGCATCAGCATTTCTTTCCTTTTTTGCCTTTATTATGACAGGACAGTTAGTTGACAGGAAACAAAGTTGGAGAGGGGGGGATGGGAACAGGAAAGGTCCACGAGCCGAGATTTCCTATGCTAGGTCACATTGCGAAACTTCACACTGGTAAATCTATGATTTTTTTCATCGTCATGTTTGTGGACTCTGACTATTTAAAAACGGATAAGATTTTAAAAATCTTTTAGTGTGAGCCAGTCTTAACTTAGAGGAGACTCCCTAAACTACATTGTCTAGTCTTGACAGTCTTTTATGTAGTGAAGGAGTCAGAGAGATGAAGTCAGAGAAGGATGGCTGGGTGGTGGAAAACTGTTGATTTCTACATCAGTAGCAGATACAGTCATATTTTCCCGTCATATGGTAATGCCCCTATAATCCAGCAGTCAACAGTGACATGACCACAGAATGTCTTTCTCATGGAAGTGCTTCTCTATTCTAAAATTAATTTTGGATTCCTATTTTGAAGTGTTAGCATAAAGCAGTCAGATCATATTTCTTTACAAAGGATAAAATATATTAGACCTGACTTGTCTCAACAGTCAGAAGAGGGTATTCCTGTAGCATTTACTCTTGTTGCTTTTTGTTTTTCAGTGCCTAGCAACCACAGAGTTTATGACGAAGACTTCCCATTCACAGTAACACAGTGAGCTTTCAGTCCTACTCTCCATTTGATTCACATCATATGCTCCCCATTCATAAGACTAAAGCCCACTGTGAATCTACTTCTGTAGCTTAAATTTACTTTAAAGGTCAAAGGTCAAAGTTTATTTATAAAGCACATTTACAAGCAGTCACTACTGCCCCAAAGTGTTGTACAGATACAGGTAACAGCATAAGATAGAAAGCATAACAATTAACCGAAAAGAAAGAAGAAAAAACCTTCTAAAACAGAATATACCAAAAAATAATAAAAACAAACAACAAATAAAACTATGGTACAAACAATATTAAGAATATCACAGCTCAGCTTTCGTTAAAAGCCAGTGCAAAAAGATGAGTTTTTAAAAGTGATTTAAATTTCTCGATAGAGCTAGCTGCTTTAATATTGAGAGGAAGAGAATTCCAGAGCTTAGGACATGTTACTGAAAAAGCTCTGTCCCCTCTGGTTTTCAGTCTGGATTATATATTTATAAATATGTTTGACTGTCTTTTGCCATATAAACTCATTTTTTGAAGTGAATCATGCATTTCAGTCATTGTTTTCCTAAGTAATATACATACTGAGATAATTACCTATCAGTCTTCTTATGTAACTCCAGCCTTTCTAGTTCTACCTTTTTTCTGTTAAAGGGGGTGGGATGTGGGGGAGAATTATGTGGTAATTTATGTCTAAAATCATTGTTTCCACTTATATTCCAAAGACAATTTCCATGGCAACATACAGTCACAATTCATACACACCCCTGTTGGTAACACATGCCAACCATAGCCAAGCACTTTCACCATATCAACCTCACAGTAGAACATGCAAACTCAAGCTTTTCTTGCCCAATGCCACTGAAACATCTGCTGCTTGTTATCTGTTCTACTCTGTCTAATCTGTTGCACTTGTATTTGTGCATACACAGTGTTCTTATTACTTTTTGATACCCCCTCCCCCTCCCCCTCCCCATCCTTTATTTCAGTCTTTAGTTACCCAGTTATTCATAACTCTGTTAATGTCACATCCCCATGGGTGTGGATCATACCATGCTGAGGCGTTCCTCAAGCTTATCTCTTTCTGAGTGCAGTCATCCAAACTCATAAAATGCGGGTGGAGTGTCGAGGGGATTACTAGTTTCACTCTTGTAGTTTATTTTTATTTCTTTACATATTCTGTGTATATAAAAAAAGTATACTACTTATCACACTCATATGTGCCACTACATTAATCAAAGATTTAACCCCCCCATCACCCCTGATGAGGGTATGTGTTTGGACAAGTGGACACTCCCTCCACACACATCTACACCCATACAGGTTACACTCGCCTTTATGGGACACTGGAAGTTTGATTAGCTGACAGGCCTTGAACAAAGCCGCCACTGTCTCAAAGATAGACAAGTGTAAGGATTTACCGCTTCTTGCAGAAGGGAAATGTCACTAAATAAGCTCCTTCAGTTTTCAGCATTGACAACTAAGAAAACTAAGTGAACTTAAGTACACAGGTCATACAAGTAGTTGTCACAAGAAGGTGTGTGTATCTTAAAGTGTGACAGTGTTTAAAAGATTAACCAGATTGAAGAAAAAAAACGAGTTATACAAAACAAATAACACCTAATGTTACATTCCAACCCTTTATAAGATCTTTCACCCTCGCCCATGCAAAAAAAAAAAGCTAGAAGAAAAAAGCAATAAGGTCATATGTAACTCTGGATCACAAAACCAGTCACAAGTAGCACGGGTATATTTGTGGCAATAGCCAACAATACATTGTATGGGTAAAAATATCGATTTTTCTTTAATGCCAAAAATCATTAGGATATTTAGTAAAGATCGTTTTCCATGAGGATATTTTGTAGCAGCACATTTTGCAGTATTTTGTAGCAGCACAAACGCGAACATAAATGGACAACTTTAAAGGTGATTTTCATAATGATTTTATTATAAATATCGTATCGATCTCGGACAATATTTGATCACTATCAATGTTAGCGTTATAGGCCCAATAAAAAAATTTGCCCGATATATTAAAGCCAATATATAACAGATTATTTAATTCAGCTGAGACACTTCAGATGTGCACTGTTCTCCATGATGTTTTTGAATTGCTTGAAATACGATTTGAATCCCTTCAAAAAAGAAAAATACTGTAAAGTGCAACATGTGTAGTGCAAGTCTGTCATATAGGCTACATAAAATGATAATGAAAACATTATAATTGTGTGCTTGAGACATGGCTTTTAATGGTGAGATTTTTGTTTTCGTAATCAGGCTCTCAAAATTTATATAAAAATTTGGATTTGGATTTATCTGCCGATGTATCAGTTATCGGCTTTCACATAAAAAGAATTATCGGTTATCAGTATCGGTCAAAATTTTCGTATCGGTGCATCCCTATGAAAAACATTCTAGCCTGGTTTCACAGACAGGGCTTAGATTAAGCCAGGATTAGGCTTTAGTTCAATTAGGGCATTAAAGTAGCTTTTATAAATGTGCCTTAAAAAAACATGGCACAGACATATTTTAAGATAAGTCAGTGTAAGTTGTCTGTAAAAAACGGGGGTCTGTGTTTTTAAGTTTTCAATGAAAATAAAAATAAATAGGAATTTTGTTCCAACAATGTCAAATTCTTACTATCTTTGTTGGAACGTTTGGTCCCCACAACATATGGAATACCTGGACCACGCACACACACACACATGCACAAACAGCTCTGGCAGGCTTGCAGCAGCAGTCTTGTGTTGGAAACACATTGACCTCATACACATATGTAAGTTCAAAGGAATGTTCCATTTACCTTACTCTACAGAGTAAACCCACACCAGAATGACTTGAGAATGATCCAAATAATCTTAGCAAAGTTAAAATCTTAAGATTTAAGTTTTTTTTTTTAAATCTGACCTTTTGTGCAAAGGACTTTACATAGTCAGTGTCACAAATTTGCTTACATTTAAATGGTAACCAATAAATAGTGCAGATTAGCACAAAATTGCATCTTCATTGTTTTGTTTTAACCCTAAAAATGGCTAATTTTATAAGTTTAAATAAAAAATATAAAAAATAATATTTGAAATATATTTATTTAAAAAAGGATCACATTCAACCATGTTTATTTCAAGGTTTATATGTGATCTGAAACTTTTGGATCCCACTATATGCATTATGCACTATGTGGCTAAAACCTACAGTATACTTAATCATTGCATTCACATGAGTGAATTTTGCAGTATCACTTGCAGTACACCCTTGTAGATTTGTAAATAAATGCAGAAGCGTTAACTAAAATAAATCTAATGCAACTGAAACATTTTCCCAAAGAAAACTTTGAGCCAGTCATTTCAGCTCCTTGGTTTGTTGGTTTCTCAAGTTTCATTCCAGTATCGGGTGGACCTTAACACTTAATGAGCAATTGATTGTGAGAATGGAGCAGAATAACTGAAATAGCTACTTTCATTGTTTAGCACACCTTAAGAATGAGACACACCTGTCAGAAATATCCATCAGCTAAAAGAGAATGAGAGTGCAGAAAGATGTATGATGTGCCCCTGCAGCCAAGTAAAAGGAATGCAAGAAACTGCAAACCTGTTACTCAAGGCTCTTTAACACGAGAAAGACAAAATGCAAATCCAGAGCCAAAAAATTTAATTCCTCTGCTGGGAGAAATGGAAAATGAACAATAGAGTTTTCAAATGTTCACATAATGCTTTAGTCTCTGTGTGATCTTGCAAGCAACCTGTTCTGCAGACAAACCTCAGTAGCTTTTCAAGAGTACTTCCAAAAGTTTTAAGAACTATGCATTTCCTCAACTACATTTGTAGACAGAATAGGACAGTAGAGAGCATACAAGAAAGTGTCAAGCCATCTGCATGTGCTCTGCCCACTGTGCAATGACTCTAAAAATACACTGAAAACACTTTCGCCTCAATAAAAAATTGAAATATTATCTGTATTTCTATGGCCAAAGGAATTAAATACCAGCATGTCAGTAAACATTATGCAAATTTATTATGTAAAGAAATTGTCCTTGTTTTGTCCTTCACGAATGTCAAAATGTGTGTGTGTGTGGGGGGGGGGGGGACAACAGGTTCTGTCATAATCTTGATGAGGGGCCCTTATGCTGAACACAACTCCTTGCTCGCTCTCTCTCTCTCTCTCTCTCTCTCTCGCTCTCTCAAACACACACACACACACACATACACACACACACACACACACAATACATTCTATAGAGAGTTTTGGGACCACAGCAGTAGTTTACACATATGCGTTTACAAAAAGCAGGCTATAAGTGGGCTTTCCCCAGTTTGTTTTCTTTCTGCACTGACCTCCTGCCCTAGATCAAGTTTGTTTTAGCCTGTGTATTGTGTTTCACAGATTCACATTTGAGAATGTTTATCAAAGTGATTAAGAGAGATGTAATTAGGTTTTGTTTGCTGTCTGCAATGGAAGGGACATTTAAAGGGTAGATTTTAAATTTGACTAAAGCAATAATTCACCTTTATAAAATACCATTTAAGCACTTTAGACCAACTAAATTCGTACCCATAATTATTTTGTGAATTCGTCACAGGACTGAGATAATGCAATAATAGCTCTGCTTCATCCAGCAAGTATACACATTAATCATAATAGTTGGTCTTATTTCGTGGGCATGCTCCGAAAGACATTCAATTACGCTGTATCATGTATAATCGGACAGAGAAATGAACACTGTTGCTCGACTATGCAAAAACCTGCTGCAATTATAATTCTGCATGCAAATGTACTTATTTACAAGCTGTGGAACTACAACAGTAAAAAGTGCTGTGAAAATATGGTGGAGATGCAGTTTTGGAGAGGGAGGGACACAACAAGAATTGTCGAAAGAATGAGGAAAGCTGCTAATTTTCCAAATTGTGATTGGCTGAGATGAACACATCTCTTGCAAAAGCAAACACTTCATTCAAAACTATTTTAACTCTTCTAAAAATTGTGTTTTTGCATAGTAACTCTACACACAAACCCATTAAATGATTAGCCACATATACGCCAAACTACACACAGATGTGAAAACTGTAGAACACAACTATCTTGTGTGTTTTGCTTGTTCATTGTGCAGTGGAGCACACAGGAGTTTGTCACACATATACATGTATGCACAAATACACTGGACATACAGTATATGCACAATTGATAAACTTTACAGCTATTGAACTAAACTGAATCAACACTGAACTTGAGCTGAATAATGACACTATTGGCTTGTTAGAGCTGCTTTAAAGCAGAATTGGAATTTGTTATTGTGAAGCTGCTTTGAAACAATCTGAATTGTAATAAAGAGAAATGCAAGGGTCAAAAATGTATTTGTTTCTCAAAACATTTAGTTTTTATGTTATATTTATGTATAAGTGTTTCCCCACATGATCGTTGGGTGTAGGCAATTATTGTGGCATTTAAATGGCAGTGTTTTCTACACGCAACACAAGAGCTGTCAGCCTGATCTCACGGCAATCCGTACGAATTCTACAAGGTGGCTAATTCGTACGAATTCATACGACCTCACTCGTACGAATTAGTGCGATTTTTGCTAAATCGTACATATTTTACGAATTACCCAATTCGTAAGAATTCATACGAATGACCTACCCCTGACCCCGCCCCTAAACCTGCCCATCACGTGGGTTTAGACAAATCATACAAATTCGTACGAGTGAGGTCGTACGAATTCATACGAATTAGCCACCTTTTTATCACTCGTACAAATTCGTATGAATTGGTCGTGAGATAGTGTTGGAGCTGTTAGTTTTGACGTGTCTAATGTAGAGAACTGTGTTTAGCATTTTGCAAAAAGTTTGTTTTACAAATGCAAATCGAGTGTAAAGCATATAATGTGCTTGCAATTTTGCAGACTTGGTCTGAAGATTAGGTACATGAGTGAATGGTTTCACTGAGTGGGCCTCAAGAACTACTTTTAGAGCATAAGCATTTAAAAAAAAAGTAAAACAGAGATACAAACACACTCCATTTGCACATATTGGTGCAAGTTGTACGTGTATGCATATGTCTTTTGCAATTTCATGCAGTTTGTGTGTGTGCATGCGAAAATGAAGTTAAATTGAGTTCATTTTGAAAATGTAAAAATTTTCAAGAATGTTAGGCATCTCACAAATGTACTTGGAAAATGGTATGTAATATGGCTGAATAGACCTGCCCACATTGAGTTATGGCAATATTTTATGAAGAAATAGATCATAGATAAAAGATAAAAACAGCACACTTTCACACTTTATAATGAAAAAAGTCAGACATTATGTTTTGACATTAGCCTACTGTAAATCTTTGCAGGTTTTTGGCTCTAAATGGTTTATACACATTTAAAGTGGCTCTAATAGGCCTATGTAAAACTAAGTACTGTAACTACTAACTACTACGTATGTTTTTTGCAAACCATTGGAAAAACACATGGGACAGGGCTCAGTGTGAGTTAAAGGAAGCGTCCACCCAAGCCCCCAACCGCGTTAACTTGTCGCCAGTCCATCCGGTGCGGGGGCCAATAATTATGAACGATAATCTGGCAACAATTTATTACGTTAGTTGTTGTAACATGGCAGATCAGAAATGAATGTCTGGTGAATGACGCTAAATGGTTAATGCTATATCGCGTTATATGTAAATAAATATAAGTTTATATGTAAATAAACTTACCACTTACATCAAACCCTCCCCATGCATGAAACAAAAGGGCAACCATGCTATTATAGCTTGTTTCTACAAGTCTTCGAGCTCTTTTATCTTGACTCATTTTTCACAGGAATCCTATAACTGATCTTTCTGCCTCACAAAATCAGTGCTGTACCAGGTGTGTTACCAAGCAAGCTTACTTCATGAGAAAAGCCAAATGACTCTTTCTGTTTTTTTGTGCAAAAAAAAATATCACTCACTAAAACACATATTGCACTGTGATGCACTCGTGTTGCAAAACCTTTTTGGCTTTTGCAGTTGGACTACTGCATTTTTACAGTATGCAAGTGCTGAATATACAGACATTCAGTAATATTCAGTACAATACTATACTTGCAGTGTATACAGTATACAATTTATTCATCTTTTTACTGTAAGTTTCAATTACTATACTTTTTTTTACGTAATTGCAAACTTTGTTTACTGTGTTACAATACTTCTTTTCTGTAACTGCATGCTCTAAATGCTACGTTCTCCATTTTTTGATGTATAGTGCCTAATGAATGATCTGTAGTGTTTATATTTTGACTGGCTGTGTGTAAGATTGGAAAGCATTATTTGATTTTGAGCACAGATAAAATGTTTTTGAGGAAATGTTTGATTTTACCAGAAGAGTCAGATGTTCTCTCAATGTAGTTTGAAGATTTGGTTTTGTGCTTAAAAAGTGGGTGATGTTTTTGAGAAATGTGTTTTAGCAATTCAGAAAAATTCTTATCCATAAATGGGAAATGAAATTCAGGAGCAATATGTGACCGAATGAGTGCAGATGTAGGAGGCTTATGGAGAGGCTTGACCAGAGCATCAGCCCTTGTAATCCCTTGAGTTTCTGTTGTTGGTATCCTCAAAAAAGTATCTGCCTGTTGAGGCCTGCACAGAAAGAGAGACTGACATAGAGAGAGTGAAAGAAAGAGAGAAGTTTTTTAACTACTTGACAGGAGATTATAAAAATAATGTAAATAAAAGGGAGGAGTAAAAGGTCAAACAAAGAGAAACTAGAACAGATTGCAGCTGTTGATAAAAGAAAGTCAGAGTGAATAAAGATTGATGTGTTGCAAGATGGGTGTGGGGGAGGGAAGATATGGATCTGAAGGGACTGGTTATGTGGGTGTTTTTAGGTGTGGTGCAACTCTAGAAGGTTAAACACCTACGGCTCACATGTGTCAAAGTGTAGGCTATCACCAAAATCAAGCGTCCACTGAACTGTTGCTATGTGTGGCATTCTCTACAAGGGTTCACTATTTTTTTCTTACCTGACCTTTCAGCTCAGCTAACATTTTGTATAACAAACCACAAAAAAAAATGACCTCATCGTAGTAATAACTTGCAATAACTGCACAATTATAGTCAATGAGGGCACATGAAACCGAACAAAATAGCTCAGTGCATGTTGTGGCAAGACTTGAGAAATTCCAGTGTAACCTATTGCGATTGTCCCCACCACAAGGACACACAGGCACAAGGAATTTTTTTTTGTATCAATAGGCACAAGAATCTGCCTCCTACAGGCACAAGGAATTTTTTTATTTTTTATCAACGCGACTAGTTTTCTAAACGACGTTTGAGTTACAATTCTTATCACTTATCACGTGAATCTTATCACGTCTGTGATTTCATGTAGGCTACCGATTCGGACGCGACTAACATCTCCGTGTTTATTAGGAGTAGGCGGGACGTTACAGAAGGTCATGTGCTGTGCGTGCGTCACGTATATGTCTTTTTTTTAATGTATTATCTATTGATATGATTTTAATTGATTATAAAAAAATAAAAAAACATTTAAGTAAACTTCACGAGTTTATAGCAGTGGCTGTTGATAAATAAGTGAGCAGAGGAATCTAGACAAGTAGCCTTACTCTTACCTGACATAGCCTATAAAAATGAGCAGTCTTCGCAGTTTCCGCGACTTGGCTCTATTTATTAATTGTATAGCCTATTTTCTTTTTTTCGTTGGATACCATCCATATCGAAACGAAATTAAAGCATTGCAGAAGATTGGTGCGCAGACGGTATCTCAGGTAGGTCAAAACACATGAGGAGAAGCATTAGGATAATACAACATCAGCAATCACAGACATTCTCATTAGATTTCTCAGAGGACCGTTGTGTTTTCCGAAAAACAGTAGGTAATTTGCCCTGGAATTGGAACTATTTTGGATTTTGTATTTTAAAGTCGTAGGAAAAAATCTAATGTAATTTTGTATTTAAATACATTTAAGATGAGTATTTTTGTATTTTCAAAATACATAAAATACTTTTTGCCAGTAAACCTCTTTATCAAGGTAGGCTTCTGATTAAATGCATCAACTAGTTCAGACACGCCCCCTCCCTCCCAACCCCAACATTCATGCATGTGAGCTGTAGTAGCCTACAACTGAGCATTGGATCAGTGATTTGAATCTGGAATAAGGTGAGGATGTCATGATCAATTCTACTTGTTGATTAAAATTAAAATAGTGCATTATTCAGATTTGCCTTCAGTTAACATGAAAGAATAAAAGAGCACAGACAAGTGGGAAAATAGCGTTAGCCAATCATTCTTGATCAAATGTCAAATGTGTTTAAAGCATTACTGCATGTTAGGGCTTGGTCATATGACACTACATATCATAGCGTTGATATAAAGTGTGAATCGATGGAACTGTCTCTAAATCATTTGCATAGATGGCCCTGGGCCTTTTGTGTTGTAAGCAAATTTATCCGTGCAGCTTTTAGTGGGCAGGAATTATTGGAACGTTGGAGTGGAAAAACAAACACTGATGAATGACACACCACACACATCTGCAGTTTTTAGTTGTATTGCTCATAAAAAACAATAATAACAAAGGGGTAAATAGTGTCAAATGAATCTAAATTTATTCTAATTTAAAATTTTAGATAAACTTTCTAATTTTAATAAATTTATAGAAGCATAAACTTTACTTTTATAAACTTTACATAAAATAAATATAAAAAATTACTTTTAAAAAAAGAGTTTGAAATTCAGTTTATAGCCTGTGGTATCAAAACTGATATTGAGAATTGTGAAACCATGATATATATTGTTACTGTGAAGTAAAATTGAGATTTTGGTCATATCGCCCATCCATATTCTTTGCTATAGCAGAAACGGTTCCCCCAGTTTTACATACAGCATGATTTTTTTAATAGTGTTCACCACAAGTAATAGACTATATTGTAACCTGGTCAGAAATAAGTATATAAATGGCTGCTATTTTGCATAAGTTTATTTGTAATTGCCAGAAAGAAAGTAAGAATGACAGAGAGGGCAGAGATGAGGTTAGGAATGAAAAGTCAGTAGGCCTATGTAGTTTCTTCATTCACTGTGACCTATACCTGCACTGGATGGCCAATTTCACATGTATTTTGTG
This sequence comes from Abramis brama, assembly GCF_963993115.1. Taxonomy (NCBI): domain Eukaryota; kingdom Metazoa; phylum Chordata; class Actinopteri; order Cypriniformes; family Leuciscidae; genus Abramis; species Abramis brama. The sequence continues at coordinate 11,517,464 of NC_139973.1, read as the reverse complement.
TATTTTCAAAATACAAGATATTGTATTTATATTTAAATATATATATTTTTCACACAGTATTTTGTATTTGTATTGAAATAAAAATTTTCCAGACAGTATTTTGTATTTTTATTTTAAATACATTTCCATGTATTTATGCCCATCTTAGTCGGATCTGAGCAGTTTGAGTTTTACACCAGTTCATAGGTGTGGAGTCGAAATTCCCTTACGACTGCAAACCCTTATATGGCAGTGTTAGCTAAAAGGGGAGGAGACGCTGTCATAAATGCAGTTATGACTAGGCTACTCACAGAGTTCCAGATATCACATTTGCTTTATTTATTTTTTTTAGTTAAAAGAGCAAGCAATTGATTGAATCTTCTTGAGATAATCAGAACCACAAATATTTGTAAATATTTTTAACATTATACATTTTTAAAGTTAAAAACTCTTGATTACTTTTTTCTGTGCACAACCCCTCCTGTTGGTCAAGAATAGAATTGCCATCAAGGTTGGTTCACCTTCAAATAGGCAAATTCAAAGTAAATTGCTGAACTGCAGACGTGTGAAAGCTCAAAGAAAGTAGTTTTATTGCGTTGCATCACAGGTTTTTTCTATAGAGAAATCAACTGAAGGGACGGATACAATCTTGACCACTTCATTTGTATTCTAGCCTATTTCATAACTGACTGTCAAGCAGTGTCACCATGATTTTGGCAAGTAAGACATGTTCCTGGATTATTTTGTTGATCCTGGAACAACATTCCTGTCTGAAAATTTAGTTGTAAACCAAATCCTACCCCTAAACATAACTCTACCCATTACTTATCACTAATATCAAAAGGAAATGATAGGTGAATAACACTGATGTAGGAGCACCTAACCCTGGCTGTAAGCCTAAACTTGACATAAACTGTAAACTTGTCTCTCAAATCTGATTGATTGATTGGAATATTGTTCCAGGATCAACAAAGATGTCATTCCAGAAACGTCACAATCACCGTCAAGCAGACTGTATAAAGTCATATATTATATGCGAATACATTTTCTTCATATTTCTGCTGCATCAGTGTTAGGCTTTCTAGACTAGAGCACATAAAATAAAGCATAAAGACTTGCTCATGGTCGAAAATGTATTCATTTATTTTTTGCTCCATTCACTTTATTTTAATACAATAGTAATCAGAAAAGTGCACAAAGGATGTTTCTCCAATTGTTTTAATGTGCTTAGAGTGACAGACATTAAGTAATTTTTGGTTATATGGAGCAAAGTAGAGATAAGAGAATTTATGAGCTTGTCGTAGGGCCTTAAAAATTTACAACATATTTAATATGATATACTGTATAACTGTAATTCATTTTGATCTGCCACACCTTGGCAACAGATGCTAAACTCGACATGCTAATGGAGCCCAGGGTGGAGGCCAGCCTATAAATCTGATCCTGGGCCCTGTACACAAGACAATCCTTTCATCTGTTCTTCCGTCATTCAAAAACATCCTCCTCTAGTTTGCCTGCAGACTTATCCTTCACTTGCATACTTCCCTCTATAGCTGCAAGTTTGTTCTCACTGGTGATGATGGTGGTCTTTGTGCTTTTGGTAACAGTGGCAGTGCTGCTGACGAAGCTGCTAGCGCTATCACCCCTAGCAGTCATGACTTCCTTCTTAACCAGGCCTGTGTTATGAACATCTTTCCCAGCACTTTGGGATGAGAAGTGGCTGCTTTCAATGTCATAGTTCAACGCTAAGAAAAAAAGGACATAAAACAGTCACTAATGCTGGTCAAATGCAGCGTCTTACATATATGTGTAGCTGATGTGAAATACTTCTAAAAGCATGTGTATTAAAAGAAATGCTTTATGTGCCTAAAGAAACTCACAGTTTGGTTTAGAGATGGAGAAAGTCTGGAATGAACTATACATTCTGTGAATGAACACACAAAAAGTACATGACGTTAATAGGAGTTCATTGTGATTCACTAAAGTTTCATAGTATTAAACAAGCACTGATGTCTCAAGCTGCACCCACCTGCTCTCTTCTCCTTCCAGGAGTTTCCGATAGGTGGCGATCTCAATGTCCAGAGCCAGTTTGATGTTCATCAATGACTGGTATTCGCGCACCTGACGAGCCATATCTTGTTTAGCTCTCAGAAGAGCTGCTTCCAGCTCCTGCAGACGGAGTTTTGCATCTTTCACAGCTAGTTCACCACGTTCTTCTGCTTCTTTAATCTGCACCTCATAGTTTGAATGCTAAAATAAGAGGAGACAAACGATTACATCCTTCCCACCCATTGGCACATAAAACTTGAGATCAATTGGGATTAATTGAGATCATCTGAGATTAACTCACATAATACACTTTACCTTGCTTTACCTTTGCTCTATTCTTGTCAAATGTCACCCAAAAAAATCAAGCTCCAAGTATGCTGTGCATTGTTTACTGACATTTTGAAGTATTAATCTTTTTTTTTTTGACAGTTGGCCCTGAATAGAGTTCTTACCTGTCCTTTTATAAGTTCCATCTCAGAGTGTAAACGTGCAATTATTCGGTTGTACTCTGCAATTTCAGCCTTTGTGCTTTTCAGGTCATCCCCATGTTTGGTTGCCGTCAACTGCATTTCTTCATACTAACATTTTATAGCAGACATGAACAGTCATGTACAGACACATAATTGTGATAATACAATAAAATAAGCATCATTAAAAATGTGTGATTTGTGGCATGCACACACACACAATGCAAGAATGTTAACTCACCTTCTGTTTGTACCAGCTCTCTGCTTCAGCACGAGTTCGACTGGCAATGTCCTCATACTGAGCACGAACTTCAGCCACAATGGAGTCCATGTCCAGGTTTCTGCTGTTGTCCATCTCTACAACAACTGACGTGTCCTTGATCTGAGTCTGGAGCTCACGCAATTCCTATAAACATGGAACAAGAATTACTGAAAACACTCATTCTGAATCTTGTTTATGCATCCATTTACTACTATTTTTGAAGGTTTACATTGCCTACACTCAATACGTTTTATAAGTGAGTTATGAGTTATGTTTTACTATCAGTTAACTTAATACATTCTATCTGCAAAGTGAATATGTGACTGTAGGAAAAGATGTATTAGAAATGTGAAGGGAGTGAATGTTACCGCCTCGTAAATCTGCCAAAGGAAGTTGATCTCATTTGTTAGGCTATCCAATTTGCTTTCCAGCTCCACTTTATTCAGGTATACACCATCAGCATTCTAACATAAACATAAAACAGTACAAAATATATTTCTAATAACAGAATTATGGTAATCGTAATTCGTTTTTATGGCCTGGTTTCACAGACAGGGCTTTGCTTAAGCCAGGATTAAGCCTTAGTTCAATTAGGGCATTAAAGTAGCTTTTATAAATGCCTTAGAGAAAAAACATTACTGGTGTGCATCTTGAGACAAAACAATGACATTTTAAGATTTGTCAGTGCATTTTAGTCTGGGACTAGCTTAAGCCTTGTATGTGAAACCGGGGGTAAAAGTATTTGATCTGTGTGCACTTATTTTGTGCTGACCTTTTTAAGCAGCACAAATTCATTTTCAGAATCATTCCGTTTGTTAATTTCATCTTCATACCTGAGGACAAATGTACAAAGTTTGTTTGGAACGTCCTTAAACTCTTTAATGTACAAACACGCAATATTTGTGCAGATGTTTCCAATGCTCTCACTTGTTCTTGAAGTCATCTACCAGGCTGGTCATGTCCTTCAGCCCAGACTCCAGACGCAGCTTCTCATTACCCATACCATCCAGCTGTCTGCGCAGGTTAGCAATGTAGCTCTCAAACATAATATCAATGCTGGATTGGCGGCTGGTCTGTTCCTGTAGGAGACTCCATTTAGTCTCCAGCATCTTGTTCTGTTGTTCCAGGAAGCGCACCTGGGGAAAGACAAGAAGAGAGTGAAAAAGAGAAAGAGAGAATTTACAGTTTTTTATGATAAAATATAACACATGCATATGGGTAGTTGACAAATGACATGGACATAAATTAACTTTTTTTCAACACTTATCAAGATTTAGATTCAAATTTCAGGGTGTGTTGAATTTAACACAAATTACAACAAGGCTGTGAGCGAAAAACTTAGACATTGCAATGGCACAAACCTAGATGAAAAATGTAATTTTCATATGCTATCAGAACTGTTTTATGGAGTTTCTATCCACTAAAAGTGTTTCCTCAGCTGAACAATTGTAATGTTAAACAACAGTAAAATCCATTAAACACACTGTGCTTCTCTGTACACTGTATACTTCACTGTACAGCCTTGTTTTAACGTTTGTCAAAAAAAAAAAAAAGCCATTATTTTGACTTAGGTCTATGTACATGGATATATTTTTAGAGACTGTAACTGGTCACTATTTAAGAAAAATATATTTTTTTGCAATACAATTTAAATATATATATAAAAAAATAAATAATTGTAGTTCACTTAAATAGTCATGCAGAGTTTCAAATGAAATGTTAAATGCAGCTTAAGTGCAAATGCCTCTCTATCCTTTACCTCAGATTATGTGAGTTCAAAGATGTGTGCACAGATAGGTGAGTGTGTGTGTGTGTCTGCGTGTTTTCAATAAAGGCATGTTTAAGGGAGCGGCCGTTGCACCTGATAGTAAACTGATATATCGACCCAAAAAAAGACAAAGGTGTGTTTATGGAAGAGAATGGACATTGCCCCTTCAGGTAAGTCAGTGAAGTGGGGGTCCTTCTAAAATATGACACTAATAGGACTAGACCTACTGTTAGTTACTGACATATTATTACAACCACATACTTCCTCACACCAGCATATGAACCACACACATGCACATGCATTCGGTTAGAAGTGAAAATATAAAAGGTCCACACAAAAAAAGGTTAAAATGAAGACAAGATGAAGTAACTTACTTTGTCAATAAATGAAGCAAAACGGTTGTTGAGCGTCTTGATTTGCTCTTTCTCGTCAGTCCTAATGGCCTGAATGTTTGGGTCAATCTCCAGGTTCAGAGGTGCCAGAAGACTTTCATTGACCTTTACAGCTGTAATTGGAGGGCAGAGAACAGGACTGGAGCCCCAACCTTCCCTCGAAACCATCCCTGAACGGGCGAGGGGGGTCCGCCTGTTGCTCCTCACACCCGCTGAGGAGTGACTGCTGAAAGACCGCACGGTTTTCTTCGTGTTCAGCATCTCTGGACAACACAGAAGTCAGAGTTGGAGAGGACAGAGAGTTGAGGGGTCGGAGTGGTGGGATGACAGACGTGCCCTCAAACTCTTATATGGAGTGAAGGGAGTGGCTCAAGACCAGCTTATTGGTCAAGAAACAATTTTCAAGATATGTATGAGAGTTATGGGGTTAAACATCAAAAGGACAATCCTACAGTTATACATTAACTGCTTCACTTAGATCCCTGAACAAAGGGGAAATGCTTAGAATACTCCAAAACTTGCGTAATTTGTTTGGTGAAATCTGAACATGCTAAGACACCATGAAGCAAATCTATACTTTTACTTTGCATCCTTAATTGACATGAGAGCACAGAAACAGTAGATCCAGGATCAGCCAATCAGAGAAAACGAAGAACTTAGAATGGATCAGTAATTGCTGACTTGAGCCTGTCCCCACTTATCAACAAATGCAAAAACAATTACCCTTTAAACTCATTATAAAAACAAGTCTGATTTCCCCTCCTATCCTCCTCCATACAAACACTCCATTGGTTGGTTGTATGTTGGAATTTTTCCGGAGGCAAAAGGCATAATGGGTTGATCCATCCAACTTGTTGTAAAGATAACAGCCCAAGACTTTCAACTGCTAGGTGCATATTTCTGGCTAAGATACAGTCTAACTTCAGTCTAACTGCAGCCAACCCTTTACCTGTGACCTCCACGCCATAGTATAGGCCTACAGTGACATATATTCATATAATGTTATTAAGAATCTAATATGTTCTTGTAAACCTACAGAAAAAGCATTCATATTTTTTTCTAGATCTCTAAACTATGAATCAGCAGGAAAGACACGATTATGGTCCCTGGTTAATAGCACCTATTAAAGGGAGGGTCCACCCAAAAATGAAAAGTCTGTCATTATTTATTCGCCCTCATATCGTTTCAAACCTGTATGACTTTTTTTCTTCTTCTGCCGAACATAAAAGAAGATATTTTGATGAATGTTGGCAACCAAGGAGTTTTGGTTCCTATAGACTTCCATCATATAGACAAACAAATGTAATGAAAGTTAATGGGAACTGAAACTGTTTGGTTACCAACATTCTTTAAAATATCATCTTTTGTGTTCAGCAGAAGAAAGAAATGCATAAACATCTGCAACAACATGAGAGTGAGTATACGATGACAAAATTTTCATTAGTAGATAGACTTTCCCTTTAAATGTAACAGTTTCCCAAATTTCTACCAACCCACACCCCTTATTCTACTAACCCTAACAGTCTACTAATACTCAACTAATACTCCAATGAGAGTTAGTTGACATGTAGGTAAGCGTTATTTATAGTCAACAGAATGTCTAATGTCTATAAAAATAAAAGGTATAAGTTATGGCCTTTAAGACAATATTTGATATTTATATTCATTATGTACGTGTATCATGTTCGTGTTGTTCCTGAGTGTAATTTATAGGGGAGAGGTCTATGTACTTTAGTCGTAAAAATGTCTAAATCTATTGTTCCCCTTTTTCATGGTCACATGCCACTGAAGACACATTTCAGTTCTCCTCTGCTAATACAGGTTAATGCAGAATAAAGGCAGTTGATTACCTGTCTTTTCTTCATAGGTGAGAGAAAACTTATAGCACTGGTACAGTGATTGTGCGCGGCTTGTCATGACATTACAAAACCGATAATATCGGGCGCTTGCCGTGTAGACAGGCAGTAGTAGACGTTGCACTCGTTTGTAAGATTAGATATAAAAGTGCAATGACTGTTACTTTTGCTAGCAAGGAGGATTCTCTCTTATGGTCAAACAGACTCTGTAGGAACTTGAGCTGAACTCAACAAACAACTTGTATGCAAACCGTATGCGATTAGATGTGACAGTCTAGACATATGATACACAAAATGAGAAATTATTGAACAAATATTGCATTTTACAGGAATATTGCAAGGTATTGGCAGCACGACGTTATGCATTCCAGCAGGGACTAACTGCCAAGTTAACAACAGTCACAAAAGTCTACAAAGAAACCTGGAGAGGAAAAATGGAGAGAAAACATTCTATATACACTTGGCTAATACATATAGCTAGCAATATATACATTATTGATCAAAAGTGTGAAGTCGGTAAGATTTGTTTTAATGTTTTATGCATTCATCTGATCAAAAATGATCAAAACCATAATATTAATTTAAAATACCTGTTTTATATTTGAAGATATTTTCACATTTAATTTATTCCTGTGATGGCAAAACTGAATATATATGCACATCAAAATTAAATTGAAACTCTCCATGGAATTAATGATTAAACATGATTACACCAAAATCAATAAACGAAGTACAACACAACTGCATATCTATTCTCTGGCAGACGCCATAAAGAAGTAAATACTGCAGTTCTGACATATCAGACCCTCAGTCGCCTCTCAGCAAATACACACACAGCCTGAAAAACGAATAAATTATTAAAATTATAACATGAATAAATGGGTCTAAGTGAGAAGAGTGGTGACTTATTTTATTCATCAGGAATATATTAATGAATTATTGATGAATAATGTAGTTATATTAATAATTGTTAGTAAATTCATTGTGCTCCTATATAAACCACAGAGGAGAGTATAACATTAAAATGGGGATGGACAAGACAGGGTAATAATAATAAAAAAATTCTCCTTGAGGGCTTTCTATTTCATGTTAATTCTGATGACTCCTGGAATGCGTGTCAATCACTTTCTTTCGAGAAAGAGTGTAACATGACAAACAAGCCCAAACCAGCAGCTAGCCATTGGTGACCTGTTGTTGCAGGCTTGAGGCATGAGTTTTCAGCAGTATAATTGTGGTTGTATACTCCTCATGCGCACTGTCTGTATTTCTGTAATATATATATATATATATATATATACACACTGCTCAAAAAAATAAAGGGAACACTTTTTAATCAGAGAATAGCATCAAGTCAGTTAAACTCCTGGGATATTGATCTGGTCAGTTAAGTAACAGAGGAGGTTGGTAATCAGTTTCAGCTGCTTTAGTGTTAATAAAATTAATAGTAGGTGCACTAGATGGGCAACAGTGAGACAACCCCTAAAACAGGAATGGTTTTACAGGTGGAGGCCACTGACATTTTTTCCCTACTTATCTTTTCGGACGTTTTTTCACCAGTTTTGCATTTGGCTAGGGTCAGTGTCACTATTGGTAGCATGAGGCGGTACCTGGACCCTACAGATGTTGCGCAGGCAGTCCAGCTCCTTCAGGATGGCTCATCAATACGTGCCATTTCCAGAAGGTTTGCTGTGTCTCCCAGCACAGTCTCAAGAGCATGGAGGAGATTCCAGGAAGACAGACAGCTACTCTAGGAGAGCTGGACAGGGCCGTAGAAGGTCCTTAACCCATCAGCAGGACCGGTATCTGCTCCTTTGTGCGAGGAGGAACATGATGAGCACTGCCAGAGCCCTACAAAATGACCTCCAGCAGGCCACTGGTGTGAATGTCTCTGACCAAACAATCAGAAACAGACTTCATGAGGGTGGCCTGAGGGCCCGACGTCTTCTAGTGGGCCCTGTGCTCACTGCCCAGCACCAAGGAGCTCGATTGGCATTTCCCATTGAACACCAGAATTGGCAGGTCCGCCACTGGTGCCCTGTGGTTTTCACAAATGAGAGCAGGTTCACCCTGAGCACGTGACAGACAGGAAAGGGTCTGGAGAAGCCATGGAGAATGTTATGCTGCCTGTAACATCGTTCAGCATGACCGGTTTGGTGGTGGGTCAGTGATGGTCTGGGGAGGCATATCCATGGAGGGACGCACAGACCTCTGCAGGCTAGACAATGGCACCCTGACTGCCAATAGGTATTAGGATGAAATCCTTGGATCCATTGTCAGACCCTATGCTGGTGCAGTGGGTCCTGGGTTCCTCCTGGTGCACAACAATGCCTGGCCTCATGTGGCGAGAGCATGCAGGCAGTTCCTGGAGGATGAAGGAATGATACCATTGAAGGGCCACCACGCTCACCTGACCTACATCCAATAGAACACCTCTGGGACATTGTGTTTCAGTCCATCTGACATCACCTGGTTGCACCTCAGACTGTCCAGGAGCTCAGTGATGCGCTGGTCCAGATCTGGGAGGAAATACCCCAGGACACCATCCGTCGTCTCATTAGGAGCATGTCCCGACGTTGTCAGGCATGCATACAAGCACGTGGGGGCCATACAAACTAATGAGTACCATTTTGAGTTGCTGCAATGAAATTTCAGCAAAATTGACAAGCCTGCTGCATCATTTTTTCACTTAGATTTTCGGGGTGTCTTTGAATTCAATCCTCTGTAGGTTGATTATTTTCATTTCCATCAAACGATGTGGCATCCTTTCGTTCATAACACATTACCCAGTCCATATTAGTATAGATATCCAGCGTGATATTTTTCCCCATTGAGATCTGATGTGTTTTCAAAGTGTTCCTTTAATTTTTTTGAGCAGTGTATATAAAAGGGTATGGTGTCCTGAAGGCAAAAACAGGTGGCTGTCGTTAAAACAGATCTTTAAAAAGGAGAATTGCACCACAACTGGTTTTCCCTTTTGAGGCGCTAGGGAGTAAATCTATGACAACACTAATGAGAAATAACTGGCTCAGGAGTGACAAGCTATGTGAAGGCAGGCATAACATCTGTTTGCTTTTGGATAAATGTTTCACCAAAGGAGAAAGCCTTCTTTGTAAGTACAAGGTGCTGAACTGAAGGAGGGAGCTGTTTTACATAAACAGTACTCAGGTAAGTTTGAGTGAAAACAGACAATGAGGAGTTGTGTTAATAGGCGTAATAGACAAAGACAAATGTTAAAACAGCCTACCACATCCATGTATCACTATGCCTCAGTGGAAACGGTAGCAAAACAGTAAAATACAGTAATAAAAAGAAACTGAGAAATTTTAAACAATCTGAAAATATGTAGAGGAGCGCGGGGCACAACGTAACACGGGGCTAGTTGTAACACACTTGTTTTAAATACTTCCACACATGCTAGCATGACGAAACTTGGTGTATTTACTAGTTGCCATATCAACACTATATAGATAAAAAATTGCGTCAAATTATTATTATTTTTTTGGAAGATATCCACAGACATTTATTAAACCATAGCAAAAGTAAATTTCTTACTTAAGCTAATTTTTCATCTCTATGTTTTGTGTTTATTTAAAATTAGACAAATCTGATATTATTTTAGTCTCCAATATGTTATTTAACAGTTGAGATAGTTCTTTAATTCTTCGCTAACTAGCAGAAGACACTAGCCGGGTTTAAATCCCAGTTGTGCAGGTGGGGCATGTTGTCACACTGCGTTACAATGTGCCTCTATTAGAAATATGCTATTATATTTTATACTTTTATTAATTCTATTGAGAAAACATGAGAAAAAGGTGAATAAAGACTAAGAGTCAATGTTCAGAAATGACTAATTATTTATTTGTTTTGAACTATGTTGTATAGCTGTGTTTTCCTGTGTTCGTAGTCAAAACTCAAAAATGAGTTTATATTTAATTATTAAAAAATGGCATTATTTTATATGAAAAAGTTAATAATTGTATTTTATTGAGAAAATATTTTAGTTTGTCTTGTATATTTTTTTTATTAGATCAGATAACATTTTAAGCTGTCATATGGTCATGTTACAATGTGCCCCTCACATGTTACAATGTACCACACCTATGGGGCATGTTTCCACCTAATGTCACATTTCACTTCCATTCTTTTGGAGTATATCAAGAAAAAAGTATATACTGTATTAATAAAACAAAACCACATAACTGTACTAGACATGTGGGAAATTAATGTGGGGAAAAAAAATAATACTCTGAACCATAAGTAGATTTACACAAACTGAGAAAGTCAAAAAGCGTTACTTTGTGCCCTGCTCTCCCCTAATGTTGGACAACTGCAACATGTTGCATTGCAAGCATTAGCAGAGTGAAATGTAGAATAGAATTAATAGCTCTGAAGATGGATACAAATGCTAAATGCTCTTAGCCAGTGAATCAGGAGAGAAAAACTGTCTGAGAGCTGAAGTGGAAAAGAAGCTAAGCAAAATGTGCTAGCGGTAAACATTCTGGTAAGTCTGTTTTGTGTTTCCCCAGTTTGTGGCGGATTTGAGCACTCCCTAGTGGCTGAGTTTGGCATTGCATTTTGTCTACAGAGCACTAACAGAAGATTGACAGTTTAAGGACTTTTGGTTTAAACCAAGGAGTTTAGGTTTAGCTGGTTAGCAAGGGCTAGATAACCATTTTAGATAGATATTCTGTGGGCAAAAAGCAACTTTCTCCATTGACAGCCATTCAAAAGTAAGTGTATTAGGCTAAACAAAAAATATTTTTTTTTAATTCAACAGAATTCCATGAATTTAAAGAAGAGGGAAGGTTTTGGTCTGTATGCACTCTTGCGGTGCCATTCAGTGTTGTCAGGACGTCATTTTTCATTTTTCTTCACCCTCTTTTGCCTTTTCTCACCAACTAAATTAAGGCCAATCATGAAAATGATTTCTTAATCTGCTGAGAAAATTAATTCAAATGTAGCATTTTGCGGGGTGTGTTTGTTCCACTAATCCATCATAACATCTGACCTCACCCAAATCATTCACACATCTCACAGCCTTCTATCTTTGCTTTAGTCTATAGACACAGAAAACTAGATGACTCATGTAGTAAATGTCAAGTAAAAATCTGACTCATGTAGTAAATGTCAAGTAAAAATCTCATTGACATTTAAATTAACATTGCAATGTCTTTATATCAAATACTGTTGAAATAATAAAATATTCACTTTTGATTGAGTATGTATGATGTTTCTGAGTGCACATTTAAAAATTGTATCAAACTACAGCATTTTTTCTTATGCAAAAAGAGATAATGATCAACCTGTAATTAGCATACCAAATAGGTCATCATGCCACACATTCCCTCTACAAAGAGTCATCATATTCTGCCCTATTAATCATTAAGGTCGCCATTGTTGTATATATTTCTGACTGCTTGTTTCATGAGAGAACCTTTGTCTTTACTTTCTCATTGTACTCACTTATAAACTACTGTTAAAAAGTTTTTTTTTTTTTAAGGAAGTCTCTTATGCTCACCTATACTGCATTTATCTGATTTAAACTGAAAAAACAGTAATATTGTGAAATATTATTACAATTTAAAATAAATGTTTTTTATTTTAATGAATTTTAAAAGTGTAATGTATCCCTGTGATGGCAAAGCTGAATGTTCAGCATCATTACTCCAGTCTTCAGTGTCACATGATCCTTCAAAACTCATTGTAATATGCTGATTTAGTCCTGATCAACACCGTTATTCGAACCGTCCTTCGTCATAAACGGTGGCGCGTGAATCCTCAAGAAGCATTTCTTATTATTATCAACGTTGAGAACAGTTGTGGTGCTTGATATTTTTGTGGAAGCCATTGTCAAGACTGATCAGTGGGTGTAGCTAGCTAAAACACACTCTACAAACATTGCTGGTTTGGTGGTGAGTAAGAAAAAAGAATTCTGATTCCAGTTTCCCCTTACTGAAGGATTTAGCTTTTCCTTTCCTTGTTCTTTTCATTATTCTTTTTTATTTTCACTTTCCTAAGCATGTCCGAGTTGCAGATACTGAGCGGGTAAAGCAGAGGGTGACTGGGTGGAAACATGAATAAAAATATATTAAAAAAACACAAAAGAGTAATAAAAAGTTGATTTTAAAAGGATTTGCCAAGGACTTTCATTTCGTTCATGCTACATCCCGTCGAGCCAATTGCATGCAGTTTCATCTGGAAATGGGTGCAACTGAACTAAAAATGCTATTCCACCCTTTTCAAATCAGACACAATAAAAATTAGTTTAAAAAAAGGCTATCAGATTCATAAATGTAAATCTGAGCCTGTTAGTTAAGTAATAAGCCTAAAACATTGCATTCATGTAACTGAGAAATAAAGCATGCACGTTTGTGGTTGAGAGAAAGAAATAAAGAAAAAGAGTTTAGGAGTGGGGGTGGTCACATGTTGTAAAAAGGGGGCAGGGTGGTGAAATTCCTTCACTCTGGAGTGTGACTCACTGTTCCTCTATTTTCCTGCTTTTCCTCTAACTCTGTCTGCTTGCTTTCTGACAGATGTGGCCGCCAACTTTTCATTCGACTCTTCATTTGTAAACCATGATGGCTTGGCTGTGCTCAGCAGATCTTATCAACACAAGGAAGATCTTTATTCAGACATGTGACATCCACTAAGCTACTGACTGGAAATAATTCAATAATGAAGTGAGAAAAGGCTGTAAACAGAATTACGTATGATCAGCGTTCTATCCTCCTGATTTAAGTGATGTATCTCAATATGACTATTGTTGATGTGCACAGCGCATTGGTGATGTAGCCACAAAAAAGGAAATGAAAATGTTGCTAGGAAACAACAAAACATACACATAACGTTGCCATGTGTACGATTGAAACAAACACTCAGTTTGGACCCCTTCAAGGTCTCTAATACGACAATGTACTTCCGTGCATATAGAGGAAAAGCTCTAGCTGGAGAGCATGCAGGGGACTTAAAACATGAAGAAGAGGGAAGAAATAAGAGAGGCTTGAACAAACCATGCACTTTTCCCCTGCAGGGCAGTTTGTGATTTGTATTCAGAGCTCTCGGAAATCATGGGATGGATGACTCATCTGGTAACCAAAGCTCTCTGGAATCTATAGACATCCCATCCAAACAAAGACACTGCAGATTGCACTTTTGACAGAGAAAGTACTATAGCCACAGACAAGATGCAGTTAGCATTCTGATCCAAGTCAGAGAAACATTCCATGAAATCAATGAATTCTTACATCACAGGTATTTTAAGCCGTGTATACAAACGTTTAATCAAAAAAAGTGAGTCACGATTTGTTCCTTGATGCCCGTTGAAAGTTTGAAGCAAGTTACAAACATTGTGTCAGTACAAAATTCATACAATACAAGTACTGCTGAGATAACTGAACTCAAAAAAACAGATAAACGTTTGGATAAGCATGTTAACCTTTAAATGCATGAATGTTGCACCAACCATTATTACATATTTCGGTCTTTAGTGACCCGGATCTATATCTAACATGGATGGATCTCTTACTGCCGCAATGGTATAAAACTCTCCTTTCAAGTTTTGCTGATGATACTCATGTATTCTTTTGTTTTATGCCTGCAGTAATTATGAGTGAAACATCACGTCATTATTGTGCATCAGACATTGCCACCTTGAGGAATAAAGATTAACTGCACTTGAGTCATCAGAGATTCAATTATTGTTGCGCAGAAAAAAAGACTTACACTATTACCTACCTCGGGTCCCTAGCGACCCTGTAAACTTTTTACAAAAAGCTAATTAGAAAACAGACATTCCTTTATAATTTTACTTAATATAATTTTAGAAAGAAAGATCAGCTTCAAAAATGCTTTTTGAAAACTCCTCATGTTTCTTTTCCTGGGTGTGTTAGGCCTCTGGGTGTCTTGTTCTTTGGATCACAGGCATTTCAAAGCAACATCTTCATCACAACAATTAGCTGTGTTATTGTTTTTTGCCCTTCTCAAATTTCAAATCCATACAATAAAGGTCAATGTGATCCAATGTTGTTTTGAGGGTGAGTAAATTATGACATTTTTGGGTGAACTATCCCTTTAAGGTCCCTTTGAGTTTTTTTTGTTTGTTTGTTTGTTGTTGTTTAAGGCTGGGTTCATACTGTACAATTTGTACGATCCTTTATAATTGTTGCCTGTCAGACTGTTCAATATGATCCTAGTGAGATCTTGGGTAAAAGCCATGGCATACTGTGCAACATCACCAACATTTTTATGTCCACATCGCAGCAAGACTACAGGTTTGCACATTTTCCAAGTTTTGTGCCATAACAAGAAATCTCTTCTGAATTTGGTCTCAGACAGCAAAATTGTTACCAAAATCGTAAAGTTTAAACCTGGTAAGTAGAGGTTCACACTGTTCCTCATTCACTGATCTCAAAACATTCAGACATTATCTTGAGCTTTTGCCTTAACAACCTTGGTTTTCTACAACTCCCAATTTAGTGTTTAGACTTTATCAATGTTTTTTAAACATAGCACATCACATATTTGAACAGTTATGTAATTTTGAGCAGGACCTTAAAAGGCCAAAAGCAAGTGAAACTATTTGTAGCACTGCAGTTTGCAGAAACAGTAGTTTTAGATGTTTTAAAGGGATAATTCGGCCAAAAAATGTAATTTCTCATTTTGTTCCACACCAGTATGACTCCATACAATCAAAGTCAATGTGGTCTAATGTTGTTTTGAGGGTGAGTAAATTATGACATTTTTAGCTAAACTATCCCTTTAAGAACTTGAGTAAAAAAAAAGAAGTTTAAATCCAATCTACATGTGGCCATTCTTTTGGGAAAATGCACACATAGGTGTAGCCTGTCCCAAAGGTGCCTGATCAAAATCATAAACCATTGTTTTCTTTCTCAACCCCTGTTCTTCTCAGTTGGATTTGTCATTTAAGCTTTCACAAAAGCATTGTGAGACTGAAAGCACAAAATGAGCCTGATCTCAAGGCTGTATCTTGTTTCAGTGCGTATATGTGGCCGGGGCCAGACGAGCTCAGGGACTGGCTTCAGATGGAGGGAAGTAGAGGGGTGAGATTGAGGCAGGAAAGGAGGGAGAAGAGAGGATGTGGGAAGGGCGTTAGAGAACACAGAGAAAGAAGAAAAAAAAGTAAGGGAAAAAACGGACCATGTGGGCAGGGTCTTAGCTGGTCAGTGTGTGTGTGAGTCAGAGAGTGAAAAGGAGGAACAGCAAGAGTTTAGTGGGGGTATATAAGCTGCACAGTTCTCTTCCTGTGACTCTCAAGGGTTGACTTCCCTCAGCGTACACTCATTTTCTCGTGCAGCCAGTACTTCACTTCTCCACCACCATGAGCTTCTACGTACCTCAGGCCTCTCACATGTCCTTCACCCGCTCTGTGCCCGCACACCGTGCTGCTAGTACGTATGGTGGGGCAGGTGGACAGGGCACCAGGATCTCGTCCGTCTCTTCCATGTCTCTCCGTTCGGCCCCTAGAAGTGGTGGCCTTTCCTCTTCCTCGGCCTTCAAGGTGAGCTCAGCCGGCATGGGTGCTGGTGCAGGGGGGTCCTTCAGGGCCAGTGCTGGCTCCTCTGGGGCCCAGATGGGCAATGAGAAAGGCCAGATGCAGAATTTAAATGACCGTTTGGCCACTTACCTGGAAACGGTGCGCAGGCTGGAGCAGGAGAACAGCAAACTGGAGATGCAGATCAGAGAGGTCCTGGAGAAAGGTGGACCAGAAACTCGCGACTACAGCAAGTACAATGCGATCCTGGATGACCTGAGGAGGAAGGTGAGAGACATTGATGGGTTTACATGCTTTTCATGTGTGGGGGTTTTCAAGCTGCAAAAGGAAGCATTTCAGAGTTTGAGAAAGAGCAGGCAGTTATTTATGTGAGGAGGAGGAGATACCAGATGCTTTGAACTAAAAAGAAAATCATAATCAAAACTTAGAAGTGATGTAAAAGTTTTGAACAAGCAGAAAATAGTAATTTTATATTTTAATTTCAACAAAACACAATGAATTATAGTGTAGTGTACTGTAGACATCTTGCAATTTATGGTATGTAAAAATGTATAAAATATAATATAATATAGTCAATTTACAACATAAAACTATTTATTTTTTTTAGTTTGTATGGATATTAAACTAATGAAAACTATGTTTTTTTGTTGTTGTTGTTTGTTTGTTTGCCACCAAAACCTGAGCCTCTTCCGTGTCTTAAGAATATGTTAACAAAAAAATGTGTTCATAAGAACCCTTCAGTGAAATAAAAATGCATGATCAGATTTCCGTACATCTCAATGGAGGGTGTGGCACACGCCCTGTTCTCTCTCTCTCTCTTCTTTCTTTTGTGCTTGTTCTGCTTTTCATTATGCATTCTGGTTAGTACTACCAGGACATTCCTCAAAACCTTCCAATTTGGTTTTAAAAATCTATGCAACCATGACATTGGTCAAAACAAATAAAACATTCACAATTGTTTCTAAAACATTAGAAGTATGTTTGACGGACAATAGCCAGCTGAAACTTCCTACTGAGTCTCTAAGTAGAGTCATAATGCAAAACAGATGTTGGATGAGCAATCGCACACACAGTCACAACAGCACTCTCTCGCACAACAAGAATTTAATGAAGAACTGCATCATTTTTAGCAGATGTGGCTGAGTCATTACAGAACATTTAGAGTTTAGAAATGTCTAATCTTTTCCTTAATTCCAGCAATACAGCCAGGTCTGATAAGTAGAAGCGCATGATAACATGCGCCAGCTTCTGCTTTCACCAGTGCAGGATGTGGCACATATAGACAAACTTTGTAGGCGTTATTGTTTAATTATAATTTCTATTTCAAATGTTCTGCTCTACACACAAAACAGTATCGGACATACACAAATTCTCTCACACGCACACATCAAACATATAGCAATAAACCAAAACAACTTTTTTCATATTTCATAGTCTTGCTCAATCAGACCCTTTAATACTTCAGAATTTTATAAAGAAAGTTAATTCAGTAATACAAAACATGATTCCAGGTAATTAGTTGATTAGAAGAACTCGTACATCTGAACCTCATTCCAAGAACGCTGTAATTCAAACCATCTGACAAATCGTATCTTTCGCTACAGAAAAAAAAACAATGGATGGATGTCAAAAACAGGTTTTGTTTGGTGAAATATGTGCTTTGTTTTGCCTGTAGGTGTTTGATGCCACTGTGGACAATGCTGGTTTTGTTCTGCAGATTGACAACGCTCGTCTGGCTGTAGATGACTTCAGAGTCAAGTTAGTTTCTATTATTACACCACACCACAAGCATCTTGTAACTCGAAATCAAATGAACATGCTTCTGAGAATGTAGTCATTTTTAGAATCACAAAATAGACAAGCCAGAAAACATCAGCCTGGCAAATGCATGATGGAGGACTGTTGACATGCACACAGAAACATTATAGTGCATTACTTTAAAGACTTTTATGTGTGTGTGTTATAGGTTTGAGAATGAGATGGCCATCAGGCAGTCTGTGGAAGGAGATATTGCAGGTCTGAAGAAGGTCATTGATGACACCAATATTGGACGCCTGAATGTGGAGAGTGAAATTGAGTCTCTGAAAGAAGAGCTTGTCTTCCTCAAGAAAAACCATGAAAATGTAAACAACCATTGCATAAGAGCCACTTAACACACACAGAAAGAGATTTTCAGAATAAGCTTAGACCCCATGATATAATTTGACGGGTCGTTTTTTTTTAACCTGTGTTGATGTATTTCCTATTAAAGAAGAAATTTGGGGCGGGGCAAATCAGGGTGGTCAGCAATAGGCTTTTGCTTTAACACAACCACATACCATGATTTGCAAGTCAATTGCAGGGGGGTATTAATTCTAGAGAACATTTGATTGTAGAAAAATCTGTGTGGTGCAAGATGAGTCATCGGATGCATATTCTCAGAGGGGAAATTTGAAAAATGTATTGTGTAAGTGTTTAGGGGTATGCTAGCATATAGATGGATTTATAACTTACAGACATAGACTAAAATACACAAAACTTCATGGGGCCTTTCAATTGATCACAGTCTGTTTTTACTTCAACAACATTCGAAATTCAGAAAAGGCATAATTTACTCCAAGTGGCTCAGATTTCTTTTCTGTTCAACTTTGACAGGAAGTTGGGGAGATGCAAAACCAGATCTCCCTGTCAGGTGTTCAGGTAGATGTTGATGCACCCAAAGGACAGGATATGGCTCAAGTGATGGAAGATATGAGGGCTAACTATGAAAAACAAGCTCTCAAAAATGCAGAAGAACTCAAAATGTGGCACGAATCCCAGGTACAGAACCCTTGACCACGACATGACAACAATTTTGCCATGATCTAACAAACTAACCAATCTAACAATCAAACTCTTTCTCCTTAGTTGTCAGAAGTTCAGGTGCAGGTCGCTCAGAACACAGAGGCATTACAAGGAGCTCAGATGGAGATTAATGACCTTCGGCGACAGATGCAAACACTACAAATAGAGCTCGCATCGCAACAAAGCCTGGTAACGTGCACATACACGCCACTTTATGAATGTTTTAGGTTTCAGATATCATATTTCAGATCTATAAAAGCTGAACTTTTAATAAAATAATAAGTTCATGTTGAAAATATATGATGCTAAACTTTCTAGAAAGCGTCTCTTGAAGATACCCTGCGGAACACAGAGCAACGTTCAAATGCTGAGATGGAGAAGTACAATACCATCATTCTGCAGTTTGAAGCTGAGCTGGGACAGCTGAGGTCAAATATCACAGAGCAGGGTCAGGAATATGAAGCCCTGCTTAATATGAAGATGAAACTGGAAGCAGAGATCAGCACTTACAAGAAACTCCTAGATGGGGAAGACTTCAAGTAAAGACATAAAGTAAAACTTTAGTTGTTATATTTTACAGTGTATCATACACACACACTTACTGATTCTGATTTTTCTTTGTTGTTTAGACTCCAGGATGCACTAGACGGCCGAGAGTGATATTACAAGCGGCGATCTTGAAGAGCAGACCACAGAATGTGGGCTAAACGACTCCTCAAATAAAGTTACAATTTTAGATAGCATTCACATTGAAACTTGTGGCAAATCTTTATCATTTGAAAGTCCCTTTCCACTATGTCTAGACACAACAAAGTCTGTCATGTTGGTTTCATTTGGTTGTCATTTACAGGTTAATTATTACTTTACGTCAACAAAGCCTGTTCCACCCTACAGTCTGACTTAACACAGACAATATGAGTTACAGAACAACAGAGGCAGCTTTTTAAACATTGAGTATGAGTCTTTATAATACACAATCCCATGTTATTGCACATTTATACAGTAAACCTAACCATTACGATTAAATGTGAAGAGAAATGTGAACTCCTCTATCAAGTCAAGGCAGTAATGAAATAAAAACGTGCTTTGTGAAATTTGTAAAAGTGAAATTTGGAGTCAAGCAAATATGAACAGACATCTAAAATCTTTTGAGCACAGTACAATGGTTTCCTCTTTGAAGTTGTACTTTTGTCCACTAGATTGAATGGCTCTTAGTGAGCATAAATGGGTCCTACAAGATGGTGTATTTCACACAAAAATGCATTAAACTCAAATTTTAGCACAGTAAGTCTAGCTACTGCTCATTCTTCGGTCTCAAGTTGTCAGGTGGGTCAAAATTAATGTGCTCATATATTCCAAATGAAAAAAAAAAAAAAAAAATGTGACTGGCTCTTTTAAGGCAGGACTTCCATTCTTACTGAGCATTACAATTCCTCCAGATTTAGTGATTGGTTTAATATTTGTGGTCTAGGGATATTTTTTTAAGTCAGCTGTTGGACTAATACCAAGACAGGATACAAAAAGGTACTGATGTTTTAGTTGCCAATGCTGTTAACTTCCACTAACAAGACACACAAGCTTGCTTGTTGTTAGCATTTAATGTTAGCCATTTGAAGAGCTGTGAAGGGCCATCTGGTTTCACTCCAAGAAAAACCTCTTACTACAAATCCATATGAGTTCTAGGGCCCTATCTTGCACCCAGCGCAATTGACTTTGTACACTGACGCATGTATCATTCCTATTTTGCACCCGCGCAAAGCGCGCTTTTCCCTCCACAGAAGCACGTCGCTAAACTAGGGAATGAACTTGCGCTCCCTGGGCGGTTCAGCGCAAAAAAGGAGGCGTGTTCCGGCGCAAACGTTCCTTCATGCTATTTTGCAGGTTTAGAAAACAATTGCGCCACTAACCAGGAAAAAATAGTTTAAAGTCAGTGGCGCGTTGCGCATGTTATTCATATGCTATTTTAAGGGCGCATGCTTGGCCATAATCAATGTAGCGTGTGCACAACGCGCATACACTTTGATTCTCTCATCTACACAGAAGCAGCAGTTTTCATTTTTGCAAATCATACATTATTATTATGATAGATAGATAGATAGATAGATAGATAGATAGATAGATAGATAGATAGATAGATAGATAGATAGATAGATAGATAGATAGATAGACAATTTATTATAAAAGCATACATCTAGCTTACACATTTACCCAAATTATCATACGCCTTTTTAACCGAAGTTAATTTGGGTGGGTTTCTCCATCCCCAACGTCCCTGACGAGAGCGTTGCTCTCCTTGGCTGTGAACCGCTCCTGGTGCGCGTCTGGCAAATCCGCCGTTATAATAGGAATCCGCTTTAGAACAAAGCGCGCCTGCTCTTAAAGGGAATGTGAGATGACGCTCTGATTGGTTTATTTCACGTTACGCCCAAACCACACCTATGAATAATGAAGCTACTTCAGACCAACCCATTTTAGATTTGCGCCTGGCGCAAGAGTCATTTATCCCGCTGGGAAAATAGCAACAGCGCCAAGACCCGCCCACAAAGTTACTTGCGCTTTGCGCTTTGACACTTGCGTTTCAGATCGTTAAAATAGGGCCCCTAGTCTATAAAACATTGAATTTTATCAAGAAAAAAATTAAACAGTATTAGTACATGATATTGTGCTACGTTAGCTAATTTTCCTCTAAGACAATGAAGCATAGATCAATCTGGAAGTCATTGGGATTTGTTTACTTGTCTTTTGCACAATGAGCTAATGCCATGATAGCTAATTAGCTTGCTAGAGATCCATTGCTTGAGTCCTCCTAAGTCTCTAAAACTGATTAGCTGAAAAGCTTAGGTGGATTGAGTTTGAGTTCTCCAAAAAGATTGAGACACTGTGAATAGCTCCAAAAGTACCATTTCTAATTAATCAACAAGAAATATAATGCAGCTGCTTATTTGATAACAGTTCTGTATGTTGCACAGTTACACTTTGGCTTCATAAAGGAAGTTATTTTAAAATAGAATTACAATAATAATAATAAAATTACACTGGGGCTAAAATATTTAATTTCTAAAATATTCTAAAATATTCTGAAAGAGCTATTATAGCCTATTTTGCAACCAGACAGAAAGCAACGTAAAATCAGCTGAAATAACTGTATACAACTTGTGGGCTGTATATAGTGTAAATGACAGTAATGCCATCAATGACCTGTTGCAAGTGGATATGTCATCTATACATCATATATATGTTTATCACGCAACAACTGAGAGTTTAAACTTACAACAGAGAGTTAATTAATGTCTGGTGAATAGCTTAAAATATATTAATTGATGTATTTTGATGGCTAAGATGCCACACATTATTAACCACAGAAATCTCCAATAGCCTATACCTGAAGAAAAGTTGTTAGCATTCCCAATTAGTGTTGCATGATTTACTGGATGTATACAACCTGAAGGCTGCCATCTTTGCTACAGGAACATTTGTCATGTGACTGATCGCCTGTCAAAGGAAAATAAGGTAAACTTTTTTTGTACATTGCTGAAAAACCTATTATTGCTCTACATTTAAATAGAAAGCAGCAGTGTTTTTTTTGTGTTTTTTTTTTTTTTACTGTCCAATGAAAGTAATGATATGAATGACATTCTGTTTCTCTGCTTTGGGTAATAGTGTTCCACAGAAAACATCTATTTTACAAGCTTTTCTAACAAGAGTTTTTCTACAGATGAAACTTTGCATGTTAATGCATGTTTTTTTTTATCTTTCCCTGGAGTCACAGTGACCGGTGGTTATCAAGTCTCCCTTTAGAGACTGACATAGATAGCGGCTGTTCAGACAATGACAAACACAAGCATATGTTAAGCACATACAGTACGTTAAGGTTTTCAGTTTTGTTTTGACTTTTAAATATGAATTTTCTATTTAATATATTTCACACGGCAGGGAAAGGTTTCCACATAAATAAATACATTTTGTAATTAATTGTGACTTCAAAAAAAAGAATGCAAATGATTATATGAAAGCTGTTTGGATGAGGGGAAAGGAAGAGTGTTTAGAACACAAAAGAGAGCTTCTCCAAAGCTCATTTATGTGGAAGGATTCCTCTTCGCATTCCAGGGATCTTCAACACCTCAGCAGTGGAATTACAGCCAACAGCACCCTCAGCTGTTTACTTTATAGAAGTTATATTTTGATATCCAGATCATTTTTATCCCTCACAAGGGTTGTTTAACAAAGCCCTCAGAGAAACACAGACATATATTAGACAAATATAAGTTATTGCATTGGATTATACTTATTAAAAAGCAACACCAATGCCATGTGTGCATGATTTATAAGACACAGTTGAATATGTTAATTTTAAACAAACAGTAACAGTTATTTAAAGTATCCTAAAGAGATATTCATTCTCTCTCTCTCTCTCTCTCTCTCTCTCTCTCTCTGCTTAAATACTTTCAACAAAAAAGGAGGGCAGGGGGAGGGGAGGATTTGTGTGGGGGAGGGGCTGTCCATGTGGGCTGTTGTCACAGGGACAGAGGGAGGTAGTGCAGAGTTGGATAGAAGAAGAAAAAAAGAAGAGGCAAGAGACAAAAAAAGAGTGTGAGAGGCATGGCAGCGTAAAGCTGGGAATTTACTTATAACTGCAACAGTGCAATGGGGATTTACAGAGAGGGACTGGTATGTTTCTTAATGCATGTGGAATACAATGACAGCTTTTATCTGTTTACATTTTTAAAACCACTCTGTCTTCATCTGTCTCTCATTATCTGTTTATAGTCTTTTGCTTGTGAAGTTTAGGAGAGTGAGAGAGAAAAAACATTTTGGTTGCACATGCATTCTGTGTTTATATATTATAATGTCTACTGTCTGTTCCTTTTGGTTTGTATGGTTATGGGTATGTGAGATTTTAAGATGGCGCAATTTTAATTTTAAGAAAGTGTGACATAATTTTTCTCTCTTTCTTTCAGGTATCTGTGTTTATGAGCAATGGTAGAAAGATTTGTACACCCCAATAGTATTTACAATCAAGAATAACACGCTGGTACAGAATTCTGGTTAAAACAGCATGGTGAGTTAATGCACAATGCAAAAATAATAATATTAATAATTGCATATTTATTATATGTCTGTGTAGATGTGTGCATATGTTGGATAAGATTCTGCTGGAAAGTGTGTGTTCAGCAGTAGCCAGAGAAGAGTAATGACTCTACCAGCTGTTTCTTTGCTTTCAGCTCATTAGCCTTTTCACTATATCAAGGGAAGAATAAGAAGTCTTGAATATAATTTGTTTTACTGATAAAACAAAAACCTTTATTTAGATTTACATTTTCAAAGGATGGCAAACATCTAATCAAAGGTGATTTGCAGTGCATGGAATTATGTAATATAATGACTAATACATTTAGCATCACAGATCTTCAGCCATTTAAATAACTCTTCTTATGATGTCAAATCTGGAGTGTGTGTGTGTGTGTGTGTGTGAGAGAGAGAGAGAGAGTAAGTGTGTATATGTGTTTGTGTGTGTGTAGAGGATGTGCTTTGTAAAAAGATTCCAGGCTGAATTCTTGGCATTCCGGGTGTAGCCATATTTATGGATGGGATCCTGTATCTTCAGCGGAAGTTCTAGGAAGTGTGTCAATTGGAGGGAAGCAACATAAAGATATAAAGACAGATAAAAAGCAGATTTGTATACATAAACAAGCATTTGAAATATTTTTAAATGAACAAGAGTAGTTGTGTTTCAAAGGGTTTGTTGGGATTAGCGAGGAATCTGGAATCTCTAGAACCCTGGCTAATATGTTAATGTTCGTGTATATTTGTTTAAAATGCTCTTAAATTCTTACTGTGCTGTCAGTCTCCTACCCTCTCTAGAACTTCGCTCTAATCTGTCGATTCTAATCTGCCTTCATCTTCCAGAAGGCACACGAAAATAGACACACATGCACACACACATATATAAATATAACTGGTTGTAAATCCAGTGTTCAATCGCTCATTTAAATCGTCTTCCCCTCATCAAAATGTGTGAGGATGATGTGTGCAAGGTTACTGAGATTACTCTCGCACAGATTAAGATGGAAAGAATAGATCACATCTTGTCCAGATTACTAAGCGGTTCCATATGGTGAATTCTTGTTGCAGTCCAGTTGTGAACTTGAAGTGGTTTTGTGAAACCACTAAACCTTGTGATTTTGCTATTATTTTCTATTCCTGGTGGAGAAACGATGCACAAGCTAGCTAAAGGAGCTATTTAAAGGGAAGGTTTTCTCAAAAATTCTAATTCTGTCATCATTTACTCACAGGTTTGGAATGAGGGTGAGTAAATGATAGTTCTTATGAATTATTTATCATTGGTAAACTGTCCTTTCTCTGTCATGTGCATTATTTCTCAGCGATGAATGAAAAATATTAATAACACAATACAGAATTTTCAGAATTTGTATTTTTTGTTGGAACTATCCCTTTAGAGGCCTCCTCTAGCTACCTTTTGCACTTACATTTTAAGTATAATCAAATTGACATTACAACTCATTTCAATTTAAATTATATTAAACTGACTTTTAAAAATTTAGTTGAATCTCGTATAACAAATGAAACTGCTTAAATTATTTTGATGAGTTAAAGAAATGTAAAAAAATTCATGCAGAATTTTCAGAATTTAATTTTTTTGGTGAACTATGCCTTTAAATACATCTTCTAGCTATAATGCGCATCTTTTCTCAGCGATGAATTAAAAGTAATAGTAAATAAACTATTAACTAATAGTAAAAGTGACTCTTTAATCATCTCTTTTTTCTATCTTTTTCATTATTTCTCAATGAGGAATAAAAAGTAGATAGTAATACCATGCAGAACTTTCCTTTTTGCATAAACTGTCCCTTAAATACCTCTTCTAGCTATCTTGTGCCTCATGTTTCAACGATGAATACAAAGTAATAGTAACATTGTGTAGAATTTTCAGAATTTTCATTTTTTCATCCCTTTAAAACAGATGCCATCAAGTATTCTTTTAGCATGTACAATATGCAAAAAAAAAAAAAAAAAAAAGCTTAATTCATTTATCATTATATATTTTGATTTTCCAGGTGTGGCAATGATGTGGTCATCTGAGTGGGCGGAGCAACACTATGATGTCTCCTCCACCACATCATCTCCAGTTCACCCTAAGCCCCTCCCATTTCCTCAGCCCGGTCGTCCTGCGTTCTCGGGCTACACTGATGACATCACTGCCCTCAGTGCCTCTAGCTTGCTAAAGCGCTATGCTGAGAGGTATTCCTTCAACTCAGCCTTACCAGAACATGGGGGTTTCCTGAGAAGTGAGCAGCACCAGGAGCCGTGGCCTGGGGGGTACAGCACGGACGGGCCACCCGGTTTAGACCCACTGAAGGGGAGCGGAAGTGATCTTTCAGAGCAGCAGTACAGCAGCGGACCCACGTCTCAGGACTACCCTTCATCCTACAGCAGCCAACATCTGCTACCTAAACCATCCTACCTTCCGTCACCAGCGTTTGCCTTGCCGTCTGCATACCTGCCGCCCGCACCAGGCTACGCTTATCCCCAGCAATGCGGTCTGACGGCCAGTTACCCCCACAGCACCCCTGCTCTGCTGCCCTCGGGCCTACACACCCCCACACCTCTTCACAGCAGCCACGGTGCTGCTGATCTCCCACGCAACAGGAAGTTTGGCTTCGACCAGTCCAAAACTGCCAGAGTGTCGCCTTACACAATCAGGGACAAGAGCGAGCGGCAGAACAGCGACAGTGGTGGAAATGTCAATGAAAGCTGTGGGACGGATATTCAGAGCTACAGGCCCGATAGACTTTCCACTCAGTCCGATCTCGAGGCAGATCCTGTGAACAAGACCAGTCATCTACGGCCTCCGGAGACAAGGTCTTACGGAGGTCCGGGACAGTACACATATCCCTGAGTCTACTTGATGTAGTCAGTCTATCCTTTTTTTATATACATGATTATAGCAATTACTTGAACGTATCAAACATCAGGGCAAATATTATTACGGTATGAGACCAGATGACGGTCTGAGAAGATAGATGTCTCTCTTATGCACATTATTCCTGACTGCAGCTTCCATATGACCTGTAGCACAAACACTCTTTTATATCTCTGAAATTACTCTTTCTTTTTTTTATTCTCTTCCTTTCCTCTTTTCCTCTCTCTCTCTCTCTCTCTCTATATATATAATTATGTTGTGCAGTGAAGCACATTATGGTGGCAAGCACTAATCCACCGCTTCAATCAATGAAATCCAAGCCAAAGAAAGACTGAAAGAGAGGAATGGAAAAGAGAGAGAAATATGGTAAATCAAAACACACATTTGATTGTAAATCAAAGCACACATATGAAAGTTTCATATGGTTTTCATACATTTTGTAAGTGAGCACGTCAGTGGTAATTGTCATGGATGTTCTTCAACACTGAAGTCAGTGGAATAAAACTCTTTATTTTAGGAATATTATCTAAGATTCCTCTATAAGCTTTGAATGTAAATCTGATTTCCCTCAGGAATTGTGAATGAAGCCATACTTAATGTTTATCTTATACATAGTTTTGAGTTTGACAGATGTTTTCGTCTTTTATTGTCTAGTTAGTGTAGTTTCTTTGCCATGTCCATCATTTAAAAAAAAATGTTTAACCTTACAAACAGTATTTCAATGATTAAAATGCGAAGCAGAACACATAATACAGCTTTCACAGGGCTACTGCAAAAAAAGGCTAAAAGGGTCTTTGCAGTCTTTTCCACAATTCACCTATTGTGACGTTTACTATGGAAACCCACAGAGCTGTCCCAGCCCCCTGAGTTGATCACTGGATGTGTTTTCCTCTGACCCTCTGACCCTTCTCTGTTTTAAATGAGGCAAGTGAAAGAATAGAGAGCTTTTGTTATTGAGAGGCAAGCGGGACATACACTGAAATGTACAAACCGAAATTAAAATGACAGTCTAGCTAAAATTTTAAAGTCGAATTTTTATGTTATTTTAACACTCACGAATGCAATATATGGGACATACATGTACAATTTTCATCTACCTCACTGTTACATTGCTGTATGTTCAAAGTATGCAATTGTGTATTACATGTCTAAATGTCTACCTCAAGAAAAAAAAAATACACAAAATAAAACCTATTTGCATTTGCTCTCTTGATTTTTGTTGTTTCTCACGAAGGCAGTAATATTGTTTTTGAATAATTTCTATTTTATTTGAAAATATACAGTACTTTATTCCTGTGATGGCCAAGCTGAATTTTCAGCATCATTACTCCAGTCTTCAGTGTCGCATGATCCTTCAGAAATCATTCTAATATGCTGATTTTGGTTATCCAAGAAACATTTCCTATATTATCAGTGTAGAAAACGGTTGTGCTGCTTTATATTTTTTGTGGAAACCATAATATATTTTATATATTTAATTTAAAAGAACATAATTTATTTGAAATCGTAATGTTTGTAAGAATTTAAAAGTCATTACTGCACTTTTGATCTTTGCTGAATAAAAGTATTAATTTCTTTCAAAATAAATGTAGCTGATATTGATATATAAAAAATCATAGTAATGTATGCCCTCAATACACAGTGATTTAATTATTCCACAATCTGCTAGTATTAGGCTTTTACAGGCTTTACAGTTAACAGTATTCATGCTTAGCACAGTAGTTCCATAAGGGCCAGATGCACAGCTGGTGCCGTTAGGTCACCTTGTATCCTGTCCAGGATGATATTCACATGTCATGGTCTCTAACTCCCAACAGAAAATCACAACCTTATGGCTGTGCAGATGTGTCTCTATATACGCCCTTCAATCGCATGGTCTTTCAATGAAAAGGTCAAGGGGGTTTTGTGTTCTTTTTTTGTTTTGTTGCATTTTTAATTCTATAGGCTATTTTCTTTTTTAATCAATATTTGTATTGTCCTTTTATTAAAACAGTGTTCAGTGATAAAGGGAAAATCTTTTCAAAACCACCGTCCCCTCCATCTACGTAGAAAGCACACTCAAATAGCACAATTGTATTTATTTATTTTTTATTCTATAATTGTAGTACAATTTTACGCTCTTTTCAATTATTGACAGTTATCATACAGTGTATTATTTGTGTGTTGCCCTCTAGTGGCCAAACACTCTCAAACTATTCTGAAAATCATTTAATATTCCTTCTATTATAATTTTTTTTTTTTCACACATTCTTTTTATTTTGGAAGTCCTCAACTCTCTCAAACTAAACACTAAACACAGATGCTGACTTTTGACTCTCCACTTCTTCCTATGACGACCCCCCACCCAGAAGCGCTCCCTGCAGTCACTGTGCAGCAGAGTGTGACAGATGCTCTATTCTCTCCGTCCACCCCCCACCTCCCAGCACACACAGCCCTTAGTGCTTTGTTTTTCAGAAGTTTCAATACTGTTCTCGCCTCAGTGTGAGCCGTTTCATCTTAGACTGATGAATCGGGTCTTTCGTACGGATCAACATCTTTGTGCAGCATAAGACCAGTTTTGAGAATGGTTCTTGGTCTACAAATTTAAATGACCCATACAGTATATATATATATATTTTTCAAATTCTGATTTAGATCAATCTTTATTGATAACCAACAAAATCTCTGTGATTAATCTTTCTAGCACTTTACTCTCTTTTATACAACATAAAGAAAAATAATCTAGCATGTATCCATCTACAACAAAATCAGTGATAGATGGGACATATGAAGGTGAACATCTAACATATACCGTATGACACATTATTTAGTAACTACAGAAGGTTTGTACATGTTATTGTATTGTCTCCTGAGGATGATATTCCCCCTGCAGCTGTTCTCCTAACACATTTAAAGAGAGAGTTTGCACAGAAATTAAAATTCTGTATCCATTTACTCACCGTCATGTCCATCTATTTACTCACCGTCATGCCACTCTATGCTTTTCTTTCTTCTGTGGGACACAAAAGAAGATAAACATGTAAAGTGACTGTGTCATCAAATGTTTCCCAACATTTTGGCCCTGTCAGGTTCAAACATCCTTTGGTTAAAACAAATGTTGATCTGCTGGTTTTTAGTCACATATTTAAAGTTTAAATATTTACCACTTACACAAATTTACCAGTAACTGGGTGTGGCGCTGGGCAAAGTGCACCAGAAACTTGATAAAAGTCAAAACTAGACTAGTCCCTGTATATGTTGGTAATTCAGTCTAATTAAAGACATTTCACTTCAAAGTACCACAAAATTAAATTGCCTGTTCTTTTAGTCAAGCTCTCTCTTTTTTAACCACCAGTCGGATGTAAGGACATTTGGACCTTTGTTTTTAGTGATTCTTTGTTTGGCTCACAGTTGACAGGGGTGAAGTGGAGGAATGCTCTTCAACAGCCAACAACACAGCCTTCAATTCATCATGATAAGAACACAGAAAGGGAACATACACAACCCCATCAATGACACCGAAAACAGAAACCTTAGGAAGTGTTTGTCAGCAGTCCTTACAAAGTCAATGTTGCGTGGATCCAGCAACACCTTAGAACAGTGATTCCTGAACAGAGGATGTATGCATACCTTGAGGACCCAGGAGGTACTTTTGGATTTTTTTTATACATATATAATTTATACAACAATTCGTTATGGTTCTCGATTCTGATTGGCTGAGAGCCTTTTCCAGCCATGCAATATTCTACAAGTATCGCCACGGGAACCGTAACACCGTTTGTATCACTCCGCTTGCAGCATTTCTCACGGAAAGTGTCATGGCGGACGAGCAAACCACCATAATTTTACAAATACTACTGTTGTTGTGTCATGGAATAGTTTTAAGGGGAGAATGTAGTTATTTAGACCTCAAATATGCAACTTATAGGTATATAAACATAGCACATATTTGACAATTTGTTTAGAGGCTTTCCCAGATGCTTGCTTTCCCAGATCTCTTGTCCAGTCCTTCGGGAATTAGATAGTGTTTTGACATGAAGTGTAATTCATTTTGGGTATATCAAGCGGGCAATATTTGGTCTTATTAATCTATTGCTTGTTCCAAATTGATTTGGCCAAGGGCAAAGTTAAGTTTCATAACATTATATTATATAACTGAAATCCTGTACTAAAATTAGTGCTGCTTTTGTACTTTTGAATAAACTGTTTGCTTGTGTTTATTTTCTATTGGACTTCTCATACTTTTATAACGGCTAATATTGTTTATTTAAATATTGTTTTTTTATATAAATAAAATATATTTTATATAAATAACATGCCGTATTTGGTATTCAGACTGTTTTTATGAGTGAGTCAGGAGCAAAGACTTTTATATTGAAAGAGACTGAAATAAGGTGAAGTGTGTAAACAAGAGGCAACTTACAAATGTGTTGACTACCGCTGTCATGGGGAATCCCCTTAAAGGAGGGGTAAGCGATATTTGAAAAACGCTGTTTGGAAGTTAGTTGGACTGACACATGAACAAACAACAAACTTGTTTAGCCAATCAACATTATGAGGCGTATGACGGTGGAGTAGTGATGTATGTCTCGAGACCACTTTTACGTGGTCTCGGTCTTGTCACGGCCTTGACGGTCTTTGGTCTAGTGTTGCTTTTGTCAACGAAAATTATGACGAAATATTGTCGTCAACGAACCGTTATCACCTGACGAAAACGAGACGAGACTAGACGTAAATGCATGGTCATGTGACGATGACTAAAATACATGTATAATGCAATATCGTTGACGAATAAAAACGAGACTAAATGTGGTTTAAAAAATAAAAACTATGCTAAAATGTCTCTTCATTTTCGTTGACCAAAACGAGACGAGACGAAATGTTATAACGTCACGACGAATGAGAGAGTTGTGCGTGAACCCATAGCTTTGTCGGCTTTAAATTCTGGATTGCAATCTGGTCACCCGATTATCAGCGAATTTAACAATATATTAGGCTACTCCATTAGTTATTCTGTTAAAATGTCTCATTGATATATTTGACACATTCATAATCATTACTTTTGCCGGTTCTTTGTGACAGCTGTATGTTATTGGCAGCGTCTCTGGTTACATGAACGCGTCACCGCATCAGCGCCAGAACATGGAGATTTTATTTTAGAGAATAATCGCACAACCTATTCGATATTCTATAATTAAATAAACTAATCGAATATCCAAAAATCGTGACTCATCCCTGCATGGAATCTCTTGTTTCTTTTCCCAAATCTTCACTCACGTCACGTCTCACCCATTTTCTAAAGGTAGGCTATTATAAACGTTTCTTGGTTTGCTTTTAATTAGGCCTTTTATATTCGTATTCTTTACTGTGGTAAAGTAGAAAAACGCTGTAGGACAGATAGCCTACATTTGTACTTGCATGTCAAATTCTTTTTAACACAGTTTGTGCTTGTTATATTAGACATTGGGCGCGAGTTTAGTTGTAAAGCGCGTTTGACACGTGTGGGTGATTTTTAGTTTCACTTTCTCTGGCAGCGCAATCTCAAACACAGCCTAAATATCTCGCCCTTGTGGAGGATAAAATTCGCTCTTCAGACCAATTTACATCAAGTAGAAAACACGAAGATATCATAAAGAGATCGATATCTTCGTGTTTTCCTGCTCGTGTCCCACATCCCTCTCAAAGCGCAGAGTGTATTTCACGCGTCTTTGTGTGGAAATATAAAACGAGTTTTTTTTTTTTTTTTTAATAACCCCCCAACCACCGCCGGTAGTTGGTCCATTACCGCGGTGGTAAAAAAAACCTGCCACCGTCACAGCCCTAAATATAGGCCTACTAAATAGCCTATAATAAGATAGCCTTGTTTGAAATTCTATAATGACTGGGTTAAATAAAATCCCATTATTAAAAAGAGACTAAAATACAATTTTCATTGACTAAAACTAGACTAAAATGTCATCAGTTTTCGTCGACTAAAACAAGACTAAAATGTCATCAGTTTTCGTCGACTAAAACTAGACTAAAATGTCATCAGTTTTCGTCGACTAAAACTTGACTAGACTAAAAAGAGTATGAATGTGACTAAAACGAATAAAAACTAAAATGACAGCCTGACACAAAGACTAGACTAAAACTAAAATTAAAACAGGCCGCCAAAAACAACACTACTTTGGTCTTGGTCTTGTCTTGGTCTTGGACCTCTCGGTCTTGTCTAGGTCTCGCTGTCTCAGACCGACATAGTGGTCGGGGGATTTAGCAAAACAATACTACAATATCCACGACGACACAACGTTCGATAATGCAACATTATTATCCGCAACGGAACGGATTGAAGCGCGCGCCCGAGTGAAGACAGTGCGGTGTGTGCGCGAGCCACACGAGAAAATACTTTATCCGCGCCACTGATCGCAGCGGCAACGAGCACTTTGATCACTTGATTTAAAAAACACATATCAGTGACATGATGGGTTTTAACTTCATTCAGGAGATTTTGGGTAACTGCACAACTGACAGATGACTTTGAGCGCACCGCCAACGGTGTGTTGTGTGTGTAACCATAGCGACAAAACGACCAACTTTCGGATCCTGCACTTAAGCCTATAATTTCGTTTTTAAAAATTCAATTATGTATTTAAAAGTTGCAGAATCGATTCATTTGGGAGTCTGAGACTCTAAATCGGCAGAGATAGGCAGGCATTTGCTTAGATGAATTTGTGTCTTTGATATCTGTGTGTGTGTTGTTTGATTACAGTATTGTATTTAAGATGGTGTTAGACTAAATAAATGGTCTTTTAAATATCATCTGCATATCTCCGTTGTGTTGACTAAACATTAGGCCTAATCCAAGTTTATAATTGTGCATCTTTAATTTGATGTTACGATTTCATCTACACATTAAGTATAATTTCAATTGGTTACATATTTCTCATTCTTTAGAGGAGGAGCAAGATGGTGTTGGAGGTGTTTGATGTTTTGTCAGATGAACCAGTCAGTACCAGTCATGTCAGTCCTCAACCAACTCAGCGTTCCTTTGTTGCTAGTTCTAAAGTGACGTTTTGGATTTAGCAATGGAGGCATGGGCTCAACTGTTAAAGTTGTTGTATGTAATTTTTTGACTGTACTAAAGCATAAAAATACCATTTGTTTGCAGATATTTAGGAAACATGCTAAGTTCACATACTTGTTTCACTGAAAAACAATGCTACAGCCAGTTATTCTACTTTACCCCCGGTTTCACAGACAAGGCTTAAGCTACTTACAGAGTAAAATGCATGTTTGAGCTGTTTTAACTGAAAGCAACTTGCACTGAGATATCTTAAAATATGTCGGTGACATTGTTTTGTCTCAAGATGCACACCAGTATTGTTTTCTTCTAAGGCACGCTTATAAAAGCTATAAATGCCCTAAATGAACTAAGGCCTAATCCTGGCTTTAATCTAAGCCCTGTCTCTGAAACCAGGCCTCAGTTTATGAATGTGGCATGTGCAGTATATGAAGAGTTTAGATGCAAAAGCCTCTAAGTGCCATCTGAAATTTTCTTCTAGAATGATAATTTTTATCAAGCTTGTATATTTAAGTTCAGCAATTTCACTTAAATGGCAATGAAAATAACCTATTCATAGTCATTTAAGTGAAATTACTGAACTTAAATATACGAGCTTGATAAAAATGATCATTCTAGAGGAAAATTTCAGATGGCACTTAGAGGCTTTTGCATCTGAACTCTTCATATATAGACCTTATATAAATCTGAATACATAAATTCCAACCCCATGTTAAAGACTGAAACATAACTCAGGGTTTAGAATGTTAACTATTTTAAATGTGAAAAGCCGTAGCGAGTGCTCTTTCACCCTCCTAAATTATATACTGTACACTGTTCAACATTATTAACAGAAGAAAGAAAAAGAAAAAAAAACACACGCACTCAGGGATAACTGGAAGGCTGCTTTATTGTTTGGAAAAGGTTTCGTGCTCAAATGAAGACAATCTTTCACTGATTCTCACTAAGTCAAGTGGTTGTGCAACACACCCTCTCCTCTCCAACATCAGTGGCAAGAGATAAGAACAACTTTATGAACCAAAAACCACTTGGAATTATTTTCAGCAAATGAAGGAAATAGCATCTCAGTCATGCTACAAAATAATAGACAGAAATCAGTATTTATAGAAAAATAAAAAGAAGTGGCTGAAAATTAACATAAGCTGAGCACAGAAGGCAAACTGTTTCTCTTTCAACAGACTCAACCTTTAAGAGATTAATCGAGTGACCAACACACTCCATTTCCCACCCCATGCTATTTGACAATCTCTGATGATGAAGTCAGGCTGATGCCAGTTAAGTTTTCTTTTTTCTTTTCTTTTTTTCCTCTTTTTGTAATTTTTTTTTTTTTTTATTGTTGTATTTTGTATTTTTTTTGTTCATTTTTATTATTTTGTAATTTTTTTGCTTTTTAATAGATGTCACAGACATTCTTTAGTTCAGTTCTTTCTCCCAGTGCTCATTTGAAACAAGCTCCACTTGTTTAGGAGAATTTTATGCAACATCATCTACATTTTTGACAAACAAATTTGGCAGCAAAAGGCACCTTAAACAAACATACAAAGACAAGAAAAGCATAATATAAAGCCTAACCAAACCTAAGACTGCAAATTGCATTGCCGTGTATCTAAGAGATGAAGAACAAGCTAAGCTTAAGTCAAGCTGCATCACACACATTTAAAGTGACCAAACGGCCACACACACACACACACTTCGTCCCCTCCAACCCCACCCCACACGCACGCACACTCACACACACATACCCGCTTTCTCAGACGCGGACTGAAATATCATGGCATTTGCCGATTAAGCCGGAAGATGAAAACAGGGTTTATAGGGGAAGAACATGTGGCGTCCAGTGCATATGTACGTAGTATGTGAGTTGGAGATGGTAGGATGTATTCACACAGGGTGTAAATGAATTGCTGGTAGTGCATTCCCCTCCCAAAAACGGGCGACATAAGCCATAGCGAGCAGCCAGTACATCATCGTGCATCGAAAGCTAGACCCGCGCACGCACACAGACATCACTCGCTCAAACCCAAACGTCTCAAACACACACACAAGCGCACACTGTGTGGGCCAGGTCAGAGTTTTGGTCGTTCACCGAATGTATTGCACGAAAGAAAGAAGAACGCGAGAAAATGACAGCCAGTAGTGCTTCCTCTCCACTCCAAGCAGAGGTCAACACAGAGGAGGACAGTGCTCTCATATCATATATACTTACATATGTATATGTGTGCATATATATACACATATGTACATATACATGTATACATAGATACATATGTTGTATAGCTCTATATATGTCTTGATTGATGTATAGATTTATATATACTTTTTGCATTTAACATATATTGGATTCCCCTCTTTAATGTGAAAAGTGTGTCAAAAAATCTACACCTTCTAACAAATGTCACAGTCTACCTAGTGAGACCAGGGCAATGAGTGAAGCCATTCTATCAAGGTTATAATCATTTTTCAGTATTAGAATAATAGCAGTAGTTTTTTTTATAGTATTTCTGTATTTACAAAAAACTATGCATGCTGTTAAAATAAAATTATATATTACATTATTTATAGTCTCTTAAAAAGTTCATTCTTAACTTTTCAGCATTTTGTGCTGCTTACAACATAGCCTATACTGTACAATATATTTTTTTACTGATTTTTCATTCATTTTTGTTTTTAAATGAGTGTATGATCTGTTATTTGCTCATTGTGTTGTTGTTTATACAGTTGAGCCTGCATGGCTGCATAAATGAGAATGGCTGAGCTTTGCTGAGCAGTTTTTTTGTTTGTTTGTTTTTGTTTGTTTTGGTTCAGGTCAACACCCTCGCATGCAGCAACTGGACCATCAACACCAGATGAAAGGTAAGGGAAAACCGCTGACATCACTAACAGAAACTGAACATGTCGTTGCACTGATGTGTGGAGTTGCCCGGCTCACAGTAAGCTGCTGTGGGACCAGTGCCTAATGGTTATTTGGCATTAGTGTGGTGGTCTACTGATGAAAAACAAGGCTGACCAGGGGTCGAATAACTGCACATTTAAAACCAAGGCCCTCAGTATTATCAGTCTGGAGCTCATCTCACCGTCAATGCCACAACAACACTTTTATTACGGCCTGAAATCTCTGAAGCTCGGCTCTGTGTCAGATAGCCCTGCTCTTCTCTCTACATGAGAGTTCAATGTGGTGGGAGCGCTCCTGCTTTAGCTCCACCCCATATTACAAACATTCTCGCGACCTACTGAAGGCCCTTATTGATCACATCAGAGTCACATGATACATCTGTGTTGTATCCTGAGAAAAATGGGGAAAGTCAACAAGCATCAGTCTGTCTGAAAGTGTTAAGCAGGAGAGGATCGCTCCACTCCTGAGACATTCCAGAAACTTCCAGACACAAATTGCACACACCGAATAATCAGACAAACATCTTTGGCTTCTCCTTAAACAGCTGTGACTGCCCAAACATCCCGCTGTCTCTCTCAAGTCCTGTCCTGTTGTCTTGGCTACAATCAAACCATTGCTGAAGATGTGATGGCTTTATACACGGATAAAAATGTCCGGCTGATCCTCGAGGGACAAACCGTGACGAGACTAGACGTAGACACGCTGCAGAGCTCTTTAAAGTAATATAGCATGTAAAAATCAAATGAAAAAGTATCATAATTCTATTTTTCTAAAATAAAAAAACTGCCACTTTCTCAAAACAGTTATAGATCTTCTCATCTAACCCCTGATGAGGATTAAAAATGCCAACCAACTTGCTACACCCCTAATAATGCCCAAAACTTTGACCCCCACCCCACCCTCTTGCCCCTCCCTGGACCCACCTACCATATGACCCGCAGCGCAGGTAGTGCTGTAGGTGAGGTAAGCAATATTGCTGCATACAAATAAAATTAGAAGCTTTAGGAATTACAGTGTTATTTTTGTATCATTTTCCTCCAGTCTCCATTCACACACATTCCAACACATTTAGTTGTCCCATTCATTATCTCCTGAGCAGCAAAAAAAATGGGATGTCCCTTGTATCCTTCCTCTCCAATAATGTGCCACAATGCTAGTCTTTGTTTCAATGTACGTTAGCCACTGATTAGTCACAGGCATTTTGCACCATCTGAAGCCAATCCCAAATTCTGTCCTAATGTTTGATAATCTATTTCATAATGTTAAGTAGAGGAGAAGATGCAGTCTAGCATCTTAGGCCCAATTCGGGTTTCTCAGTATCAAAAGAAATTTGATTTCTGGTCATAAATTTAACCAGTGGACAGCCTAAAACATCGTCAAGCCACTGTGGTGGTCTGTATTAGTGTTTTGTGGACTATGATTACTCATGCAAAATTTCTGATCAAAACATGCCATCATGCAAGTCATTTCTATGCATTGAACAAGCACAATAATTTATTATTCATTTGGAGATGTGTATTGGGGGCCCCTGGTTATTGCCCCCGGTCCTATCGGTGTGAAAGCCCATGTAGAAAAAGCCTTTTGATGCAGGTATAACAAAGTTATCATGACACAGTTACTGAGGGTGACATGGGCAAAATGTTAAATGTTAATTCATTTTTTTCCTCCCATTTCTCCTTTTTTGCCGCTCAAATAATGTAAAGACCATGTAAAATATATTCGACACTAACAAACGCAAAGAGACCGTTGGAATCAGCCAGACTCTTAGTTTTGTTCCACACTCATGTCTATCCTGCTCACTCTCACGGTAACGTTGAGTTCTTACACATGTGAAATGAAACGGTGCAGACTCCTTCGCAATCCACTTCGGGAAGCCGCTTCTTTCATGAATGAGTGTTTGTTTTCTGCATGGAAAGTTCGCCGACGCAGTTCAGAAGCATGGGATTCGATCCTAGATTTCCTTGGATTATCACATTCCTGCTCGGTGAAGAGTTCCATACTGAAGCGCGATATAGCCCTCTAAAATACACTTGATCAAGTATCGGTCTTTTTAAGTTCGTATTTGATTCTGTTTAAATCAAGTCTTGATGCAACAGTGTCACACAGGAAGCTGATTATGTTTGGTTTAACTTGTAAAGAGTTTTTCAAGCTTTGAGGAACCCCAACACTTTTCTTTGCCTCGATACACCAGTGACGTTTGTAAACAATTTTTTGTCGTGTTACTTCGGCTTTGTTTTTTCCCCTTAAATGAAATTAATCTGTACATCTGTATAGTTTAATCAGGGTTTCCATTCGCTTGAAATGACAGTTTTTGTTATAATATCGTCATGATCATTATCACTGTCCATGAGTTTTATCGCAGCAGTCTTAACACTTGGATTCCCTGACGTCTTTTTGGTTTCGGCCTTTCTCCTTGCGGGCCTTGCCTTCGTTGTTGTCGTCCTGCTTCTCCTTCTCGGGCTTGGTTACACTGTCATAGGATGGCAGGGATGCAGTGGAAGGTGTGCCCTCTTTCTTTTCCTGATTGGCCCCTCCGTTCTCCAGTTTGTTGTTGGCAGGTCGGCGTTTGCAGATGAAGCCTCTGCGCGCCAGGTGGCCACGGTATGCCCTCTGGATCATGACAGCTGACACCTCCTCCTGCTTACGACGCAGCGTGGTGGTGATGGGCTCGTACGACACCTTGGAAGGATTTGCCGCCACAAAGCGCTCCTCCATTTGCTGTCGCATCATATCCAGGTCGCCGCTGTCGCCTAGCACACGCTTAGTAAAGGCAAACAGAATGTCCAAGCAGTGAATGCGGTCGCCACTCACCATGGGCATGTCCATGGCGATCAGCTCGATGATGTTTGGCTTTGGCACACGGAGAGGATGTTCTAATGTATCCGCAAAGTCTGGCAGCTTGGCAAAGGTGATGAACTGCGAAGCATCGGGGTCGAATTTCTCCCAGATTTCATAGAAGGACTCAAAGTCATCTTCGCACAGTGGATCAGCACTCTCCTCAGTGGCAACACTGAAGTTCTCCAAGATGATAGCGATGTACATGTTCACCACAATCAGGAAGGAGACAATAATGTACATTACAAAGAAGAAGATTCCCACTGAGGGATTGCCACAGTTGCCCTTAACTGTGGTTCCTGGGTTCTCCTTGTTTGGGTCGCAATCAGGCGGATAGTTCAAGATAGGAGCCAAGAGGCCATCCCAACCAGCTGATGTGGTGATCATGAATAGACAGATCATGCTGTTGCCAAAGGTTTCAAAGTTATACATGTCATCAATTCCTACTTCTCGTTTCACGTAGGCAAAGTTAGACATGCCAAAGATAGAGAAAATGAACATGACTAGGAAAAGCAACAGGCCGATGTTGAACAGTGCAGGAAGTGACATCATCAAAGCAAACAGTAATGTCCGGATGCCCTTAGCTCCTTTGATTAGACGGAGGATGCGGCCAATTCGAGCCAGACGGATTACCCTGAACAAAGTTGGTGACACAAAGTACTTCTCAATGATGTCTGCCAGGAACATACCTGAAAAACGAAGCAAAAGCAAATTACAAAATTGTCCATAGCTCAAAGAATGCGAAAGGATATGTCAAGAAAAATAGAAAAATAACATTTGGAAACAGCACTCACCCACAATGGACAGAATGACGACAACACAGTCAAAGACGTTCCAACCATTGGTGAAATAGTAGTGTCGCAGAGCAAAGAGTTTCAGGACAAATTCTCCAGTGAAGGCCACAATAAATATGAAGTTTACCCAGTATAAGATGTTCTCTGTCTCAGGGGACTGATCATCTGTTTCCACCATCATGGTTACCATGTTAAGACAGATGAGTATCATGATGGAAATGTCAAAGGCCTGCTGAGTGACAAAGTCAAATACCATCCCCTGGACTGGGTTCTGTAAGAAAAGGAAAAGTAGAAGAGAAATACAGAAGAAAGGAGGATTAGTACGGGGGACTAGGAATGTTACTTAAAATTAAAATGAAGAAATCAGTTGTCAATAACAAATGTAAATAAGAAAATGTAAACTGACAAAATAAAAAACATTTAAAACTGTTTAATTAATTGTTAAAAATATAGTTAAATATAACAAATAAAAAAATGCATTTATAAAAATAATTGATGACAGGCAAATACAAATTAAAACTTGTGAAACAAAAGTAACACATTTTTAAAGCAATGTTTAAATTGCATTTTTAAAAACATTTACATTGAACATTTTCTTTATCCTTTTGCCAAATGCTTTTTTATAGTCGGTCACTGGACAGTTCATGGGAGTAGCCAATGAACTTGTTTTTTTAAGTAGCACTGACACAGATAAAGTAAAGAACAGTGTTCTGTCATACTAATTGGATGCAGTGGTTTAGGAATAAGTCAATTTTGAATTAAATTGTCTGTTTTAACTTTTATCACAAATTATTATTATTATTTTTATACAAATTATTCCCAGATCTAAATGCTTACCAGTGGTCTAGGAATAGGTTTCTGTGGCTTCTTTGATCCCAGTTTCTTCATGGCATTGTAGTATTTTTTCTGTTCTTCTGTCATGAAGATATCCTGACCTCCAAAGTATAGGGACAAAAGAAGACTGATTACAACCTGATAATCTTACTGAACCATATGTGCTCAAATGGGGTACATGTCCATACAGACCCACAGCATAAAATACTAAGGGCCAGATTTACTAACAGTTTGTGCCAGCGCAAACCCTCTTTTGGCGTTAAAAAACTACTGTCAGGATTTACTAAAGACACGCAGTAAAAATGAGTGCTAAAAAGGTGTGAACAGGGTTATTTTTGCAGCTGACCTTATTACATATGCATTTGTAGGAGTTTCCCTTTCAGACGCAGTGTAAGGTTTGCACCAGTCAATTTACTGGTATTTGCGCCATTATTTAACGGCCAAAAAAGCATGTCTTAAACCAGATGCTAATTTGTGCTTCTCTTCGTAGATTGTGTTGGTCATTATGGAAATGACCTGGCTTGTGTTGTTTCATTTTAAACTTTAACAGAACTCTGCACTCCAATCTGCACTTTTTGGGGAAATTGCGCTCCCATGCTAATTTGCACTGTTTAGTCAAATCTGGCCTAAGGCTGTTATTTATGAGTTTTCACCATTTAGCACTTAACTGAAAGCATGTCTTAGAAAAATATGGACAGAATAGGAGATAACTTGGAATACAGAGAGAAAGGGCCTTATTTTAACGATCTAAGCACATGGTCTAAAGCGCACGGCGCAAGTTCACTTAGGGCGTGTCCGAATCCACTTTTGCTAGTTTAACAACGGGAAAAATGGTCGGCGCATGGCCTAAAAGGGTTTTCCCTGTTCTCATAATGAGTAATGGGTGTGTTTTGGGATTTACGTACGTTAAACCAATCAGAGTCTCATCTCCCATTCCCTTTAAATGCCAGTTGCACTCGTGCCATGGCAGATTCGCTATTTATGTGGCAAAATTTGATAGTGGAAAGACCGAACGCGTCTCCAGAGCGCAAACGGAACTGCTTGTGCGCAAGGTAAAAGTGCGCAAGCAGAACATCTACAGGACAATAAGCAGAGTGTACGCACATTGTGGATCCGCCTATAGGTGCACATTACTAATGCGCTCATTAAATAACCAAAAAAATATTGCGCTATTGACTTTAGACCAGGTTTCAGTTGGTCAATGGCGCAGTCTATTTCTGTTGCCTCAAAATAGCAACGTGCCAACAATGCGCCAGAACACACCTCGTTTTCAGACCGCGCCGCACAAATGGGCGCAAATGCATTTGCTATTTAAACAACGTGCCGCAGGACGTGAAAATTATAACTGCGTCGGACTGAAACTAGCAAAAAACACTTGCGTTGCGCTTGGCGCTGCATTGCGCCGGATGTAAGATAGGGCCCAAAGAGCGAAAGTGCAAAGAATAGAGAAGATACTCGGGTGAAGTCAGCTTTGTAGAGGTGAAAAAGAGACTGAACACTTATCTTTTTCTTCTGTTGGTTAAAGTTGTCAATGATGACACCAATGAAGAGATTTAGAGTGAAGAAGGAGCCGAAGATTATGAAGATGACAAAATAAATATACATGTAGATGTTGTCCTCATAGATGGGCTGGTCCTCAACCTGCAAGCAACAATATGCAAAAAGTGACTCGCTTGAACTAAGGCAGTAGTGTCAAACTATAAAGAAATATAGAGCTGATATAGTGTGTAACTATAAAACATCTGCACCTTTCTGGAATCCACAGCAGCATACATGATGTCCATCCAGCCTTTGAATGTGGCCTAGGTCACATGGAGAAAAAACAAACTCAAAGCCATGCACAGCAGCAGAAATGAATGTTCTTTATGATTGTTTTATGCTTAAGAGTTTATGTACAGGGAGTTGGACAATGAAACCGAAACCCCTGGTTTTAGTATGGTATTGGCTTTTGTGGCCAATACAGCATCAATTCAAGTCCTCTACAGTGGCCAGAGGGATTTTGAGCCATTCCACTTCCAGAACAGTGGGTCACTATGTGATGTTGGTGGAGGAAAACGTTTTATGACATGCTCCTCCAAAATACCCCAAAGTGGCTCAAAAATGCTGTGCAGGCCATGGGACTTCACTTTCATGTTCATCAAACCATTCTGTCACAAGTCTTGCTGTGTGTATGGTGCATTATCATGCTGATACATGGCACCTCCTTCCGGTTCTGGGTACAATGTTTGAAACGTTAGGTGCACATGGTCCTCCAGAATGGTTCGGTAGTTCTTGGAAGTGACGCCCCCATCAAGCACAGAAGGAAATGCCATGATATTGCAGCCCAAACATC
Organism: Abramis brama; assembly: GCF_963993115.1. Lineage (NCBI taxonomy): Eukaryota > Metazoa > Chordata > Actinopteri > Cypriniformes > Leuciscidae > Abramis > Abramis brama. The sequence goes on along the minus strand of NC_139973.1, from coordinate 11,473,685 downwards.
ACTGATGCTTAATCACTTCAATTAACTTAATGAACATCACTTAATTCTTCAGTTAGTTGGGCAGCTGTGGTTTTGTTTTTTGGATACAATCTGAGTTGGTACCTAAACATCCCTTTCAGACAGCTTCCTTTTGCGTCTTACTCCTGTTGGATGTGGTTCGTCCTTCGTGATGGTATGCTGACATTACCCTGGACACCATAGCTCGCGATACACCACAAAGACTTGCTGTCCTGGTCACAGATGAGCCAGCGTGATATGCAACAACAATTTGTCCTCTTTTGAACTCAGATATGTCTCAAATTATGTTGTGTGGATTGCAATATTTGATATACAGTTGTGCTATTGCTTTGCTAATTCAACCAAGGCCACATGTATATAGGCATGAAACCTTCAACACTATATTGGCCAGTGTTTTAGTTTCATTGTCCAACCCCTGTATTTGAGCAGATTAAGAGACTTGTGTTCCCTGAGCAAGAACTTGGATCATGATATTCAAACAACTGACACACAAAAGATGTGTGTGGTTAAAGACAATGGCTTACCACTTGCAAGAGTGCCAGGTAACCTGCGCCTACATTATCAAAGTTGATCTTCACGTTCTTCCAGCGAACTTCTGTGTTGTTACTATTGATGAGAGCAAAGCATTCTGTCTTGTTGTCGACAATTTCAGGTTTAAAATACTCCCCTGAAGTGTCATTGAAGCAGTAATAGTACTTCCCAGCAAACAGGTTGACACCCATAATACTGAAGATCAGCCAGAAGATCAAACACACCAACAGCACATTCATAATGGAGGGAATGGCACCCACTAAAGCATTAACGACAACCTACAGAGGGGAAAAAACAGATTGGGGGAAGTGGGCAATGAAGGGGGGATGGATTTCAGTGTTTGAGAGGGAGAAATAAAAAAAAAGAAAAGGAGAGATAAGGAAAGAGAAAGTTAGAGCAAAATTGAGCTATTCTGATGTTCAGATGTTAAACATGGAATGTGGATATCTCCAAGCTCTTTTGAAAGCAATCCAATTTTCCTCTACTACAAAGGCCTCTACACGTTTAGTCAAACTCAAAAAGGTAAACGTATCTCTTTTGGAACAATATCTAGTTTTTGTTGTTCAGTAACAACAAATAAATAGTATTATATAGGCATTTGTTGATCAGTATTATCAATGCATGTATATACATGCAAATATAGTATCACTAATATAAGTTTGCGAAAAGGTTAAGGCGGTAGAGGTGATTATACCTAAGATTTACTCCTAAGTTTTTGACCTCTTAAAAATGAATTACTCAAAGGTTAAATTAGATTTTTTTTGTTAAAGAGCATGGAGATAAATACACAAATATATTATAAATTAATGTAGATTCTAAAGATGACAGCACTAAGATGTAAAATGGTATGGCTTGATCCCCCAAATATATATATTAAAGCTATAGGTTAAAAACAACTACAAAGTGATCATTAAAATGGCAATGGTTATACGTACAAAATGCAATACAACTCTTACTGTTAGTGTTTGATTAAATGTTTTATTTAAAGTGAAATTTTAACTGTTTTTTTCTTTCTTTTTTTGCAGGGTAGCAGCACTGATTTTTCTCAGTTGCATGCTGAATATCACATGCTTTGCTTATTTGCTTATCACGACTAACTTGCTGCCTTATTTGCCAATAAGTCAATATTCCTACCCATTCAGATGATTGGATGGAAGTATTATTATAAATGCTATAATATCTAAAGAATCCAGAATTCTACTAAGTAATTTGAGTTTTCAAAAATATGAATGGGTAGCAATTTCATGCTTGACAATGGTGAGTCAAGTAGTAAGAAACAAGCAGAAGCAAAACAATGCTGGTATCCTGAGGACATGTGGAATTAAAATTGTAGACCATTGCCACTTTTGAATTATTATTGCTCATATATACATAACAGCCAAACATTTTTTCTCTCTTGCCATACCAGTATACTGCTTAGTGTCATGAAAGAACCCAGATATTAAGAGAAAACTACCCATCCCATTTGTGGTTGAAATGTAAAGGTAGACATTGTAGAGCAGTGGTTTTCAATCCTGGTCCAGTGTCAGATGGGTCAGATAAGAGAGATATACAAAATGTTCAGAGCCCAGGACCAGGATTAAAAAACACTGTTGTAGAGGAAGACTCCCACCCTCCCAATCACCTCTCATTTATGGTACACAGAAAAGCTGAGATGTCAGCACACTGGTTACGTGATGTCAAAATGTTCAGCCAGTAACAGTGCATGCAGGGCGTCAATCCTAGCAACAGCCATGCCCCCCCCACCACCACATAGTTAGTTAATCCTGTCAATGATTTTTACTAACTTATTAATTAGTAGGGTTGGGTATCGTTTGAATTTTAGTGATTCCGATTCCGCCTCTGCTTATTGATTCCAATTCTTATCGATTCCCGGTTTCAATTTCCAGTAAGGTAAAAGCATTTAGTCAAACATTTATATCAAATATATTTATTCTGTGTCTTTTGGCAAAACGTTTTGTTGTAGCTGATTTCCATGCACAAAAATCAGCAGCCAACAAAAAATCAGCAGCCTAAAGAACAATAACAGTTTCTTATGGTTTTAATAAAAATACCACAGCAAAAACAACTAGACTAAACAATATACATTTCAAACATTATTAAAGACAAGTAAACAGTAATAAAATAAGAACAAATAAATACAACTGAACAAAGTTCAGGTACAGAAATTGTAATCAAATGTAGAATAACACTGTATAGTTTCCTTTTAAATAAATAAAATATAGATTAATCCTTATAAGAGTTCCAAAAGTCATTCAGTCAAGATCACAGAGTGATTTTCTTTTTCTTTGATTAATGTTAATGACACAGTCTGCAGAAGATTTATTTGGCTGCTGTCACTTTAAGACCTCATGCAGGATCCAATATACTGTTACACATGCTTTTTCTTTCTCAACTGTTTACGTTCAATTAAGACAAAAAAAAAAGTGTTTACGAGGATATTTTGACAGAATTTTGTGTGTATTTATGCATTCAAGAGCAAGAAGACACGCACAAGAACTCAATTTAGTATTGGGCACTATATGAGAGGCTTCTCTCTGTGTGTATGCTTAGAATGTGTGCGCAAAGAAAACAGCTTTCGGTGCGAATGCCGAATTGAGTTCTCTTTCTCATCTTCTTGAGCTTGAAAACGGTTTGAAATCACATTAGAATTTGCACACAGCAATGGACAAGCGGAATCGAAATTTTAATTTTATTACAAATATCAGATTCCTGACCTTTAGGTATCCGAATCTAGAATTGGAATCGATTTTCGTTTTCCAAACCTATTAATTAGTGATCCTTACACAAATCAGGGTCCTCAAAGATCAGTTCAGGCCTTCATAAATGAGTGCAACTTAAATTTATTGTTGTTTTTCAAAGTGTATGAATCTATCAAAAGGATGCCAATGAGGTGGTTATGCAATCTCAGAGATTAGCTACGACAGAACCACGGAGGGGAACATGACTTTCTGCTTACACCTTCAAGAACATGCATTCTTCATGATATGCGATGCAAAGAGATGAAACCAGATTATGAACAACTGAGTGGATACAAAGAACAGTAATTCAGTACTTGAGTGACAAAAAAAAACCCAGATTAGGCTACAATAATCTAGTTTTAAATCTAATGCAAATTCTAAATTTCACTGATTAATGAACAATTAAGAAACCATTCTACTGTCTAATCCTTAAAGTTTGGCTTAAAGGACTGACAAAATCATTTGACATAAATGAAAAACAGGTTTGTTACACAAAACTCCTAAGAGAGGAAAACTGATGGATACAAATCCAATGAGATTAATGGATTAATATTAACCATGCTGACTCGCTGTTAGATCAAACGATCTGGCTCATGTTCTTGATATTTAACCCTAAAATATGGTCATCTGGACCTACCGGCAAAGGTCTTTGCTTAATCAGAATACATTATAAATGACACATTCTGAGAAAAAGGAAAGCTGTGTCTTTTTTCCCCACAGTATTTGCTAATGACTGGAGTAAGGATGCAGGAATGGATGGATAAGTATTGGGTTGCAAAAAAGAGCATGGTGAAGACAGAGCATGGGAACTGGGGTTCAGGCTGGAGGACGACTTGAGCAAATGACAGAGGTACTTTGAGAGAAACAATGAACCATTAAGGCATTTGGATGTTTGAAACATCACAAAAAGGCCTTTGACTAATGTTGCATGAATGGTAGCGATCTTAGCCCAATTAAAAAACAGAAAAAAATGGTTGTGATGAGGCAGCTTCATATAATATCCTCTCTCACTAAAAACCATAAGTTTCCCCAAAAGTTGCTATAAGATTATTTTCTATGTCAGTTGAATGGAAAATGAATTTCATTATTCTTCCAGACATCAAACAAATCAATAAAAGGAAGCTAAATCTTCATATTTCAGCTGCATCATGACGCAATGTTGAAAAGGTTTTCCATGCGGAGAGTTTTCAAATACATGCACTTGAAGGATAGGTTTAGCCAAAACAATGTCATGTGGATTTCCAGAATCCTGGTAGGTTTGCTTATTCTTCTTTAGCTGTGATTTTGCTTTCTGCACAATGGTGGTTTTCAGCATGCAGTCGTGTTCTCACAGAGTGACTGGCATGCATAAGGCAGCCCTGGATCTTACCCTCATGCCCTCAAACCGGGACAAGGCTCTCAGGGGCCTGAGAGCCCTCAAAGTCCTCAGGGACTTTATGGGGCCCAAGTCTGAGTAGCCCAGCGCATTAGCTATAAGGCTGACTATAGACACCTATACAAAGAGAGAAAGAGGAAGGGAGGAAGAGAGAAAGAGATGGGCCAAAGTGTTAGAGTCAAGGGGAGAAAGAGAGAGGACCCTACTTTGACACTGAGCTGGAGAGGCAGTAAACAGATATATACATACATATAGAAGGGTTTGCTCATGTATGTATGCATATATGTGTATTCAACAACAGAGAGAGAAAGAAGGAGAGAGATTCAGGTTAAACATGGGGTTAACCAGTCATAGGTACTGTATGTTGGGCGACCCAAATGTTTGCACTTTTGATCTTATTGTGCGATTCATTTTTGATATCGCAGGCAGACGAAGCTTGAAAAGCAGCTTACAGCAAACCTGGAAGGAAACTTGTGGTTGAGAAACACAAAAAACAGAGGTGAAGGGACACATATAGAGAAGAGGTGTGCACAAACTTAGAAGCACATTCACTGTACTTTGTACACACAAAATACACACAATACGTACAAACACCAACCGTGTACTGTACAGACGAGACCATTTGAGAGTCATTAGGGTAACAGGGCAGTTTGGGAGAGTAAGGAGGCAAAGAGAGAGGAACTCCTGTAAAAGAACAAGAGAGTCCTAACAGAGACCTTACCCTGGACCCTCAATTCCTGGCCCTCTTATGCCCCCTCAGGCCCTCTGTGTCCATCAGCACTATAGAGAGACAAGGTTACAGTACCTGTCAGGGACAATAACTAGCAATTGGAAACACTTGCGTTTAGGACTTTCATCCACATAGAACACAGATTTGGCCCTGCCAAATTGCTGCATACCAAAACAGGCTATGTATGTAAACATGTTGATGTCTTATATCAGCCATTTCCAAATGACCAATTTTTGAAGCCTTATTTACAAAAATATGGCTCGTATATATCTACTGTAGATAGCTTTTTCTTTTTTTTCTTTTTTTTAAAAGCAAGGAAATTCCTGCTTCCGATAAAATCACCCTTTCAAAGTGAATTGCATATGTAACATTCTACGAAGATTAATGATTGATTCAAATTAATTAATAAATCCATGAATTTTGGTGATTTGCTGGTTTTTGAACCTGGATTTCACACTAAATTTTGTCGCTTGAATTTTTTGACATGGAAAAGCAAAATGAATGAGTCATATTAAATGGTGGTATTTTCCTATGTGGTTTCAACTAACTGAAATATTTATAATAGACTAAAAATGTAAAATATTCTTCTGTTTTCATGAGCAGACGAATTCAGGCTCAATTTGTTCATATACCTAACATTTACATTGAGTAGTTTTTTTGCTGACTCTGTTTATTTTGTGAAAGAAGGAAATAATAATACATCATAATATATCTGAAATTAAATAAAAGAAGATAACAATGTAACTAATAACAATGTTTCTGTACCTTTCTGTTCAACAGTAAACAATTTTCCATAACATTTTTCAGTACATATATATCTTAAACAGGGTATTCTGGATGGTGCGTCATGTCAAAAAAAGTGCCCGTTGCAGATACGTTGGATGGGTTTATTATAAGCGAGACTCTCACATTCGCTCTATACAGTGTTAGCTACTCAGTTGCTTACTCTCATGACACATAGCAAAACAGCTAAAAGTATTCTTAATATGTTGGACCTTTTCTGGACCTTTTATGTTGGAAAGTAGCCTACATTTACCTGTTGAGACATGCCTTCACAAGCAACTATAAGAGCTGTGATTGTGATGTTTGAGTTGAGGGAGGCACGGCACGCGAAAGAGCCATTTGCAAAATATGCTATGTTTTAATAATTCCTCTATGGTGCCACCGCCACTAGTGTCTTTAACAAATGCATAGAATATCAATTAATGACCTCTGATAGTTACAGTAGGTCTACACAACTACTGTCTTTAACAATTTTCATAAAAAATAAATTTCGCTGTGGAGAAAATGAAATACTATGAAAATAGTATCAGTTATGACTTTTTCCCCCCATTTGATAGTCTATTTAGTTTTATATCATATACAACGTGATTTTCGTTGATCGAGATCTGACAGCAACTGCACATTTTTCCACTTGGGCTAGCGATTGGCTGACAGCTTTCCCTGCGCAAGAAATCCCCCATATTTGAGCAAACCAATGAGAATGCGGGACAATGATGATGATGATACATAACAACAGAGTGTTTGTGGATCTGCTTACACGAAACCCTCCGTAATTGGCAGATTTGAAGAATTGGCAAATAAATAAATGACAGTTACATATATATTACCAAGATTTTATCATGTAAGCTTTATGGTACACCTCAAACAAGGAAATTTGTTCATTTTGGAATAGTGTTAATACTAATTAGTGAGTCCACGAATGGCTTGGGAATGAAGCATTTGCAGCTTATATGGACCGCTCGCCCCTATCAAGACTGTCAAGACATGGGCACTGTTGGAAACACGACTAATAAACAGATTAAAGTAAGTGGCGCAGCACCCATTCTAAATCAAATCTAATTTTAAGATAATGACCACTGACCTCAAAGCAGACCACAACGACCAAAAGGTATAGAATAGGAAAACATATAAATCGCCCTAATGACTAACAATGCACCATGAAATAATCAAAACTACTACATACATCTGCAGAATAATCCATCTGTACTGTGTGAAAATTAAGTTAATTGTGAGAGCATCACATGATGAGGCACTGCAAGGGATAATGGTTGTGATTTATGGACATACTATAAGTTACTTACATCCACAATGAAGAAGTCCAGCCAGCACCATGCATTGGTGAAGTATTTGACGAACCCATAGGCCACCCATTTTAGCAACATTTCGAGGATGAAGATGTATGTGAAGACTCTGTCTGCATATTCTAGGATGATCTGGATGGTTTTCCTCTGTTCAATGTATACATCCTCAAACGCCTTAGAAACAAAACAGAGAAAAGGATTTATTTCAATATCAGCATTTAATTAGGCCATCATTTCTGAATGCTCATTTCATTTCTCTACTTTTTGTAATATTAATTCACATATTTGTAATTTTTGTTATGGTAAATAATAATTGTTTTATTTGATGAATTGATATCATCTGCAAATTTCCCACAATCACTTTCAGTCCCTGACATCACCAAAGTGTGGCACTGCAGCCCCACTTACTTTAGCTCACACGTTCACTTCAGTGGGAGTTTGGCTATGGTCCCTAAAAGCAGCTGTGAGAGAGGCAGCAGCATCTTCTGCATGTGGGGCCTTTTTCTACAGCATTTGGCTATGGTCCCTAACAGCAGACATGAGATACTGCAGCCCCAAGACAGACTGCTGAGGTGCAGGGGCCGGTTCAGCGCAATATAGTGATAGCCATTAGCAACTTCCATAGATCATATAGCACACAGCATGCTATGCAGCCTCAATCACATTAAAATCTACCTGCACTACTGTTCTAGCGCATTAGTTTTGCACATATACATTGTGCAAGGATGAGAAATCTACACTGTGCCCATATATCTTCCATCTCAGAGAATCTTTATCTCAGCTTTTGTAAATCTATATCACTGACTTTCAAAAATGCCCAAAGCAGTTATGAATTGGCAAATTTCTGAGGTCTCCACTGTTTGTTAGACTGGATTAAATAACTCATTTATCTGTAATATGCATCATCGAAGTTATTTGAATCACTTTCAATAAATAAGGTACAAAATAAGGCCTTGAACAAAATAAAAGTTAAGAGTGTTTTAAGAGTTTAAGTATTTTTTTCAAATTCTTTTTCAACAACCTTCAAAAAATTACCTCAGAAGGTCAAACTAAACATTAAATTAATTGTTATCCTGTTATCAAAAGACATCTAAATACAACTTAAACCCTTATTTGATTTTGTAATTTTATAGAAACATACATTTAAAAAAAAAAAAAAAGTAAAAAAGAGAGAGTTGCTCAAGTTATTTATTTCCGTTTTTAAATAATAAAAAAACATAGGATATGTGCTTCAAACACTTTACAAAAATGATTAGAATACCAAAAAGTACAGCATCTGTGGAAATGATTTACATCTTTGCACTTTTGAGAGAACAGTAGCAAATAATATCAGCTTCTACATTTAAATAATAAATGTATAGTGCGTGTGCATGTGTGTGACCTCACCAGAGCTCCAGAGCTGAGAAGAATCATAAAAATGATGAGCGTTTCAAACCAGTTGTGTTCAACAATGAGGTAGCAAGTTTTCCTCAGAAACCACCAGTACTTCCCCCAGCCCTCAGTAATAGGCACGTCACAACATTTGTACCGTGCCACACAGGCTGAAAAACATATTACATATATGCTGAATACACATTTACATCATATCGACACTCACAGTGCTTGCTTTATTGCCTAAGGGTAAAACTAATTTACTACAATGATATGTATGTGTATGTGCTTATATATACCGGTATATATTACATGATCACGATTTTTTTTTCTCATTTCTTAATTCATTGTAATTCATTAAAAGTATTTCTTCAACTGACAGCCCTACTAAATACTCATACATAAAGTATTTAACAAAGTCAGATGTACATTAACTTTTAAACAAGCACACATGCATTTCTCACCATCAGTCCAGCAGGCCTCTGGGTCTAAGTACTCCTCTACGACCTCCACTACAGCCATTTCCTCTTCATCAGGCTTTATGTCAATAGTACTTCCCTCGGAAGAGCTGGTGTCATCCAGCTAAAGGGAAAAAACACATATCAAAATAGATTTTGTTTATTTTGATTAATTCTTCTACTTCTATTTTATCTATTTATTTTAACAAGAGTCTTTTCAGATGGTCAAACACAAGGTTCACTCAAATCAAATGAAAAAACTTAAAATGTGCTGAATCAACTTAATTCTTTAAAATATTTTGTCACAAATTAATATGATTATGTTAAATCCACTGTTAAATGAAAGTTACCGTAATCATTTTGTGTTGGGACTATGCGAATCATTTTGTTGACATAATTAACTGGACAGTGGATCTGTAGTTCCCAGCGTGCTTTGCATCAGACTGCATTAGGAGAGTAACATTTTGAAATTAAAGTGTTATTTTATGTGTTTTTCAGGAAAAATAAAGACTTGTTAGTGCTTAATGTTCAGTTACGTTGGAGATTTAGAAGAGTTTCTGTTATGTTTTTTAGTTTTGTATAGAACCATTGTATAGAAGACTGGTGCTTGTGCTCAGGATGTTGGTGGTTACATGATGACTACGATGTTTTTTGCTTCACTCAATGAGCAAAAACTGTGCTAATTACCAGTAATGAGACCAGTGTCTTCTTACTTGCTCATCCAAAATGTTGCATATAATAATAAGCAAAATTGTCTTTAGCATATTAACATGTGCTATTGCTAGTTGACACAGGAACTTAAATTTATTAAGTTGGTTCAACAACACATTATTTGTTTAAATTAACTTGTTTTATTCCTGTTGTACCATGGAAAAGTTTGTCTTCATTTAGTTGTTCAATTAACAAATTTATTTGTGTGTGTGTGTGTAATCCTGACTAATCCAGCACTCCAATCAATGCTTTCTCTAGTGAAAACTTCTGCTGTGTTAGTCCACAGAAATCCCTGAATGCAAGATGCAATATAAATTGATACCAGCACCTGAGTTACGGTGGGTCAATAATCTTTCCCACTAGTAAGTTATAAACTGAAGCCAGATGTGTCCTAGCGCTAACCTTCACTGTTCTTCTGGGTGTCTAGCTTAATTAGCATTCACTCTACCCAAGACACAATTAACCTTGACTCAACACTAACTGAATTAACAAGGTTAAAAACTATCATCTACATATGCAAATCAGACAGTGATGAATGACTTTTTGCTGTATTTTATGCAAATCAGGTGTTGTCTATTGATTTACTTTTTGTTGCATATTATGGTACAGCACAGTTGTATTTACGTCTTTCTTACAACAGAAAATAATAATGCTGAGAAAAAAGGAGCAACATTTCCTAGTTATAGTTCATTTCTTAAAATAATATAATAATAATAAATATGATATGATATAATATAAATCGTTATATTATTATAATTATTCTGATTACTAATAAATAATCAAACAGTTATAATATTAAATGATATGAATATGAATATATATAATGTATATATTATATTATTCAAAGGAAGCAACTTAAATGTGGCATATAACTCCATGTGCGGAGTCATCATATTCTCTTACTGCAAGTACCTACAGTATCATAATTTAATAAGAATGCAAACACAGGCACTTGCATATATACCCATACAAACACATTCCTAAGCCTACTGGAAGAGCTTGACCCTGATCACTGCAGGCCAAGATGACACAGCTGTTTTATAAAACCCTAAATGTTAATACACATACACACACCGGCAGTCGGAAGCATCAAAGGCATAAAATAACCCTTCCACACCACTGCAGTCCTCCCTGACCCAGCCTGGCCAATCAGAAATGAAGACCCACCCAGCACTGCTCTGACTGGCTAACAAAAATGATCTACTGTAATACCACTGGCTAGATGTTCAGCACATGTAGTTCAGCAGTACTGGATCTGTTACATCTAAACTGGGTCAAGGTGACCCAGTCTTTGCACAGAGACCAGGACAATGACAGGAGAGTCAGTATAAATGTATGTGCTACACATGTTGAACTACATTTGATTTTGGATGACAAGTGACTGCTGACATTATTTTGGTTCAGTCTGCTCCCTGGTAGCATGCTAATACATACATAGAACAGAAAACTATTGAATACCCTTTAGGGGCTAGCTATGTTCTTTGTTTTGAGGGGTATACAACAGCTTTAATAACCTAATTTTATTGAAACTTGCACACACATGCACGTGTGCCAGCACACACACACACACACACACACATACAAAGGAAAAACATTACATCATCTGGTGGACTGCATCTATTCTTTGGCTGAGTGGCTCAGCACTCAGCAGAAGCAGCAAGGCAATAAATCACAGGAATAGCACAACTCAACATTCTTATACTGCCTGCAAAGCCTTAATCCACCCATACTGCTGTAATCTGCAGCCCGTAATCAACTACTGAGACTGACTTCATCTACACACACGGTCATAATCTGATCACACTTCCTTTAATTAAAGTTTCTCATCATTTGATTAATTAAAATATACACATTTAAGCAAAATGCATTTAGTTCCCAAAGTATAAAATACAAAATAAAAATGACTAGTTTGCTTTACTATTCAATGCAGTCCTAATAATCTATATTTATTTGATAAGTCATCCTCTACTGAATCAAGGAGCCCCCTTTTGTCATTTTATTAATAAATAAGTCATTTAATCAAAAAGCCCTATTCTGGCCTCAGGAAATATATAAAGTGATGCGACTGAATGTTAAACAATCATTTTGTACCAGGAAGAGAAAGTCTGACTCTTCCAGCATACACAAGCCAACTCTTTCTGAAGTAAAATGATGCAAAAAGCAACATGGACTCAAAATGATGATCCTTGTGAATTCTGTACAGTAAGCAGCAGTAGTAAGCCATTTTCAATTCCTCAAAGAATACAGTATGGGCTACATAAAATTTTCCACTGCTTTTCTTCACCCTAATAAAAAAAAAAATGTTTAAATAACCTCAGCACCTGCTTTAGTTTTAATATATGACGTCATCAGAACAGAATTATTTTATTTTTTCTATTTTTTTAAACAATTATATTTACATCTAAATAATACAGTTTTATTCTGAGATTATAGAATTAATATTAATATTAATAAGAGATTCCCCTACAGTAAATGAAAAATAACTAATAATTTTATGTCTTTTAGTAAAAGTCTCTATAAAGATCCAGTATGGAATTAAAAGTAGCATTACAATATGTTAGCTCTGACCCACCTCTGCCCCTAGTATCAGAGGTGCTTCTGATGCTGCTTTGGTGTTGTAATTTTTTTTTTGCTATTGCCATTACAACCATTCATCATTCACTTCAACCTGTGTAATACCAAAGACTGAATATATAGCAAATAGATAGGAGTTGGTCTTGCACGTCCGAAATAGCTATCAAGAGGTAAATATAATAATGGCGCCAAGTGAATTGACTTTCCTTGAAAGTAACTATGAATACTCACATCTTTGCTATTTTCCACATCCGACTCACTGCTGAAGTCCTCTGTGTTGAGGTTCTCAAAGTCCGACTCTCCCACAGCGATGGGAACCCGTACAGTTAGGTTGGGGTTGTGTATGAAGGACATGGGCTCCTCATCAATCATGTACTTTCCTACGCTGCTACCAATGCCGCTTGTGGTGCCATTACCATTCTTGGGGTAATTCAGATCACCACATTTAATGTCCACACCAGTGTGGTTACCCATGAGGTTGAGTTTTTTGTCATACATGTCATCAAGAGGTTTGTCTTCGTCTTCCAAAGGTTTCTTCTTCAGGATGTGGGCAATAAATAGACGTACATGAATTTTGAACCAAGCGATACCCTTCTTAATGCGGATCACTGAAATCTGCAGGTTGTTCATCTCACCGTCATCATCTGTGGCTGCCAGATTATCAGCACTGAAAGAGCTGAGCAACAAGGCCAAGAACAGGTTCAGCACCTGATCAAGAGAAAGATCAACACTTTAGCTTTTTATATGTTGCACTTGATTGTAGACTTGAAGTCCACAAGACCATAGGCTGTCCCCTTTGTCATTTTTTGGTTCAACCATGCTCAAGATGTGCTCTCATGTGGCCACAATGCATCCTGGATGCACACTTTTTTGAAGACTTTAAAATGAATGTGTCATTATTTCAACAATGTGCAAACCCCAATGAGGCCCAAACTCCTTCTGAACCACAAAATGACATAGGATACCCTACATGCTTGCAGGACATTTCTTACAATGAGGGAGGAAATAGTGACAAAGAAGCTGAAAGAACTGCAACATGGGAAACTTTAAAACTCACCACCAAGTTTCCAATGACCATCACCATCATGAATACAGTGAGACACATTGTTTGTCCAGCCACCTCCATACAGTCCCACATGGTCTCAATCCATTCTCCGCACAGCACCCGGAACACGATAAGAAAGGAGTGGAAAAAGTCGTTCATGTGCCAACGGGGCAGCTCACAGGTCTTTGCAATCTTACACACACAGTCTTTATAGCTCTTCCCAAACAGCTGCATGCCAACCACAGCAAAGATGAAGACGATGATGGCCAGCACCAGGGTCAGGTTTCCCAAAGCTCCCACAGAGTTACCAATGATCTTTATCAGCATGTTCAGAGTGGGCCATGATTTAGCCAGCTTAAACACCCTCAGCTGTATGAGAGAGAAGGTTGGGATTCACAAAAGGTTTGGAATAAGAAAATATGAGACATTGTACACTACCCAAAAATTTGGGGTCGGAAAGAGTTTTTTTCATTTTAATGCTCACCAAGGCAGCATTTATTTGATCAAAAATATAGTTAAAAAAGTAATATTGTGAAATATTTGTACAATTTAAATCAATTATAAAAAAAATTACAATCTAATTTATTAGTCCAGTCTTCAGTGTCCCATGATTCTTCAGATTCTAATATGCTGATTTGGTGCCTGAAGAAACATTTCTTATCATTATCAGTGGTGAAAACAGTTGTGCTAATTAATATTTTGTGGAAACCTTTCATTTTTTAATTAATAGAAAGTTGAATAGAAAGAACAGTATTTATTTGTAATAGTTTTTTTTTTTTTTGCAGCCTTAAAAATGTCTTACTGTCACTTTTGATCATTTTAATGTGTCCTTGCTGAATAAAAGTATTAATTAAAAAAAAATCTTACTGACCCCAAACTTTTGAATGGTAGAGTATATACAACTATGGATGCCATACCAAAATGTCAGTAGTTGATACCAATACCTATAAAATATCACTATTGTTGATACCAGATCTGATACCACATTAAAAACTGATATGCTAATATATACAATTAAATATTTACATAAATATTAACAAACAGTACAACAATAGAGATGGATGAATTCAAATGCAAGGCACTAGTGATGCTTGCATATCTAATACAATTTGGTACTACTATCTATCAAACAAAAACATATGCATGGACTTGTCTTCACTCATAACGCACCAATCTGAAGGATCTGAGCACAGACAGTCCCTCTACATCGGCCAGCCCCAGCTCCACCAAACTCAGGCTCACAATGAAGCCATCAAAGATATTCCAGCCCTCCTGGAAGTAGTAGTATGGATCCATGGCTACCAGCTTTGCAAACATTTCAGCTGTAAAGATACCCGTGAACACCTGAGATAAAAAAAAAAGAGTAGACAAAGAAAAATGTCATTAGGATGACCTTAACAACAATGTTGATGGAAAATTTGATGTTAGATTGACATTGTAGATAAATATGTTAGTATCTAGTCCACAGAAGAAAAAAAAAGTAACTTAGATTGTAGGTATATAAACATGTTGGGGTTTATTTTGTGATAATTATCACCTATAATGCACTGGAATGCACCATTGCAAAGACCAGATTTGAACTTTCCTTTAAAAAATTTCAATAAATATATGCTGAACTGTCGAATAGGTTTCCACAAACATGTTCGCCATACAGTTTATCACTGTACTAATACACAGAGCTGCCTGAAATATTAATGTTTTGCTTCCTGTACAAGTGCCTACACATATCTCTCTCAATTCCTCTGTATTGTAAACATAAAATGTAAAACACTGCGAGACCACTGAATCAGAGAAGGAGGGGATGGATTGTAGAAGATACTAGAGACTGGAACGATTGCAGAAGATTGGTGTAATGCAGGCTGTATTTTCAATGTAGGTACATCATATGCTGAGGAGCAGACATCAGTGCTACACTGCCAGAGACATAACTTAAAATGGAAATGTGGGACAGGGTCCAGTGTTGCTGCTCAATACAGAAATGAGAAGATGGTTAGGACTGAGAAAGGAAACCATTGAATTTAGGGCTGTCAATTGATTTAAAAATGCAATCAAATTAATTACATGATATGCCAATCAATTAAACCTATATATATACAGTACCAGTCAAAAGTTTGGAAACATTACTATTTTTAATGTTTTTGAAAGAAGTCTCTTATGCTCATCAAGCCTGCAGTTAAAAACAAAAAACAAAACAAAAAACAGTAATATTATGAAATATTATTACAATTTAAAATAATGGTTCTCTTTTTTAATATATTTTAAAATGTAATTTATTTTTGTGATGCAAAGCTGAATTTTCATCAGCAAGTACTCCAGTCTTTGGTGTCTTATGATCCTTCAGAAATCATTCTAATATGATGATTTGATACTCAGTTATTATCAATGATGGAAACAGTTGTGCTGTTTAATATATTTTTTTGGAATACTTTTTTCAGGATTCAATGATGAGTAAAACGTTAACAGCATTTATTCATAAAAACAGCATTTATTCAAAATAAAAACATTTCTAACAATATAAATCGTTACCATCACCTTTTATCAATTTAACGCATCCTTGTTGAATTAAAGTACTAATTTCTTTACAAAAAAATATTTATTGTTCCCAAACTTTTGAACGGTAGTGTATATTGTTACAAAAGATTTCTATTCTAAATAAATACAGTTCTTTTTAACTTTTTATTCATCAAATAATCCTGAAAAAAGTATCTCAGGTTATAAAAAAAATATTAAGCAGCACAACTGTTTCCAACATTGATCATAAATCAGCATATTAGAATGATTTCTGAAGGATCATAAGACACCAAAGACTGGAGTACTTGCTGATGAAAATTCAGCTTTGCATCACAAAAATAAATTACATTTTAAAGTATATTAAAAAAGAGAACCATTATTTTAAATTGTAATAATATTTCATAATATTACTGGGTTTTTTTGTTTTGTTTTTTTTTAACTGCAGGCTTGATGAGCATAAGAGACTTCTTTCAAAAACATTAAAAATAGTAATGTTTCCAAACTTTTGACTGGTACTGTATATGAGATAAAAGTCCCCATATAAAGACAAACGAAAAAATTTTAATATAATTAAAATAAAAAAATTACTCAAAATAATCTGCTACTCGTAGTGCAAAACCATAAAAAAACCCACCTGCATTCTGTTCCACTTTTGCTGTCTCAATACAAGAATGCATCCTGTATGAATAGCCCTTTGGGTTTTTGTGGTTAAAGCGCAAAACTTAGAGCAGTGAAATACAACAAAAAAAGTATAACTTAAGCGCCGTGTTTTTTGAATGCTGTGTCATGCACGGGGTGTTTCAAAAAAATATAAAACAGTCAGTGACATTCGTCTCCATCTTCTTACCAGGTTTCCAACAGAAAGCACCCCCTCAAATTGCTCTGTCATGGGATAATGCTCCATGGCCATGAAGACTGTGTTCAGCACAATGCATATAGTAATAGCCAGGTCTACAAACGGATCCATCACGATGAGGTTGACAATCTCTTTTATTTTTATCCAGATTGGACAGCACTCCCATATCAAGAATGTGTTGGCAAACTTATACCAGCAGGGCGGACATTTTCTCTGAGAGTCTTCAAGCTCTGTGGTGACAAAAAGAATAAGGAGAATAGGGGAAGATCAAAATATTGAAAGCAGACAGACAGACAGACAGACAGACAGACAGACAGATAGATAGATAGATAGACGTCACATTATACCTTCCACCAGCGTGTTTGTTACGACCGTCATTGCACTATTGGCTCGCTCTTTCCGACTAAAGGAAGTATTGAGCTGGTCCACTGACACCATTAGAGAACCTGAGTGTTTTCT